>NW_028263375.1:12448059-12767831 GCF_051168715.1 Poecilia mexicana
AAATGTTGCTTTGATAGATGTTTGAATATGGTTTACAGAAACAAAAAAGTGTGTTATGATCGATTAAATGCGCTGATACGTCATTGTGCCTGCTAAACACATAAGGCTGAGTGGAGCGGAGTACCGCTCCAAGATGGCCGCCCTAAATCTCGTCAGCGACAATAGGCGAGAGCGGTCCATGAGGCGTCTATCCTTATATTATGTCTATGGTTACAAACATTGAGACAATACATCACCATCACATTACATAAATACATTAATCCTATTAACTCCTAAACCAAGAGCGTCAAACTCAGTCGCTAAGCGAAGTCCAAAACTACATTCTGATGGTCAAGGGAGCTGAAGATTAGGGTGATGGCAAGGAGGTCTTCCAACCTTAAAGTCTCATTGCAAAAAAATTTAATAAATAAAGAGCTAGCCAATAAAGCCCTCTGAGTGATTACCAAGTTTAGAAAAAAAAGTTGATACCATAGTCAATCTAGATCACGTGTCAAACTCAAGGCCCGCGGGCCACATGTGGCCCGCCATGTCATTTTATGTGGCCCCCCGAGCGTTTTATAGGCCCATGACTGACTTAAAATAGGTTTTGAGCACGAATTGACTACAAACTACATCTCCCATAATGCATTCCGATTGTTACCAGCCAACATTATGGCTTCTCGCCACTAGAGACCAGCAGAGTCACCTCAAGCTGCTTATTGATTTTCCCAGCGAATAAAACTGAGACGTCGACAAGCTAACATCAAAACGTCCAAGAAAAGAAAAATTGATTTACAAGTAACGACTGTGAATGAAGATGTGTGAGTTGGTGTCAGGGCGGCAGGTGGCGCTAGACTTTTTTTGTTATCCGTTATCTTGACCGATAACATAAAAAAAACTCGGTTCTGTACTATTTTTACCCGTGAAATTACAATCATAATAACATCAGCTATTTAGTCGCATTTTATGCGGTTTAGTTAATATTCACCGTGAATCCAGATCCCATCACAAATTAAGCAGATAAATGTATCTACATTTTTCTCTTAGTGACAAAAACCACTCCAATAACTTTTAATAAATTAAATTAAGCGACTTCACTTAAATTAGCATCACCCGCTGGAGTCTGAACGCACTTCCTCCTGGTTCCCATCTGCAGAAAAATCTGCGCTAATTCATCAGTCAGTTGGATCTGTCTGAGCCAAACAGATCAACTGAACTCTGTGAGTGTTTTACCCTGCGCGTAACACCTGGATTTTTTTTTTTTTTTTTTTTGCGTGGTTTCGCTTCTCCGAAACGGACAGATGTTACGTCTGCAGCGCTCCTCCAGAACGCCGCTCTCCTGGGTATCGTGCACCAAGGGTCCATTTCTTAAATCTTCTGGATGAGTTACTTCCAGCGGTTTTTAATTCTTTGCAGCGGCGTAGCCGCTTCCGCAGTGGTTGAGCTGCGCACTGCGCATCATGTTACAGTCTAATTAACTTCTGCATCGTCATTTATTTCCTCAAGATAAACTGCCGGCTCCTCAAATGGATTAACACAAAGTTGCATTCTCTTTAGTTTTCTCTGGTCTGTAATGGAGACTTGAATTTAACGCTCCATTTCAACCAAAGGTTTCAAATGCGCTTCCTAACCAGAAGCTCCAAAGCGTTGTTTAACAATATGAGGTGTTCAATTTATTTTTAACATTGTATTTTCACACATTTTATGCTAGGGGTGCCCAAGTCTAGTTTTCCAGAGCTACCATCTGCAACTTTAGATGCGTTCCTTCTCTAACACACTTGGATCATTTACTCATTATAAGGCTCTACAGAACTGAGTTGCTGCTAATGAGGGAAGTCAACCTTTTGTCTTGGGTGTGTTTTAGCAGGGATGCATCTAAAAGTTGCATTCTGGAGGACTGCACCTGGGCACTCCTGATTTGTACCGTTAATGTGGCCCGTTGAGGGTGGCCAATATGCTGAAGTGGCCCTCGGTGAAATTGAGTTTGACACCCCTGCTTTAAGCATAGTGATAAAGAGGTAATGTGATAGGGGACAAACGACTATAAGCTTCGCATATGTGGTTTTCACTAACGGTCTAAAATAAAAAAAAAATGAAGACAGTTGGTAATTCTTTTTTTCTATAAAGTTTGTCATCCTTCATACTTAGGATTGAAATTCACACTGGTATTTACCATTGTAAATGGTGAATTTACAATGATTAATAACAGCTATCTAACACTTAAATGCTGTTATTATTAAACTTACCTTTTATTATATCCTTAAGATTATGAGAATGCGGGAATTTTTCATCTTGGTTCCCAAGGCAAAATCACACCGGAAGTAAAGATACCCAGTTTTGAGTTATGGCGGCCATTGTCTGACGTCACTGTGAAAAGAACAATAGGTGCCAGTCACTGCTCTTCCCTATGAATAGACCCTTTTCACATGACGTCACACTACCTCCGTTTTGGCTCGAAGCTGTGTATCCTTAGTTCCGGTGTACATAGTAAGTAACGATAAAGTTGTCTATTTCATATATATATATGTAAAATGGACACATATATATCTATATCGAGACATATTTATAGAAAGAGAGATATAGATATTTATATATATGTATATATCTGACAGCATATGTTGATCAGACAGAACACCGGAGCATGGAGTTTACACAGTCTCTAAAACATTTGCTTAAAATAAGATTTGAAGATAGATCACGATTTGCAAGCCAATTTTCTCTGACAACAAAATCTAAATTAGACAAAGGCTAGAAATTCTTCACCGAACAAAACCTGTTTGACTATGAAGGTAGGTATTTTTGTTTTGCGTAACCGTTAGCTTAGCATTAGTGAATTTTGTTAGCTAGCTAACTACGTGACATAACTGTTCCTTAACCAGAACTTTTTACTGTTTTTGAACTATAACGTTTTAGGCTCTAATCTTGTTCAGATTCTTAAATTATAGACTGGAGTTGCCACTCATCCCATAAAATAGGGGTTTGTTTGTTATAAGCAGAGATGTCCGGTGCCGCCGCTGCTTTGAAATGCCTTCCTCTAATCGGACCACTTTTTCCGGTAACGAATAATCTAACGAGTTCGTATTTCAAATCCAGTAATCAGATTAAAGTTATTTTTATGTCCTTTATTTTCCATTAATACAGAAAATGAACCTCTAAACGTTACATCACTGACAGGCGGCAGTGTATATGTTTCCTAACTGTGGCTAAAGCTGCTGCTAGCTGGTTTACTCATGATCGGAGGCTGGTTGGAGAATGGTAAATTGACAATGACTAATAACGGTTATCTAACACGTAAACACTGTTTTATAAAATACAGAAAGTGAACCTCTAAACGTTACAGCGCTGACAGAGAGTATATTTTTTCCTAAATGTGGCTAAAGCTGCTGCTAGGTGGTTTACTCTCCGATCGGAGGCTGTTTATTTTATACACAGTTAGAGAATGGTGATTTTACAATAATTAATAACAGCTATCTAACACTTAAATGCCGTTATTATTAAACTTACCTTTTATTATATCCTTAAGATTATGAGAATGCGGGAATTTTTCAGCTTGGTTCCCAAGGCAAAATCACACCGGAAGTAAAGATACCCAGGTTTGAGTTATGGCGGCCATTGTCTGACGTCACTGTGAAAAGGGTCTATTGCTATGGGCAGGCCCCAAAGGACTCTTTGCACCTAGGGCGCTGACGTCACATCTCCATGAGCCAATGCGGTTCATTTGTTTCCGCTTTGAGTTACCATGACAGCTAGAAAAGAAAGTCGTATTTGACACGCAAATAAAGCAATACTATGAACATTGGTGTCTTCCTAATATAATTGGCTTTAAAGTTTTCATTAATTTCCAGGCAATCCTGAATTAAGAAGTCGGTGGCTTGTAAATATTTGTTGTTACCAGTTAAAGCTAACTCCACACTTCGTCAAAGTTTGCAGCCTTCACTCCGAATCAGCTTCTTTAGCCCAAATGTACCGAGGGGATACGGATGGTAAATAAAGGAGCCTCCCTGAGTTATTTCCATGGAATCACTTCTGTATTCAGCCTGAAAGAGCGAGTGTATGGGAACAAGTGAGCAGATCAGAGCCAGACAGCCGAGCAACTGATCCGCCTGTACACGCTGCTATAAACACCGTCATATTCGAGCGCTTCAACAGGAAACATGCTAAGCTAATAAAACGAAATAACACAGAGACATAACACGGTCATATTTTTCTAAAAGCAACAACTTTGAACCTGAACAGCTGAACCAGATCTCTGACACCAGAGCTGCGCTACTGTTAAGCTATGAGGCTTGTTGAGCTTCGTCAGGCTTCGGAAGTAAAAAGCCCGAACCATAATCGAACCCCTTTAGTCTCCGACACTAACGACAATAAACACACACAATATACTTGAAAATAAGGTAAAAATGTTGTCCGTTGGAATGTTTAGATACATAAATAGCACATTTGGCTCAACAATGTCAGAGAATATTGCCTACTAGCATAAGCTAAGGTTAATGTTAGCCACTGTTACGTCAATCCGCGTTTCCCCATCAGATACGGTTCCCCCTTCGTCTTCTTGCCGCTCCGCCCCGCCCACGCGGCAAAATAGGCGCGTGCTCGTGATGAGCACTGAGAAAGCACGCGCGTAGCAAGCACGAGCTTATTCGGCGCGCTTGTCTGAGGAACTACGGACACCGTGAAAGCTCAAACAACATGTTTCGGCAAAGTTGTCACACTTTCTTCACGTTTTTTCGGGAAACTAATAGTAATAATACTAATAATTATAATAAATATAATAAATGTATATGTTATACATATTATAATTATAATAAATAATATATATTTTATACATATATTATAATTATAATACATAATATATGTTATATATATTATAATTATAATATATATGTTGTATATATTATAATTATAATATGTTGTATATATTATAACTATGATAGATAGATAGTTAGCCTAGTGCTATATGAATTAAAAACAAGGCAATGCAATTTAATGCTCAATATTACCCATCAGATACCGTTTCCCCTGTTTTAAAGTGGGGGAACGCTATCTGATGGGTGAAATGTGGCCAACAGATAGTGTTCCCCCACTGTAAAACGGGGAACGTTATCTGATGGGTGAAATATGGCCATCAGATAGTGTTCCCCCA
Source organism: Poecilia mexicana (assembly GCF_051168715.1). NCBI lineage: Eukaryota > Metazoa > Chordata > Actinopteri > Cyprinodontiformes > Poeciliidae > Poecilia > Poecilia mexicana. The sequence goes on from NW_028263375.1 coordinate 12,453,182, forward strand.
CTGTAAAACAGGGGGAATGGTATCTGATGGGTGAAATGTGGCCAACATATACCTTTTCCCCACTGTAAAACAGGGGGAACGGTATCTGATGGGTGAAATGTGGCCAACAGATACCGTTCCCCCACTTTAAAACAGGGGAAACGCTATCTGATGGGAGATTTATGGCCAACAGATACCGTTCCCCCACTTTAAAACAGGGGGAACGCTATCTGATGGGTGAAATATGTCCATCAGATAGCGTTCCCCCACTGTAAAACAGGGGGAACGCTATCTGATGGGTGAAATGTGGCCAACAGATAGCGTTCCCCCACTGTAAAACAGGGGGAACGCTATCTGATGGGTGAACTGTGGCCATCAGATACCTTTTCCCCACTGTAAAACAGGGGGAACGGTATCTGATGGGTGAAATGTGGCCAACAGATACCGTTCCCCCACTTTAAAACAGGGGAAACGCTATCTGATGGGAGATTTATGGCCAACAGATACCGTTCCCCCACTTTAAAACAGGGGGAACGCTATCTGATGGGTGAAATATGTCCATCAGATAGCGTTCCCCCACTGTAAAACAGGGGGAACGCTATCTGATGGGTGAAATGTGGCCAACAGATAGCGTTCCCCCACTGTAAAACAGGGGGAACGCTATCTGATGGGTGAACTGTGGCCATCAGATACCTTTTCCCCACTGTAAAACAGGGGGAACGCTATCTGATGGGTGAAATATGGCCATCAGATACCTTTTCCCCACTGTAAAACAGGGGGAACGCTATCTGATGGGTGAAATGTGGCCAACAGATACTGTTCCCCCACTTTAAAACAGGGGAAACGGTATCTGATGGGAGATTTATGGCCATCAGATAGCGTTCCCCCACTGTAAAACAGGGGGAACGCTATCTGATGGGTGAAATGTCTCCATCAGATACCGTTCCCCCACTGTAAAACAAGGGGAACACTATCTGATGGGTGATTTTAACATAGGGGGAACACTATCTGATGGGTGAAATGTGGCCATCCGATACCGTTCCCCCACTTTAAAACAGGGGAAACGGTATCTGATGGGAGATTTATGGCCATCAGATAGCGTTCCCCCACTTTAAAACAGGGGAAACGGTATCTGATGGGTAATATTGAGCATTAAATTGCATTGCCCTGTTTTTAGTTCATATAGCACTAGGCTATCTATCTATCTATCTATCTATCTATCTATCTATCTATCTATCTATCTATCTATCTATCTATCTATCTATCTATCATAGTTATAATATATACAACATATTATAATTATAATATATACAACATATATATTATAATTATAATATATATAACATATATTATGTATTATAATTATAATATATGTATAAAATATATATTATTTATTATAATTATAATATGTATAACATATATATTTATTATATTTATTATAATTATTAGTATTATTACTATTAGTTTCCCAAAAAAACGTGAAGAAAGTGTGACAACTTTGCCGAAACATGTTGTTTGAGCTTTCACGGTGTCCGTAGTTCCTCAGACAAGCGCGCCGAACAAGCTCGTGCTTGCTACGCGCGTGCTTTCTCAGTGCTCATCACGAGCACGCGCCTATTTTGTCGCGTGGGCGGGGCGGAGCGGCAAGAAGACGAAGGGGGAACCGTATCTGATGGGGAAACGCGGATTGACGTAACACCTTCGTGTCAGTGAATGTATAACGAGGCGTACATCTTAAAACCTTTCTCCAGCTTACTTGTTGGGGCTTCGGATCGATGTATATAGCTTTCAAGCCCTGCAAGCACCTGGTGTAAAATGCCATTTTCAATAGATCGGAAACAACCGAGCCGCTTTTCCCCGAACGCGGAAGGTGAGGTGCAACGAGCCCATAATATATATTGGATACATATGTCTTATATTATATCTATGCTCTCAACCTGAGACATGTTTACCTTATCAGCCAACGCTGCGGCTAAGACGACAGGCAAGAAAATTCTTCAACGAGTCCTACATCGGGTTTGTAAGGATATTTGAGGAAAACGATGGAGAAGTCAACGTAAAAAGCCAAAGTTTCGCAGCAGTTTCGGAACAGTCTCATTGGATGCGAGTGTGAAAGCGGTGTCGGACGTTTTTTGCACGTACAAAACGGGTGAGCAATGACTTCAATAATAACGGCTTGTGAAAACTACCGTTGGAATTTACACACATAAAATCAAGCATAACTACCTTCATTTATTGATGTTTGATTTGACTATCAATAAGTGTCATTGGTAGAAAAAATTGGATGTTTACTACCTCTTACCTTCCTGCAGAGGAACATGTGTTAGTTCCCGTCGACGTCGATCACAGTTTCATTCAAATGGACATCAAGTCGGGTGTAGGCCTTCATCCATTTCTTGCATTAGTTATTCCAGACTCCATTTGGGTTTTGGAAATGTAATAAGTTGTACTGCGCCCTCTAAAACGCTCTGGGTAATGGCTCTCGGGATTGCTTGTTCACTGACAACGTTGGATCATAATTTCCTACTATTTCCCTGAAATCTCACCGCAGGGCATTAGCTAAGATAGTTCCCGGTGTTCTGACTATCTGTGCTACCCAACAATCCGCCCTACATTGTGGCAGTGCGCATCCGCACACTGATGCCACGTCATAGATTGCTTACCGTTCACAAAACATGCAATGAGAAATGCGTACAATATGATCCACAAGTTTAAGATTTACAAGTGTACCACATAATTCACAAATGTGTATAACACAATGCATAAATGCACACCTCAGCATTCACGTGTAAACGTTTGTCGAATTTGCTTGTTTCAAACTGCACAGTTAGCAATAAACTACACATACAAATCCGAAAATATGCGTGCACGACATACCAACTGCGGACGGATCGGTCAACACGAGCGTACGGATCAGCTCGCCTGCTTTCGACTTTTGAGACTTTCTTACCGCATCGCATATGCTCAGATATCCCAGCTTTTCACCAGCCCGGAATGCATCATTCTCATTTGTGAATCCCAAGTGAGATGATATTGCCCTTACACAATGGCTGTCAAAACTTCTAGTGAGGTAAGATAAAAACAAACAAAGCAATACCAAGTACCACAACTCTACCAAACTTTGTAAATTGCAAAGATTAGTTTAGGCATTGTTCTATAGAACTTCACCAGTTTTTCACCTATTTTAAACCAAGTCTGTACATGATATTGCATAGTTTTATCACAGATTTAATTTCCTTTATTTTCAATTTCATTTGACAATATCACATTTTTGTAACAGTCATGAGCAGTGGACTGCCAGCCCACATATACATAAAGTAATTTGCATCCAATGCCTAATGCTGAAAAACGCACTTCCTCTTTCTGCATCACAGAATTGACATGTGGACCAACACGCGATGACTCACATGGTGGGAAACATGCAAACGTGCTGATATCCTAGCTGTGTGGCCTTGGAAATGATCGCTTTCGGAAATGATCGCTTTCTGCTCTCCACATGATGTAATACTGCAGCTCTCATCAATCAAGCAAAGAAAACTCACAATCAGTATTTGAAAAGGTTTTGATCAAAGACCAATGCAGGTATTTAAAATGACTCCAGCACATTAGGATAAGAGCACTGTAAATCAAAGTCCAGTTTTGTTTTTTTGTTTTTTGGGGGTTTTTTTTCATTGTGTAAGGGACACAATGAAACAATGGGTAGAACAGTAAATGGAATGAATAGTTGTTCATAAATATACTGGTCAGATATGTGTTATGGATGCTTGTCGTATTGAATCAGACATTTACAGAGTTGAGAGAAGTCAGACCCAGGAAACTGCAAAACTACAATTACTTTAGAAAACTTTGTCCTGGGCCATCACCAGGGTAATCTTTCAATAGTGAAACTAAAACAAAACAATGAGTTCAAAACACACATTGGACAAGTTGTTTGTTTTTTCTTTCTAAAATCATTTGTAAAGTATTTCTAAGAAAAAAACCCTCAGGTTGGTTATAGAGGCTCTCAGTTTGTTACCCTCTGTATGTAGAGTACACACAGGTCTCATTTTAGCAGAGGCAATAAACACGGAGACGGACGTCAGCAACTTTTATGTGGCTTCAATTTGCGGTCTGAGACGCAAATAATGAACACATCCTGTGGCATGGAAAGTAACCATAAACTAATTCTTCATAAAGTCCAATTATTTCAAGAACTGTTTTGCGATGAAAACAAACTTGACGAGTTAAAAATCCAATGTCACAAGGGTTATAGCAGCCATTTAGTAAATTAATGAGGCAAGAATTAAGAAATTTCAAACAAATTAATTATGTAGGTGGATTGTGTGAGGTTTTTGGCCTCAGATACCTCCAAAAGGTTTTGAATTTAAAAACAGACAACCCTCAGGCTAGAGGCAGATTGGTAAATTGTAGTGCAACTTCAGACAAAGAAACTGATATGTGTGTAGTTGCAAAATAGGAGCAGAGAGAAAACACAGCTATACTTGTTTGCTTTAGAATGTATAGATTCACATGCCAATTACAGGTAAATATTGTAATACAGTGACCTATTTTGAAATCAATTAATAATCACTGTTGAATGATTGAAGTAATTACAAATGTTCAGTAGTTATTGGCCCATTACTCCATCACAAGGCAACACTAAGCAAACAACCAAGCATGCACACTCACACACAATTTAGAGACCATTTAAACTAACAACCATGTTTTTGCACTGTCTGGTTAGCTTGAGAGCACGTGCATAGGAAGAACATACATCCTTATTCACTTAAACCCTTGGTCAGGAGTTGTACCCAGGACTTTCTTGCTGCGAGACTAAAAGGGGCAACCACTGCATCAGCGTGCAGAATTTTGTCTATGAAACTGAGACAGAACTAACTCTTAGATCCTGAAAAAGGCCAAATTAAGAATTAGAAACAGTATTTTATTTAACCATGAGTTTTAGGTGGTTTCCCCGAATGAGTCTGTCTTCTTTTCCAAGGTAAAGTGTTTCCTCTCTGCCAAGGTTTGGCAAACCCTTGTGTAAAAATAGGACATCTGTTTGGTTTGTGTTGATCAGTTACCAAGAGAACCAAACTGGCAAACAGAAACCCATCACTTAGTCATGTTTACCTCTGATTAAATGGCAGGATTATACAAGCTATTGGCCATGTCTCTTATCAGAAAAGCTCCAACCAAATGTTTTAATTGCAACCCTTCTAATATCATAAAATAATGCAGCATGCTCATGTTCTAAAGAGACTATTTTCTATATTGATTTTAAATTACACAAGTCTTTCAAAATTGTATAGCAGCAAACTTAGTGTAATATAGATTTTAGGTCGGCAGGCTCTTGTCTCCTTATTCTTACTTAAGTGTAATAAAATAATAAAACACTAAAAATATTCTGAATCATAAAATATTTTACATATTTTAAAATATGTAAAATAGTAGAGTTTCTTTCTATGTAAGACTTTCCTGTTACCATAAAAATATTATTTAAAAAAAAAAGTATGTATATATATTTTTTAAATGTCTCAATATTTTCAAAAATACTTGGTAAAATTATGGAATATAAAAATTATTATTTAACATTTTAATCTATTATATGTTCATATAATGATTATTTTAGCAGTTATTTGATTATGTGTTGCAACCCATCTTTGTTTTATCTTTCAAACACATCCCATAGTGTTTTTTTTATGTAAACATTTATATGAAACTCTATTAATCTTTGTCCGTACAGACCAAAAAAACTGTGTGTCAGAATGACATGTGGTTTTGTGTTTTTCATTCTCAGACCCTTCTTATTGTTTTTTTTTTTTTTTTTTTTTTTTTTTAAGGTGCTCTTGACACGTCTATTGATAGCTGGCTTTGGATACTAGCAGCAGCAGCACGACGAAGGCTAAGATGCACCTGAATTAAACAGACAGGGACAGACTGTATCAACTCGTGTCGAAATAAAAGCATCTCTCACATGAAAGGCGGGATCTCCATGGTTTCCCCCCAGAGCTGAGCCTCGTTGCCATGGAAGTAAAAGGCGCTTCTGAATGAGGAAAAACACAGAATGGCAAGCAGGAAGTGTCTTCTCTCTTTTGTATGTTTAACATGAATGTGTTTTTGCCCAATTCTGTCATATAATTTTAAGAAAAAAAAACAACAACATGGGAATTGTTGTACACATTTACATAACATGTCACATATATTCTAAGTAAATGAAGCAGACACTGTACAGACACAAACCTTTGACAATCCCTGTCATGATGGACTGTTTACCTAACTGTGTAATGGCCATTTGGACAATATTGTGCCATGCTCATGTTGATCTCAATGCAATTACCCATCACACCAGCATGTACCTGTTCCTGAGGATGATTAGAAAAATGGAAGGGGAGGTTATAAAGTAAGGCAAGTTTATTTGTATTGAACCATTCATACAAACGATAATCCAAAGTGCTTTGAATGAAAATAAATAAGTAGATATAAAAAAAAGAATGTATTAACAAATAAAATATTAAAAACATTGTAAAATTTAAGTCTTATATAAACAAAATACATTTGATATGTGAAGTATTTAAGAAAAAATAAACACAAACAGCTTATTATTTGACCTATATGGAAACTGAAAACAATATTGGTGTTTAACCTTATTTTTAAAAAAAAGATCGTTTCTGTACATCTCAGGTTTTCAATGAGCTAGCCAGTCAGGCATATCCAGTTATTGCAACTGCCTGATTGATTTATTTTTAATTAAGACTGAAAAAGACATCATTGCAATAATTTCACTTATTGAAAAGCATGAACACATTTATCTGTCATGTTTTGACAGTAAAATCCATCCATCCATCCATCCATCCATCCATCCATCTTCTTACACTCTTATCCCATTGGAGTCCAAAATAAAAGTGGCCTGAGCATTGAACCTTGTGGAACCTCACAAAGGATGTCTGCTTTAATTACCAAATAACACAAACCAGCTGCACTGAGCCAAACAGAATCTGAACCAGTTTAACAGAGTACCACATAATCCCATTTGCTTTTCCATCTATCAGTAAATTCTGTGTCACACATCACTGAAAGCTAGTATTTCCAAGATGGAGACTCTAGGTCCATTTTAGGTAAAACAAATGTTAATTTCTTTTGAATGTAGCCTCGGTGCTATAATATATGATCAAGTTGGAAAAGCAATAAAGAAAAGTTTTTTTTATTTTTTAATAAATTTTGTTCATAAACTGCCTTTATATCTTCTTTGCCAGTGTTATACCTTTAATCACATATTATTAGGCCATCCAGATGTGGCTACTTTAAAAGGGGAGGAGAAAAATTACAAAATGCTGACATAGCCTAATTTTAAAACATTATTAACCACTCCTTGGCTTTACTAATTCAATGTGAAGTTTTAATGAATGGTGATGAACTACTTTTCCTTGCCTAACAACCCTTGCAGTCAGACAGCTTCAAGTAGACTGAGCCTCAGCACTTCTGCCAGATTGAGTGAGTCTAAACGCCTTTGTTCTGTTTATATAAGTCTCATCTGATGTGAGGAGGTCTGAGCTACAGAATGTTTGGTTGTTATGTACTAAACATGTCACGTGTGGACTCTGCTCCATGCAGTGCCTGAGGTGATTGAGTGGCTGGTGTAACACAGGGCAGGTACACAGGCTAAGTGATGGGTCTGCTACGTGCAGAAGCCCCACAGTCTGGTCTTCTCCTCACAGTAAATAGAGGATGTCTGTACAGAAAATATGTTGGGCTGGAAGAGCAAATTAGTTTTATATATTTGTTTTATGAAGCAGATGAATAATCTTCAAACGTATAGATTAGATTGCTTTACTACGTATTTATATAAAAGGAAATAATTTGAGAGAATGCATTATTCATATCATAAGACTTGGTGAACTAGGCAGTGTTTATTTTAGTGGCTGATAGTTTCTGCTTCAGTCTGAAATGGTTTCAGAGAACCTGTTATTAATTTTCAAAGTCACGATGAAGCCGCATTATTACTTGCACTGGTTATGGACAGAGAACCATGTTCGTTTGAATAAACGGGCCATAAAACAGTGACGCAATGTACCCAAAACAACAATGAGTCAGAACACCACCACTGACATCATGGAATAAGCTATTATCTCTAAACCAAATAATCACATTTACATCTTACACTGCAGCATTTTGAACGTAGGTTAGTTCAGACATCAGATTTCTATAAATACAAGTTCTGAGAAAGAATTTAAATTGTAATTTTGCCTATTACCACCCCTTGAGCTTTTTCAGCTCTTGTTACATTACATCCACAAACCTTATATTTTGGATAATTTTATGATACAGACCAACAGAAAGGAGGAAATATTGGTGAAATTGAAGGAAAGTGACACGTGGATATTTTTTAAATAAAAATGTAAAAAAAAATGAGCTAAGAATATTTTTTTTCCTTGTTTTGTTTTGTGCTGTTTTCATCTCTATCTGTCTTCCCATTATCTCCATAGCTTCCTTTCCCTGCTAAGGCAAATTGTTACTTTTCTATCATGACCAGATTTGTGGACTCATGACTAACAGATGTCCAGTCAAAAGATTTTTCCATCTGAGCAGTAGATCTTTTCAGCTCTGTCAGGCCAGTCGAGCTATGATATCAACTTTCTGCCAGGATATTTTCAGTTTTTTTTTACAGAATTTCCGTAATTTAGCAGTATTTTATTTCAAAATTTTCTGTATAAAAATAGGAAAATGTCCTGGTAATTTTCTGCCAGTACGTTTTCTGTTTTTTTATGGAATTTCCGGCAGAATTTTTCCATAATTTAACAGTTTTCTGTGTTTAAAATTTAACATATAAAAACTGTTAAATTAATTGCAGGAAAAAAACCCTGTTTATTCTGTTTGTAAAAAAAAAAAAAAAAAAAAAAACAGCCAGAGGAGTTATATTGCTATTTTAATATGACTACATTGCATCATTTTAACATTAAAATGCTGATCTTGCATAATTCTGACAAGCCCTCTGTTCTGTCTGGGCTTGGTAACAAAGCTGTTGTGCTTTGTTAAATTAAATCCATGCCCGAGAACAAAATAAACTGGCACAAACTGCGTGTTTTGCATTGTATTGTTATAACTTTATATGTATGTCAACATTTCTGGACTAAAGTAGCAACCTGAAAAAACAGAAAACAAGATAAGGGAGCAGGTTTAAACAAACTGTTTCACATGGGAAGCTGTAAAATGGAAACTTGTGATATGGTAGGAGAAGGAGATAGCGTATCGTTAAAATAAAATATTATCTTTCCATTTTAAGAACCTATTGAACCTACCGGTTATGATGCAAGTTGGAAGTGGAATGGGTTCACAGTATTGAAGGATGTTTTTAGGTTCTTGATGTTATCCAGCTTAATGTATGTTGTAAACATGGGCAAAGGGTATAAATGTAGAGTGAATGTAACTAGGCAACTGTTTTAGGACATTTGAGACTAAGCAGGCATACTTCCCCACTTCAGCTTTTACATTCATGGAGAACAGTTTGTGAGGACACAGTTGTTTCCTACAGATCTAACAGAGATCATCAACATCTGAAAATACAAAGAACTGGCTGCCTATTTAAATTAATCTTTAAAAAAGGTTAGGTTATGGCAGGTATAACCTAACCTTTCTTTTTTTTTACTTTTCCACAACTTATCCCTTATTTTCACCAGTCTTCATGAGGCTGTTTTTCTCTAATGTTGCCTAAACCCCAGGCCTTCGTAGACATTCACTAATTAGGTGACCTGGAAAGCATTTAATAGTATCAGAGTGAAAAGGTCTGAGTATAAATGCAAGTGAGGCTTTTCATATTATTTGTAAAACCTCTAGAAAACCGTGTGTCCTTTTCTTTCCACTTCACAATTGTGTCGTACTTGTTGATCTATCCTGCTAAATCACAGTAAAAATATTTGCATTATCCTTTTTTTCTTTTCACTTCAGACCAAATAGTAATGTCCTACCCATGTTAGTCACACCAACGTGGTGAGGAAACAAAAAAGGCTTTACTGCTTTTAGATTTACTATTACAAATCCCTTAAAATCTTATCAGTGGTTGACCAGATAGCAAGGGCTTCACGTCATAAACTTTTATTTATTGCCGGCTGTTTCACAGCTGAGTCAATAGTGAGCAAAAAAAAAAGTGTTGAGCAGCATAATTCACCTTCACAGATCTGGAAAAATCCCCTTTTTAGGATGGACTGTCCAAACGAGTAGGATGCTTAGATGTTTTTTTCAATAGAAATTGCTTCTCAATATTATCATAACAAAACACAAAATCACTACTTTACTTGCAGACCAAAAATCAGTGGTTAAGAATGAATAAACCCTTTAAACCTGATCATTACGACTGATTAAAAATACCCTATTCACAAAATTAAAACCCTCATTCTTTGGCTTCATTCAATTTTTTGCTATTGCTTTAGAAATACATCAATTCACCAAATGCATCAAGTGTTTTTTTTTTTTACGTCACTGTTTGTTGTTTAAATATTTTTTGCATATCTGGTGCATTCGCCAGTCCATTTTTAGAGCTTTTCTGTACTATGGGAAACCTTTTTAATCTTTAACTCGTCACTGCCATTGCAGCTGGTTCTTTTGAACCTGATCTTTATCAGTAAAACCAGCAGGATATTCTCGTCTCATGATGATGTGTTGGTCTGGTGAATATGGTGAATAAGTGTGAAACAGAAAGGTGTCCAGTTTTTAGTATGTTGATTTAATTAGTTATGGTGTGGGCTTCACTTCACCTTTAGGAAATGACGATGGAAATGACTAGAATAAGTATCTGATTTATCTCAAAGCAATATATTCCAGTACATGGATAACCAAAAGTTATATTTCACACACCCAAATCCTATTTTTAAAGGTTAATAAATTATAAATAGTCAATAATAAAAAACAACAACCCTGCACGGTTTCTGGTTTCTCATGATATTTTAATCATTTGAAAGGTCAGGAAGTAAACAACAGGCTTAGAGGAAATATGAGACGGATGCTGTCTGACTAAACAAGCTGGTGATGCATCCTCATTAACAACCCATCAACTCAACATTGGCAAAATATCTCACTTAACCCAGAGAGGCAACATTTTCTCAGTAGTCTAATTTTCCTATTATTATTTATAAAACTTTGTGGTGAAAAGAAGAGATATACTTTATATGAATAAAATTGTGTTCTACTCTAAAACAGATTCGACACAAACATCCTCAGTGTTTTTCATAATTTAATAAATACAAAGCTGATGGAATACAAAAAATAAAATAAATAGCTCAAACACAAAAGTAACCCATTAAATACACAGTTAACCTATATTGTTACGATACTTGAAAGAGGGAGATCACAGTCACCTAGGAGATAGTCTCTTTTGAGGGTGCACATTTTGTTCACCACTTTAAAGCGAAGTGATCTCTGGCTAAGATCTTCCTCCGAGATGCCGTCAAAGAAGAAATCTTCATTGAATATTGGATTGCGGCTCTTTCTGATGACCGTGCTGCGCTGCTTTTGGAGTTTGCCGGGGACCAGCGAGAGGCTGACGCTGCAGTTGATAATCTTTGGATCAACAGAAAGAGGATAAAGGCCCTCAGCGCTGATCAGCCGAACGCGCAGTCTTTGGTTATCTGGACAGTACTCTGCTGAGAGTCTGAGACTGCCATCTTTTCCTACAGGCACCATTCTTTCCTTCATCACCCTCTCTCTGTGTAACGTCAAGTCCATGGGGAAGATGTTGGGTGGGGCCAGGCTGTAGCTGTTGGCCAGGCCATCAGCTAACCCTTCAGAGGCTCTCCTCATGATATTTGGGCTGTTGTCTGTGGAGCTGCCCTCGTCTGTCGACAGGGAATTGTTTCTGGACACCATTGCTTTTCTTATGCTTCTTGAAAGCAGCAGTTCATGGCTCAGTGCTTTGAAAAGGGAAGACTTGGCAGGGCACCTGGACAGCAGCGGGGAGCTGAAAGGTGATGATTCAGTGGAAGAAGTCGTGTCACTGTCCAGAGGGGCCTGCCAGTTCAGGGTGCAGCTCCTGGGGGAGAGCTTGGAGGTCAGACTGTTGAGGCTGAATGAAGAGGGGCAGGAGGACGGTGAGGCAGAGTGGGAGAACTTAGAGCACGTATTGGAACGACTCCTGGGCAGCAGCAGAGGAGAGGAGCCTGGATCAGAATGGAAAATTGACTCCTTTCTCCTGGTGTGGGGGCTCTCTAGTAAAGTGCAAAAGCCATAGCTGGTCTGAGTTTTAGCCAGGTGTGGAAGGGACAAGGCGGCCTGGCTTTGGGGATCGGCGTTGGTGGTCTCCTCATCGCTGCAGCCGTCACAGGGGCTTTCATCCACACTTTCTACCTGAATAATGTGAGGATTTAGCAGCGCCTCATGAAATGTTACTTCGGCCTCTGGTTTAGCCCTCTCACAGGAAGGCACTTTGATGCGAGTTGTTCCCTTTTGCTCCGAGTTCTTCATCTCCTGCAGGGATAAAATTGTTGGTGGGATGCAGAATTCTGGGATGTTGTCGGGGGTGATGATGTTGGGACAGTGAGAAATCCTTCTGGATTTGTCAGTCTTTTCTCCCAACATGATGTCACTGATTTTGAAGTCGAGCTCTGCTGAAGGCATGGGCAGGTTTGATCTTTCTACTGACGTGCGAATCTTTTCTACCACCCACATGGGTCCTCTAATGGAAGGCAGGAAACTCTGCAAAATAAGAATTACATATTATTTAGGTGCTCTCAAATGTGACCAAAAACCGTACATTACTGTTAAATACAATCCGTAAAAGGCCTTCCTACCTTATATCCCGAAAATAAAGATAATCCAAAAGGTTGTTTCAAATTTAGAGCTGAGAGAGTAAGAAGTTCTCTTTACAGCAGCTGGAGGGTTCTGTCAGCTTGACGCACGGAGATGGTTTAAATGAAGCAGGATACCAATAAATCTCACACACACCCCTTTGGCTGCTTAACCAGGATCCTCCCACTTTCCTTTTACTGCCGCTGGTTCCCATGGAAATGTCCCAATGGCAACAAAGCTCGTTGCCCAGTAGTAGACACTGTGCTGTTCAGTCTGACAGGCCCTAAAAGGGCAACAACCACTTTTGCACAAATGACGGAGTTCCAATTCACGTGTGACTTTTTCCTGTTTTTAAAGGGCGTTCAACCTCTTTTTGTGAGCTTTAGCAAAGCAGTCTGCTCAGATAACGGTTTGGAACAGTTTTTAAAAAACTCACCACGTCATTTAGTAAGAAATCTAATCCATCAATCCACAGGTTTGTAAGTCAGCAGTACAACAAGATGTGTTTGCCATATTTTAATTAGAAATGAATTCTGTGCAGTGTTTGTTTGCCACGTATTTGGTAAATTAATTTTAACTTTAAAAATGTTAGGCTGGATCATTACATCACCTACACACACACCACATGTGTTTTGAATATTCAGCATATGTTTCTATTACATTCTCATGATTCATCCCACTATGATCTCAGCCTCTGCCAACTTGAAAGTAGAAAAGGTGTAAAGATGGCAGATAAGTCTGTGTCTGCACAGTATGGCTGTTAATATAAATACATGTAAAAGGATGTGTGACTGGAGTAAATAATCTTCCAGACATTGATAGCTCACATACTAAACCTATTGTGAATCACAGTAAAATTTAAGTTAGGAAACTTTTTGAAAAGCTTGGATATTGTTAGTCATCCTTTAACTGCAGAAACATTAGGTATTAGAATTAGGTATATTAGATGTATTAGTCTTAAATTTTTGTTTTCATTTTACACTTTTAAGGATCTTCATTGCAAGTGGAAACATTCTTAAACTAAATGCTTTGCTCACACAGATCGCAGTATGAAACAAACTAGAGAAAGATTTGGCAGAAATGTCTGATACTCAAATGTTTCAGTTTTTAATTGGATATCTAAGTCACAAAAGATAAAATGTTTCTTTGTTTCTAAACGTTGCTGTTTAGATTTCCAGCCCTTACTGGAAAGTACGTCAATGCTGCCCTCTTCTGGTGAGACATAAAACAAATTTACAGGGCAAAGACTGCTTCCATAGAGATGATAATTTTTAGAGTGTGGCAAAAATCCCATTTTAACTAAATTACTAAATGTTTTGCACTTACATAGTATATTTTGCACATCATCAAAATTGTACTACTGCTTATCATTTATATGCACACACCGATGCAGTGTTTTTTTTTTTTTTTTTTTTTCTATTTGAACAAAGTCCATCTCTATGCAGAGAACTTTTTATTCTCACCCATGCAAAGATAAGCATGTCCTGGAGCCCATGACCAGATTTAAGTGCCTTTTTGTTCTGTAAATATCTAGAAAAGATAGAGGTAAAAGCTCAAAGCACAAAGTTCAAGTAGAGTATCTTGGTTACCAGGTGTCACCATCAAGTAAAGGGTTACAGTGCTGTCAGGGGCACCAATGTACCAGGAAGGTGTTCTAAATGGGGTACTTCTCAGAAATGTTTTCCTATCTGACCACATCTCATCAGCAATTCAAGTGTACTTTAAAAGCCTCTTTGGAAACCAGAGGGCCATGAGATTATCAGAAATGTGGAGTGAAATTGCAGAGACTCTATTTGTCCTTCACTATTATTATGATTTATATATAGAAATAAATGTTATTTCCTACTAGATCTCACTGCTTTCGGTTGTCATCAGAAGAAGATTAGCCTAAAATAAAATGTACAAGTGGTTAAAAGAAAGCAAAGGAAGGTTCCCTATCGTAATAAGACATTAAAATATGAACAGTTTAGCATGTGTTCTTAAAACAACACTCCCATTTCCACATCCCATCTTCCCTCCCATAAGTACTGGTTGTAAGTGCTGACAGTTCTCCTTCAGGTGGCAGTATGTGCCCAGGAAATGGCAACAATGTGACGCTTACAGAGAGGGAGGTAAAATTGGATTGATAATTACATTAAATCTATACATACATTTATTATTATTTTATTTTACTATTTTTTTTTACATTTCAAAAAACTTCACAAATATGCTAGTTGACAACATATAGGTACATTTTCAGTTTGATACCAACAGTCACACTTTGAAAGGTAAATGTTTAATCATTACTGCTGCTTAGGTCACATTTATGCAAACTGCAACTTATTGAGATGTGTTTTGCCAACACATCTCAATAAATTATAGTCAATTCATGATGGATGCTCCCGAAACACAAACGACAAACAAAAACAATATCAAACTTGGCTCTACTTTCCCAGAAGCTATAAGGAATTAATTGCTTGCTAATGATGGTGTCAGGTAACAAAAAATGTGGGGATGATAGATACTCCAGGAAGAGGGCTCCCAGTTTTTGTTTTTTTTCCCCAAATTCACCATTAACAACAATTAGTTTTAAATGAATTTCCCACAAATTAAAACCAAATTCATACACGTCCATATTTCACCAACTAAGGAATATTAACTGAATTAATGTACACATGAACTACTTCAGCTTCATGCATAATTTTTGTTTCTTTTTAAAATATACATCACGGTGTAATAACCATATTGATTTTATCATTTGCAACCTGTCAGCTGTTTTACATTTGTTCACTTCTTTAATGTTCTCTGTTTTTCAGTATTGCCAAATTTTTAATAAAGCTGTTGTAATTGTTAATCATTATGTGTTAGAAAGGTAAGTGAGTCTGAAATTCTGATTTAAAAAAATAGACTTTAAGAGTTTTGATGTTAAAACATAAATCAAAGACACGTGTGCTGTTTTTTTCAGTTATAATTACTGGGCAATCATCAGAGAAAATATATAGCGATGAAAGACGTTCAGCTGCAAACTTCACAACTTGTCTTCTGTACCTACAAACCCACAGTTGATCTGCAGCAGACTCCTCCAAAATCACAACATAAACAGGGTATAGTCTTGGTATAATTTATGTGCTTTGATGATGATGATGATGATGATGATGATTCTTTTTCTTCTTCTTAGGTTTTGTTGGCGGTTGGCAAAAAACATTGGTTTGATGGTTTGGTCACAAGCATTCACAGTTAAAGGTGGAGCAAGTACATACAATATCCCCAAGGGATACTGTAAAGGATCCCAGACTGATATTAGTCTGGCAGAGTCTGAACCACACACAACAGTCAGGGCAGTATTTAGGAGAATATGGGTCCCTGGGAACCACATGCTTCTTCTACATTTGCCATTTCCACCACAGTGATGGTTAGCATCCACTAACATTATTGTCCACATAAAAACACAGCTTTACTGAAGTAGTTGTATTCGCACTTTCTTAACAGTTTAGTTTGAACATGCAGCCATTTTAAAATGGTTTTTATTTGTAGCCTACAAAACAATGAACCCAACTGTTACAGTAACCACGCCAGGCCATTGCACCGAGTCACAGACTTTGCAGAATTCCTTCCGCCTGAACCAACATCTGGCAAATGTGGGTAGATGATTGAATTAATTGATTAATTTTGCAGTGTGAGGGGTCACATATGAGTGACCCCAACATCATTGCAGGTACTTGTTGACTAAAGAGGCTGAGCTAAATTCATGCTTAAATGACGCACAGCATGGGTACATTAAAATAAATATTAAAATTGCAGTGATGCTATTAAAATTGTAGATAGCTGTAAGTGGGGCCCCCCCTAGTCAAAGTCTGCCCGAGGCCACATCAAGCGTCAGGCAGGCTCTGCTTTTACTCTTCACACACTATTGAAAGGTGCACAAATTCAGCGCGCTTTCAAAATAAGAGTCTTTGGTTATATCAAACTATCGTGCCTGTGCATTTAGGCGTCCGTGGAAATTTTGTGTGGATAATCTCATCTTCGGCAGCTCATCTGAATCAACAGCGATCCACAAAGCCATCCTGACCCTACAACAAAACGTATAATAGTCAGAGAAGCTGGACGAGAGTGACGCCGCTTCCTTTTCTCCGTCGCACAGATATGTGATCCTATTTTATTTATTTATTTTTTTAAATTTATTTTTAGCCCCCCATCTCTCTCCACTGTACGATAAACGAGGAGGGGCTTGATGCCGTGTAGGAGGCAGGCAGGCAAGCCGTGCTGCTGACCCGCTTGTGGTGTGTGTCGCCTCGCCTACGTCCAAGCCAGCTCGCATGCTGTAAGGAGTGAGAGTCATCAGGTAAGATGTTTGCGTTCGTTTTCCCCTCCGAGATGCTTCGCGGCGTCATTTTTGAACCCTGGCGTTTGTCTTTAGAGGTGCTCTTCCTCCCGAAGAGGGTCTCACTTACACAGGGAGGCGTTCCGCTCGGCGCTGGTTCAGCAGAAGCGCTGACAGCATTTCATTTTTAACAGCTTGCAGACGACCTTTTCACATTAGGAGAGAGACGCTTCCCAACTCGGTCCTCTTTTGCATTCAGTATCGGTCGATCTGTCTCATTTGTCGCGTCATGAGAAGCCTGACAAGTCTGATGTTTTTTTTTTCTTTTTTTTTTTTCTCGCAAAATAATGTGCTTTACTGCTTTTGACATTGACAGATAATAGAGGTAAGAGGATGGATGTTTGATTAAGCGACTTGTTTGTAAAATATTTCTCTTTCAATTAGACTAAATGGTTAAGTAAAGCTACATACTGGCCAGCCTCAGCATCCTTGCGCCGCTCTGCATGGAAATGTGCCGTACAGTAACTCGGACTTGACCTGAATGTTATCTGGCTCAGCTCAACATCAAAGCTGACATTGACGTGTGTGAGATTAGTGGGCATGCAGGATGTGACCCTGATCGTTTACTGTAGACTAATCAAAAATATGGGCGGCATGTTAGGATTTTGTCCTGGTTATAAAATGTTAAAATGTATTCCAATAAGAACATCTGTTTTGGAATGGCCTTTCCATGTTTGAAGAAGACACTCTGCTGATTGCTGATTTCCCCAAAGATGCCAACCAGTAGGAAGGTTGTGTGTCCTCTAAATATTGACCATCTCTCTTGACACAAAAGCCCAGGTGGCATGAGGATGTGTTTTAGTGCTTTGATGTGTGGAGAATTCAAACAGGTAGAGGACAGTAAATGTTATCTTCTTTTACTCTGGGGTGAAAAGGCCAGGAAAGAAAATCATACATAAATTGTAAATTGTGTAGCTGTAACTCAACATTTGAACTGAGCATGAGAATGAGTGAGAGAGGGGATCTTTTGATGCTGGACCGGTTGGTTTGAGTGTTTTAGAAACTGGTGATCTACTGGGAATTTCACCCATTTCATTCTCTTGAGTTTTCAGAAGTGATCTGAAAAAGAAAAAAGAATATATATATATATATATATATATATATATATATATATATATATATATATATATATATATATATATATATATATATCCATTCACTAATGATTGGGTAATGTTAATTCAATATTTGGAAGTGTGGCCAACAGGGAATGAATGATGAATGGCTTTGTTCACTTCTTCTTCTGCCATTGCTAAAACTACAACTATAGGCAGACTACTATTCTAAAATGGCACCGAAACTGACATCATCGTTCACAACTCCTCTTTCTATTCACTGATTGGCCCGGTTGAAATTCCACTGGAGAAATTGAGCTCAGTGGGAAGAATCCCAGACAGATCACTGAAGGGAGATGAGAATTGAGTAAGAGCCAATGGTCGGGTTTTTTTTTTTTCTCTATGTATCAGCTGAGCATTTGGATGCTGGATGCAATGCTGCAATGGATGCTGTTTCAGCAGCTAGTGTTCTGGATTGTGTTGCACACTACTAATGCTTAATGCTAGACTCCTACCTGAAGTGCAATTCCTTAAAATGCATGACTTAGTGCCACAGTAAGGCAACTGGGAGTGCCAGATGAAATCATCCACATGCTTCCTTTAAGGATGATAAGCCTGCGTTTCTTTGTAGTATGTAAACTATGTATTTGTACGCCCCTTTTCACATTTCACAACGCTTGGTTATGTCTTATTTTAGTTTAATGTGTTAATACACAAACTGTTTCTGCTGAAAAAGTCCACACAGACACCGTCCGTATGTCTGATAAAGGTAGTACCCATGTGAAGGCTAATCTTAGCGACTGTTCAGGACCAGCGCTCTATGAATTTTCCATTTGAGTATCCACTGACAAGTGACATTTATTCATGATTCTGTTGTGAGCATTACCCATGAGTTAGGGGTCACAAATGTTTTTTTGTTTTTTGTTTTTTTGTAGTTTTTTTTTTACATTTGCTAAATTACTTTCAGTACGTATGATGCAGTTTGTAGTCATGGTTTTTCTTAGTGGGAATGCAAACAGATGGGAATTCTATCATACAAACTGATAGGGAGCATGTTGGTGCATGTTGTCTTAGATGAAGCTCTGCATATCTACCTTTTTGACAGAAAACAAAACTGGTTTGATTGCTTGTTTTTATTGCTGGATGAAACTTTGTGCATTGTTGTTAGACTTGTCATATGCTAACTGTGTGTTGCCTCGTTTGCATTAGCACCTTGTTTTGTTAGATTTTTTATTATTATTATTATTATTTCCACATAGGGGTGTAACCACAATGCTGACTGCTAATTGAAATGAGCAATACAATATATTTTGGAAAATTAATAACAGCCCATTCTATTCAGTTTTGCCTTTTAAAGCAAGAACGGATTTCAAAAAAGTTAAAATGGCGCCTTAAATTCTGGTGAAGAAAATATATGTTTTTAAGTTCAAGACATGCTTGTTTCTAAATCTGAATTTAAAAGGCAAACTTAAAACCTTTCAAGACACCTTCAAAACTAGTAAGCATTGTTTTCCTTAACACATTAAAACTATTTTAAAATCACCCTCACTATTTTTATTTTTATTTCATTTTTTTGTGAATATTTTGAATGCTTGGTGATTGGGGGTGTCATATGCGGCACTTATTTTTCATTATGAGAGTCTTTGGTTGAAACAAAGGCAACTATAATGAATCTACCCTTTCATAAAATACTTTTCACAGATATAATTAGAACACAGAAGCACCAATATCACAAGCTCAAAAGCAGCGTGCAACAGCCAGAGGCAACTGGCAATCACTGGAAGTTGTTCACATGATTAAGATTATTTGCCAGTTTATAGGTCAGCAAAAGCTTTTGAACAGTTAGATCCCCTAATTTTACTCACTGTTGACAATTAATCAAAGTTGTTGTTTAAGCTGTACACCGTCCTCACTTTTGAAGATTGCTAATGAGACCTTTCTGTTATGTTCTTTTTTTTTAGTTTTAGAAATATCTAACACCTTCTTTCACACTTTGAATCTAATGTTGACTATACTGTCAAAACTACATAAAATTATCACATCACACGAAGATGATGCTCTGAGGACATTGCAACATGTGAAGAATTTTCATATGTTTAGGTTGTGTTCTTGAGTTATTGATTTGCTTGTGTTAAAAGCAACGAAAAACCCTGATTGTATTTCTTTGCTCCTCTTTAGAAAACGTTTTTCCCCTCAGCTGTTGCAGTTGCTGTGTCATAAAGAATACATCCCTGGCTGGAATTCCCCAGGAAATGTTCAGCTGGAGGGTGGGAAGAAAGGGCTCAGGGAGTCACTGGAGAGTGTGATTGTTGAACAATATTTAATGCATGAGTGTGTAGGAGGTGGAAACTAAAACAGACCCCATGCTGTCGCTGTGACCCAGCCTTTTTTTAAAGGGAAATGGATCTATGTTTTTTTCTTTTTTTTCCCCCTCTCACTGCTGTCTGTGTAATCGCAGCCTCTTTAGGGGTTGACTTCCTTCCAGTTCAAGGTCTGTACAGAAAAGGGTAGATGTAAAAGCTGACTGCCTTCCTTAGACCTTTGCAAGTGCTTGCATTTCTTTCTTTTTTTTTTTTTTTTTGCAAAAGAACAAAATAGCAGGTAGAGACACTCAATTTATTGTTGGCATACAGGTAGTTTGCAAGATTGCATGAAGTTATGGCCATAATTGTGTCAGAATGAATCAGCTAACTACACAAATACTAGTTGTTTGCGTTATTATATGACTACTGGATGTATTAAGCAGCCAGTTACCTTTAAAAAAACTCATCTTGTTCAGGGGGTTGTTTAAGGATTTGAGGGAGGTCTCAGTTGTGATGGCTCAATAACTGGGTCAGAGCACCTTCAGAACTGTGGCTCTTGTTGGGTGTTCCTTGTCTGGACTGATCTTTTTTTTTTTTTTTTTTTTTGTCAAAATTGGTCCTGAAAAGCCGCTGTGACAAACAGTTGTAAGGGTCAAGGGGAGGAACGTTTCACTGATGCAGGTAAGGGCAAAGAGTGGCCAGTGTTGTCCTGTCCAACAAGCTTACTACAATTCAGATGTTTGACGAAGTTAAAGCTGGTTCTGAGAGAAGGATGTCAAATACACAATCTACAATACAGACATTGCTTTGGCCTTAAGATTTCACAGTTCTATGTCTAATCAAGCATTTCTGAGATGTGTTGTAGAGACAACACTTATCTGTGGAGGTCCCATCTCACAACTTAATAGACTCAAAGAATCTGCTGTCCACTGAAAGCTGGCACCTTCGGGGTCTATTGGAGTCCATGCCTGAATAGGTCGGTGAGACCATAAGGAGGGGGCTTCACTCTGTTAGCCATGTGATTCTAATGTTATGCCTAATTTATTCACAGAGCAGTGTTTTCTCTAGGATTATGGCTTTGGATAGGTGGAGGAAGATGAGCCCTGACACAAACATTTTATGACACTCACAGAAATGGTATGCTGCGGTATAAGTAAGACATATGGTGTAAGATATTTAGTTGGAAAAGAACAAGGTACATAGCTGATCAGCTGCTGTTTAGATCTTAAAATTAGTGTCACCTTTAAAGGGCATGTGGAGCATGTCATTGCTCCATATGCCCATATATTGGTAAGCAAAACACTGAGACCATCGCCAGCATTTTGCACTTGCAGAACTATAAGCAAATATGAATTTATACATTTTGTAACTTAATTTATTGATGAAAGAGAAAACCCAGTCAATTGATTACAGTTTATTTGCTTTGATTTAAAAAAAAAAAGTGGCATCAGTTACAGTTAGCTTAGCTGTACGTCACAATAATAAACGCAAACTATTAAAGCGCAATGGCTCTTACTCTCAACCCAACCCTTACTAATTAATACGGCGCAATATTGAGCATGTTCTACACATGTTGGTTGAGGTGGTGTAATTTTGTTAGTGATGTGCAAGCAGCTACCAGAATTGGGTCAATAAGCGCTACGATGACATGTTCAGTTCTCGGGTCATTGGCAGTTGCACAGCCCTGCGGCACATCTCATGAAGAGGTCGAGTGAGATACCAGCTTGGAGCCGTAGACAACTGACTTCCCTCAGTTGTGCATTCAGAAGTCGGTTCCAAATTGGATTTGTGGCAGAGATCGGAAATCTGAGGCTTCACTGAGAACCAGGTGCCTTCATGCGGTTTACTGGTGGGCTGCTTTTATTTGTATATAAATATGTTTAGGATTTTGTGTTTCCATGTTACTTTTACCACATATTTTTGTTGACAATTTTACTGTGAATATGAATGTACTCTGAGTACTTAAAAAAAAAAAATCCTGCAGTAAAAGGAAACACGCTCACTCTGTTTTTTTACAGAGAAACACTGCTGAATCACTGCTGCAAACAAACTGATTATCAGTAAACATTATGTGATAACATTTCTGAGGAACATGTGACGTATCGGTCCCTTTAGCAAAGTGGAAAGGATCAACTGATGTTCCTTTGTCTCTGACAGATGAATTATATTGAAAAACGTCATTTGCAATGTACTGTATTTGAGAGTAAGACAGACTGCTGTGTTGCTGTGTCTGGTCAATATTTTTCCCACTGTTCTTATGGCGCAAACTGCTATTTCAGAAGCTTTCGACTTGAGTTGCTTTTGTTGAGGTACAATGGTTGCACGTTCCTGCTCGTTTATGCGCTCTTTTGTCAGCACACTGTTGGAGCTCTGAGTATCTCCTGCTAGAAATGGTTTAATTGTCATAACTGTATTTGATGTTAGACTTAAAAAGGACATCATAAAGTCTTTTGTATGCTTGTGTTGTCATGACAGTGGCATTTGTAATTACTCCTATGAATACAATCCAAAGTATGTGTTGAAAACTTTTATAAACTCTGCAGTTTTTCATGGCCAGTACATGAAAACATGGATGCGAGATGCTTTCAAAGCCTCCGACGGTTTTTTCTTTTACTCCCAAGCATGCAGAGTGTGTATTTTTTCTGGCAGGGTTCTCGAAGGAATGCCACAGGAGGGAGAGGTCAGTGACAGTGGGGCAGAGATCCCCGTTACACAGCATCCACAATCTGCATGAAAGATAAATCATAGGCAGTCTGGTAAGGGTGGTGTAACACTATACAGTGTGGACATTAATCACTTGGTATCCACTTATAATGATTCACAGCCATATTTAAAATATGGTGAAGGTGAAGCAGATATTGGAGAAACTGGTGGTTAATACAGCTGCAAAAATGTTTGAAAACATCTTATATATGTGGCATATATATATATATATATATATATATATATATATATATATATATATGACTGTAATATTCCCTCTGATTGGCAAAATATGCATATTACATTAATCCTAAATCCTTCTCCCATTTACAAAAGGTAGATGACCCCGTTAACAAAACGAACATTGATGTAAAATTCGTATTTTTGTTTTCTAGAATTCATTTCTGAGGATCACTATTACCACCAATGATGGGTGATTGTTTAGTTCCTGAAACGAGTGCAGAGTAGCTCCTTTGTGTGTCTCCTAATGTGTGAATTTCCTTAACCTTCTAGAGAGAGGTTGAGGAAACCTCCCTCTGATCCGGCAGGAATCAGAGGGAGGAATCAACTGATTCCTGCCGGAAAGTCAAAAGTTTGGGCCATAAGACCATAAGTTTGTGTTGCACCATATTATGAAAATATTGTGTTGTAATGTAAACAGTATTACAAAATCCAAATATTACAAGATATGCATACAAATAAAAGTCTCACAGGTGATCAGATTCTACTGGAATTTTGAATGACCAGTATATGGGTAATATAGGTGTCACATCAGGAAATGTGTGCAATCACAAGATGTTGGATATGACATGATGAGGTCTCCAATATTTGATTATTTAAGATTCTTTAGCCTTCATCATCACTTTTTTGCCATTTGAAAACATCCTTCTAATATCTCATGTGGCTTTTTTGATCAGGTATGTAGGAAGTCTTTTAAGTTTTTTTTTAATTAAAGAGATAATTTTGATTTTAATTGCTCTCGTTCAATACAATCATTCCCAGTCTTTTTTTTTGGGGACAGATTTATATTCATCCCATCCATCCATCTGTTTTCCATACCTGCTTATTCTTGCAGGATTCTGTCATTGGGCAAGAGGTTGGGTACACTCTGGTAGGTCGCCGTGTTCCTATTCATTTCTAAGAAAAAAAAAAAAAATCACAAATTAGTAGCAGCACACCATAGCTTTGTTCAAGATTCAGAATTATTTCATCCCCCTGCAGTGGTGCAGCTTGTCTGTTTTAGGATGCATCATGAGTTCAAAAAAATTCCCACCCTTCAGATTAAGCAGGCACTTAAAATATTTTGCCCCTCAAAGACACCCAGGTGTGAAGGCGGATGAGATGGAAAAACGGATGTAATAAATATTTAAAACTTAACTGCTACTGTTTCTTTTTCTTTTTTTTTCATAGAAAAGGCAGTGGTTTCACACCAAGGTTAATTGTGAGCTGTCAAGTCCATTGTGTGTACAGCAGCTATAAGACTGTTTTTGTGATGGCCTAGGGGGGGAAGGACTCCCCTGTCTGATGAGAAGCACTAGAATTACTGCTCTGATCCTCTGTGGGCCGTGAGGACTGCTGACCAAGCAGAACTCCCTCTGTCTCTGGGTTGCTCTCCCTCGCCCTCTCCATCCAGTTTTCCTCAGTGTTCTGGGTTTCGTAGTGAGGGGGTTTCGACACCTCAGCTTTTCTCATATAACAGAAGGGTTATGTGTCACACTCTCATCAAAATTATTTCATATTAGCCCAGTGGAAGTGCATTTAGCAGCTGGAGGCTGTAAAAGAAGGAGTGATTGCGGCACTTTATCCCTGTATATGCAGCTCATCAGCACAGCACTGACCTTGTGTAAGGACAGAGATTCTCTGGTTACCTTCATTGAAAGCCAATAGCTAGAATTACATCCTTTGCTCTGCTTTTAAAGATAAAGTTGACTCAGGAAACATTTCTGGTGAAAAGGGAAATTCTACAAAAAAAAAACAAGAAAATGCTTGTGCCTCAAATATAAAGCTTACTGCGCTGTAAGCTGTATGCCTCTCTTAGACAAAGGGCTAATATTTCAGACCCCCACTCTTAAAAGTGTTTGACTAATTGATTAGTTAACATACTTTAAGCAGAAAATCCATCAAGTTCCATTTATTCCATCGTTGTTGTCCCTCCACAGTTTAGTGCCGTAATGTTGATGGATCTTTCATAATCCAGTGCTCACCAAGGACAAAACCTTTGACATTTGCTGTAATTACTAGAGGTGGTTTAATTGAGTGAGTCAAACTCGTCATTTGGAGCTGCTCGATGTCTTCAGTAAAGCAGATTCCATAGTGAGTTATTACTCCTATCTAAAATACACGCCAGCAGCGTCTTGCAAAACATTCATACCCCTTGGATCTTTTCCCATTTTGTCATGTCACAACCACACATGCTTTATTTGGGGGTTTCCTCAAAAGAGTAGATTGTTTTTTTTGTTGTTTTTTTTCACAACACTACAAAGAACTATCTGAATCAATACAATTTACATCAACCTTTTGCTGTGATTACTGTACATCTGCAAGACTTTGGGGATTGTTTAGAAGCTTTCCACATCTGGGGACTGAATTTTTTGACCATTCTTATTTACAAATAAGCACGAGCTCAGTCAGATTGGATGGAAATTGGCTGCCAGCAGCAACTTTAAAGTCTTGCCACAGATATTCAGTTGATTTAGGCTTAGGCCTTTGTAACATATGAATATGTTTTGATCTAAGTTTGTACTGTAGCGTAGCTCTGGATGTATGCCACTCAATCAAAAGCAACCCAACAGCATGAGACTGCCATGACCATATTTCACCGTGGTAAATGATGTATTCGGGCCGGTGTGCAGTACTAGTTTTCCACCACACTGTGCTTTGCATACAGGCCAAAAAAGTTCACTTGTGGTCTCATCTCTCATCTTCCTTTGCATATTTATTTCTGGCAAACAAAGAACATGAGTTCCTATGGCTTTCTTCTTGCTACCCCATTATAAAGGCCAGGTTCTCAAACTTCTTAGGCATTTTATAGTGGTAATTATTTATACTAAATCAAATGCAGGGAAGGCTTAATTTTTTTTTTAATTAAGTGACTTCTGAAGGTAACTGGGTGCACTGGATTTTACTTTTGTAAGTGTGAATAAATATCTAGTGTCTCTGAATCTCCGTTTCCCAATACATTGTCTTCATCCATGTTTGAATGTTTTTCTCTGTGTCACAAACCATTCTTACCTCTGGACACCTTTGATCAGAGCGATTAATTTCCCTTCTGTTTTATGACTTGTTCATGTTGTTAGCAATATGTGTAGAAGTAAGAAGACAGTTTTACGTAGGAAATGAGTAGAAGTATATAGTGCTTTTGTTCAAATACAGGGAGTAAAAGTAAAAAGTGGTCAAGAAAAAAAAAAGCCCAAAATAAAGTACAGAAAAAGCTACTTAACTACAGTAATGACGTCCTTGTACTTTGTTACTTCCCACCTCTGTTGTAAGCTGGAAAAATATGAAAACGAGCGTGAAAACCTTTACAAGACAATGTGTCGGCTTTTTATAACAAGTGGCAATTTGGTTCTCATTTCTTTTTGTATACAAGAGGGAACTTTTTTCAAGCTAATAACCCTGTGCACTTGTGTTGGCACAGCTGTGTTCATGTAACATAAAGGTGAGTGAACTCAGTATAAATCCAAACTAGGAAAACAAAGCAGTGTCTTTTTCTCCTTTGTGCCACTGTCTCATGATACTACTGTGACCTAGAAATTAATCTCGGCAAAGCAGCTTGAAGGATGCCTAAATTCATGAAATGCATAAGGAGTAGCAAGGAGGCATGATGAATGAGCTTCTTTTCAAGATATTTGTAACTTAATTTTTTTTCCTTTTTTTAATTACTTTAGTATTGCAAAACTAATTTAAAACCTCTTTTTACGTACAGCACATGTCAGTGACTGGTGTTCTCGAGGTCAGCAGTGTCCTCATGACAGCCAAGGGATTAAGCTTATTTGACAGAAACAATGACTCCAGAAGTAAGCAGTGAGAAGCAATCAAAAGATTTCTAACTTGATTCAAGAGGAAAACCTACACTTTTAGAAGGGTGGAGGACATGCAGCTAAGAGAGAGTTCAAAGAAAAGCACCGAGGTCAAGCAAACTTAAGAATGACGAGAGTTAGCAGAATACTGCAGAAATTGCAATAAGCGTTACATTTTGTCCAGGGACTTTCAGTTACAAGCTTACATGACATTATAAAATTCTCCGCCTTTACAGTTCAAACAGTAAGCTGTTGTTGGTTTTATAATGGTAGGATAAGATTAAGTCCAGAAACTGGGATCTCATTTAGTTTAATGACTGGAAAATAAATCGCACATTTGGCTTAAAAACACACGGGTTAAGTTTTTCTCAGCACTGTTTAAAATGTGTTAGTTCAGAATGGAAAAGTTGATTCTTTTATACAACTAGCTTGCATGACAAAATTCAAATGAAAGTGTTTAGGGCTTGCATTTTTACTTTATGTTTCACATCAAGTCATATCAAATTACGCCATCACTTATTTGTTCCTTTATCGTTTTCTAGTTGTCACATTATGAATGTTTACACTTTTAATGGGCAGAAAGCAGTGGAACTCAGTTAAAGTGTGTATACTGAAAGGGACAGGCTTTTACTCATAAATTTATTCACACAAAAGATATAGCTGTAGCATTGCTCTCAAATTATTGTATGTGACACAAGAGCACAGCTGCTCTTTTTTTAAGCTTTGATGTCATTTTTAGGTCATTTTGCACATTGCTGTGTCAGGGCAGTCTTCTCTGACCTTGTTTGAATTAAGCATGGATTGTATTGTGTAGGAGCAGTTTTCATTTTTTCCATGAAGATTTTTTTTTCTTCTGCTCTGTTTTGATCATTGTTTTTACCCTGAATATGTCTACCCTGCTTACCCTGATAATCCTGAAGCAAAATGCCCCTCCATGTGATATATCCAGGTGAATTACCACTGAACATGGTTCTCAGAGTGTTTTCTCACATATCTCCCACCGTATTCCATGTTGGTCATTTGGTGTTTTTCCAGATATTCAAATGGTTATTTAAGAATGAGTCCACCTGGAATGTTTGTTGTCAAAAACCTTTTTTTGAGTTTTTAACTGGAATCTGGTCCAATGACATTAAGAGCAAATTAACAAATCCCTCATGTTTATGTTTTATGTTTTTTTTTCTGGCATGCCTTGTAAGGAGCTTTTCACCATGTCGATAGCACGCCGCACTGATTGATCCAGTAGGAATCCAAGTGAATGGGAGAAAGCCCAAATTGAGCTGTGAAACAATAGCATAGGAAGGCAATGGCCAGGGTATTATGATAGTGAGGTTTTGGAAATTGTTCTTGTCATCATTGTCCTCGATCTACATGGTTAGCAAACATGGGTCCTCATCCAGCTTTGTCCCAGTTTCACTGGTTTTCCTGTAGATACCTTTAACATAGCCACTGAATATTGTTTTTTTTATTTCTTTTAAAGTGACATCTTGTCACTTTTAAAGAAGGTAAGCACTGAGATGAAATGTGCTCCTTTTTCTGTAAATGGGTATCCCCACATTATTTTGCCTAGTTAGCTTCTTAAACAATTAATTGTTGCTACCTCCTCTACAGCTGATAAGCCAAAGGCTTTATTATAAAACTAAGGTTTTTAGAGGTTTTTTCTCATATGAATAATTATACATGTTAATCAGAGAAACCCCAAATGGTTGTGAAAAATTAGATTACAAGGTTTGAACGTTTGAACGAACTGGTGGTTATTTTTATTCATAAGTTGATACACAGACTAGTGACTTTCCTTAGTAATCTATCTGTAGCTTTGTGGCTGACTGAAGGGCTCCTGGCATCACTTTTGTCATCATGATAACTTTAACAATATTGCACTGACCAAAGATATGCCTTTTCAGAAATTGGTAGTGTGTATTCTTAAGGCTGATTGTAATATTTTAAAAGGACTGCCAAATATTGGCTTATTTGTCAGCAGATGGATAATATTTTTTGACCTCTTGTCAAGCATCTGGAGCAAATGAGATTATTTAAATTCAAAGTGTGCATCCATGGTACAATGTCCTGATGTTACATTCTGTAACCTTGTTTTTCTGTGTACTGCTGAGCCCAGCGCTGAACAGAAGCTGCATATAAATGTTGTCTTTCTCAAGAGCAGACAGTGTATTAATGTAGAAGAAACACCTTAATCGGTTTGATCTAAAATGACTGGCATTTGGTTTAATTTTCTGTAACTGATTTATAGTATCAGCTTTTAAAATGAAACTAGTAACTCCCTAAAACAGAACCAATTAACTTTCAAATGTCATGTGTCTACGTATTTTATTTCACCTATGCTCATCTCTACATATGTTACCCTGGTGTTTAATGTACTGAGAAATCCGATTGAACAAGTGTTTTTTTTTTTTTTCAGAAACAAATATATTATTTACTCAAAACTGAAATAATTTACCATTCAAAACATGAAAACAAACAAAAATATATGATGTAGCCTTTACCTTAAGCATGTTTAATGGGGAGCGAGGGAATCACAGATTTAAGCTGTTCTATGGAAGGCTGGCTAATTCTGTTGTTTTTGTGTCAAATTTACCTTTCAGAGTTCAAGTTTGGTTTCATCAGACCTAAACAGATGCCTGATTTGACCTGATTTGAGACTTGGATGTTTTCTTTGAAGGAAAGGCTTCCAGTCATGAAATGCTACTTCTTAGTAAAAACATATTTAGGATATTGGAGATCGTTGTCTTATGTAGAACATATCAGTACTCGATCACCAGTTTCTACAGTGATCAGTGTTTCTTTCTTTCTTTCTTTTTTTTTTGAGATGTCACATTTGTCTCATGATACATGACTTCACACTCATGGAAAATAGATAATGCTCTGTAAGTTTTTGTACTCTGAAACTTACTGATATGCTTGTAAAATCTTCCATCCTTCCATTGTTGAATTGAGACCTGTCTGCACTCCCAAAGGTAGCAAAGCTGAGTTAGTGACCTTGGTGTTATTATCCTTGATTGGCCAGCAAACTGGCCTGACCTGAGCTCCACAGAGAATCTGTTTGTTTGAGTGATTGTCTAAAGGAAGATGAGAGACATCAGACCCAAACTGCAGATGAATTAAAGGGTTCTATCAAAGCAACCTGGACTTCCTTAACATCTCACAAAATTATTTGAGATGTACCTCTGTAAACACATACAAAATAAAGATCCACTTGCGACAGATGTGTGTTTTCATAAATACATTTTATCTGGAGAGTTTTGTTTCCAGTGAGAAATAAGCCAGATTTTTCTTTCTTCCATAAATCCAAAATATTAGATTCCCTGAAGAAAATAGCTACGTTTGGCATTCTGGCATTTCTATTTTAAAGCACTTTACCGACTGCATTGAAATCGGAATCATCCATCAAGTATGAGTTTTAACATTGTCATGAATGAAGCCTCAAGTTTGCCAGTGAAAATTGGCAAAAAAAATGTCACATTGCTGTCACTGCAGCTTTCTACAGTGATACATATGATGCTAATTTCGAGGACATTTTACTGGAAAGTAAATCTCATTGCATTTAAAGATGACTCGCAAGCTAAGCCTCGTTAGTTTGTAGTTTTATGTTATATCTCAAACACCTTTTTCTACAACTCACTCATTTTCTGTGCACTCTGTAAATGCATTATACAGAAAGCCTTCCAGTATGCCCAATGTTTCATATGCTTTAGTTTGAGAAGCACAGCACCTCTCTCTGCAAGAGAGGTAAACCTTCTTCCTTATGCACGCATTGCTCGGCACTTACAGCAAACTGCATCAACTGAATTAGCGTAATTGGATAATTCCAAACTCAAAAGCCTTTTGTAAAACAGGCGGCGTTCACTTTCATCAAGGAACACATTAAACCATTTCCCTCATAGTGACGAACAAAACACATGCAGGGGGCTCAGTGCGCTGTTCCAAATGTTTGTGAGAGAATATGTGATGCAAAAATCAAACAACAAAGAGGGTGCACATGGGAAAGATCTGTGAAGTGCATTTTTCTCCAAGATCAAATATTAGATAAGTGTTCCAGACATGTATCCTTTTTCAGGCTAAATTGAGACGCAGTGTAGAGGCTTAAAAATGATCCTGTGTTGATTTCATGCCATCACCACCATCTGTTTAGTCCACTATATGGCAGCTGTTTCCATATTTCTCTGTTGAGTCTTCATTTTCCTCAGACACACAGATTGATGGACCAGTAGCTTAATGGAGGCTAGTTGCCTGTGCGCAGTGGACATGCTAGACCTGCGCGGCTATACCCATGAGATAATGCATTCTCCCTCCAGTCTGGCTGCGAGGGTATCGTGTAACACAGCCAGGTGTGTGTGCAAGCCTGAGGTCAAAGGTCTGACTTGCATTAGTGGACGCAAACTGTCTGCCCTCCCATTGAAACCAGTATCAGTTGGCTGATTTGCCGCTTTATGCGTCTGGTAATTCTTCATTTCCCTCGGCTAGCTTCTGGTGTTTCTCAATCATTAACCATCCTTTCTACCCTTTTCATAATCCAAAATCAAATGTACTGCTGCCACATGTAGGATTATTGATGCTGTTATTTAATGAGTGTCAGGGCTTCTGCCGTTTATCTGTGATGTATAGTCCATGTGAGGAGCTCATACTGGGAAACATGCACTATATTTACAGTTTGATTTGATTTCTCTCTCTCTCAGGGAAAAAGCCTGTCATAAATTACAGGAATCTTGTGGAGCGTGGCACAGTGAAGCTTTATAAATCCCCCTGCTGGGAGGAGGGACAAAGAGACAGTGAAGGAGGCTGTGCTGTGAAAGGGCAATCTGTATGCAAGTTCAGTGGGAAACAGCATCCTCAACTCATGGCACAAGCTCAGAGGCACTGCCTCGAATGCGGCTGGCTTGCCATGTAAGGTGGCTCATTCTACTTTGTGTTAGCCTCAGCCGCTGTGCAAAGACGAGGCTTTTCAAGAGTGTTTTAGGTGCAACTTTGTTTTGTGAAAGAGAAAATAGTGTTTTCTTTCCAACCTTCTTGAAACAGGTAAAAGTGTCCAAATCAGACCAACTGTATGGTGCATGCCTAATATCTTTTTGTGCGTACGCCACACTTGGATATTCTAGGCCTCTCGGTAAAAAAGGATGTGCCTTCCCCCTTTCCTTTGGTCCTGAACCACAGGAGTAATTGAATTACACATTCTACTCTGTAGCTTCTCAGCCTCATGGGAGCATGCAACTAATCGTTTGGAAGCTGTGTTTTTCAGAAATGGGGAGGGGGAGGTGTACTGATGCTTTATGTCTCAGTAGTGGGCAACTGCACCGTCATCTTTTTCTCACCATAGCAACAGTGGCATTAGTAGAAATCCATCAACAAGACGCTTAACCTAATGACCTCTGAATGTTGTGTTGAAATCACATATGGTCTTCTACAACATAAAACAAAGCACTTTAACATCAGCATTGGCTGGAAGGAGCATCAGATGGTACAATAATCTGGAACGTAAATATTAAGGTTTAATAGATTTGCTGTTTTGTTTCTTCAATAAAAATTGTATCTCACTGTCTAAAGATAAAAACACTATCACCACTCCATTGACGTATCCTTGTAATATCGGTTGGTGCTTATATGGTAGCTGAGTCATAACTGCGTTTTTCACCTTGTGCATTAATACACATGGTGTTTTGGATATACCGATTTTGGATGCTTAAGACAATTGTCATGAAAAATCCTTCCTGGGTAAAGCAAACACCTTCTCTTTGGCCTTTTGTTAAACTTTATACGACTGTGTTAATCTTTAAGATTATTCCCCAAGAAAGAAGGTGGCTCAGTCAGTAAATTTACAGACATGCTACTCATTGCATGTATCTGTAGTTTTAAAACAACTTAATTTTATAAAGACAGGTTGGTGCCTCTTTAGCTTCAGTTTTGCTACTAAAAATATGTTCAAATAAAATGTAGTTTTTCTTTTTCGGTAGAGGAGAGTCCAGCAGCTGTCTTTCTACTAGCTGACCTGCAATGTAAAGCAACAGCTGGGGGAGGGCTCTGATTTGCTACCCAATGCTACATGCAGCAGACAAAAAGCTCCAGACACTTCAGGATTTCCATTTGCATCTCATCAAAAGGTTATTAAGCCTTACAAATAGGCATGATGACATTTTTTTTTGAAAACCTGTATAACATAACACACCTTTGACCAAGTGACAAATGCCTACTTCATACTCCAGAGGGGTCTTGCAACAGTTTCATCACCGTCTGCATCTGTTAATTAAAATATGAACCCAAGAGATGTTGTTTACCCAATTTTCTTCAAAGATGTACATCATTGTATCAATGGACACAATGAGGCTGTCGATGCCTGATACTGTTTCCGGCTGTCCTTTGAGGTCTGACCTGCCAGTTAAGTTTGTGACTTTGATCAACTCAGTTTTTTATTTTATCAGAACCATAACACATCCATACTAATCTGTTTGAATTAAAGAATTGCTGTAACAAATTTTAGCCATGGTCAAAACAATGTCAATAAACATTTAGCTGATTTAAAAAAATGTTGTTACATGCCTGCGCTGGGTATTTATCTTGCTGTTTTGTGAATCAAGGCTGATGTGGATCACTTGCCGATTAATAGGTGGAATAATTACACATACAATTGTGGTGTTTTATTTATTTATTTATTTATTTATTTATTTACTTCAACTGTTATTTTTTAGAGTGTACATGCTGAATCATATTTTTTATTGAGATATTTTTGGAACAGTTAGACTATTCATTTCTGCATGTTGTTAAGGAATGTTCTGGCTCCGAGCAAAAACTGTTAAATAATGAAGGTACAGTGAAGATTAACAGTGAACCCAATTTAACCTTGTTACTGAACAACTCCAGGAGAAATAGGATCTTTTTATCAGCATCCACAGCAAAATTTTTGGCCGGCATTGTGAAAATGAATTGTGTGGAAGAAGCAGCACAACAACAAATTAACACGTCGAGTCTTTGTGATTATCAGTAATTGTCATAATACCTTCCTCTTCAGCTGAAAGCAAAAGCTGTGTTTATTTTTCTCATTTTCATTTTAAATAGTTAAATAGTATGCTTACAAATCCACGCTAATTGTCTTTCATACAGCATAACCCTACATGCTAATGCTCCCCTGTGAGGAAAATGGGCCTGGTTAGAGGAAATCTGTTTGTATTTGCTCACTGTCAAACACTGGTAAAGCTGTGTTAAAACACAACACAGGGTGACCCTATCCAACGGATCCGTTCGTCTGTTGTTCTTTTGTTTGGCACCCTTTCATAATTCAGATTTACTGCTGCATCTGTAGTGTCCATGTTAATGAAGTAAAGCCCAGTGCAGAGACCCCACATTGATTTCATTTCCTGCCTCTCTGCCTGCTCCCTGGGTAGAGATGGAGATTACATGACAATGTCGTACAAAAGGAGAGATTAAAGAATCTGTATCCAACTGCAGTGTCACAGCTGTGTGCTCGGCTTCTCAAACAGATGCAGGACATTAAGGGAGAATTGCAGAACTGGAACTTTGTTTCTGTATTTTCCTACAGATCTGCTGAGCCGAAGTTTGCTTCTTGTTAACCCTTGCTTGAGGGGTTCGTCTTTGTCTTCTTTTAGAATCACACACGCATCTTGGATTTGAAAGCGAACGTCTGATTAATTGGATGATACCGCTCCTGTCAGGGATCCACAGATAGGGAGCGAGGAATGGATGTGTTGTTGAGTTAATATAGAACAAAGAAGGACACAATTCCTTTTCTATCTTGATGCTTGCCTGCCTTCAAACCCAAGTCTTCATCTTTGGTCTTCAGTCAGTCTGCACTTCTGTCCAATCAATGCTGGAATGGAAACAAGTCAAAGATAAGATCTGATAGAAAAAGTTCAAAATGGCTTACTGTGATACTGTATGTTGAAAGTTTTGTAAAACACACTAAAGTATTTTTTCCCCCCACAATCTCTTCAGTAATGAACTTCAAGTCTTTGAGGTTGGAAGGCCTTTTTGCTATTACCCTAATCCAGGGTTGTCCATATTCGGCTTATGTTGCCGTGCTTGGATAATTCTATCAGAAATAGTCAAGGTAACAGTGTCACAGTCATTGCATGCAGGGGAATTAAACATTTTGAAACCTCTGCACCAGACTGATTTTGAATTTGTTGATTGAAAATATGGAGAACGTTCAGCCAGCTGTCTGAGATGCAGCGCCTCTTGTTTTGATCCTATACTTTGTTTGCTTGCTTTATTTGGTTAAAAATAATGATTTGGTGCAGTTTGTCTCTTTGCAGATAAGCTCTGTAGAGGTGATTATCCTGGCTCTTCGGAAAGAAATATTCCATCATTTGTTTCTGTAAGAGGGATACACTTTTCTCAATAAACAGTATTTGGATGATTTTCTCTGACAAACAGGCTTCTCTGCCTTCATTGAGATAATTTCTGTCTGATGTATTATAGTGTAAACTTGGCATCATTAGCAACACTAAAAGCCACCCAAGTGACAACTTGCCTTCAGAAGCAACACAAGCATTTTCTGAAAAGTTGAGATATTGTGAAGATAAGCCATTCTAAAAAAAAATACACCACATAGCTAATTTTCTTTGTAGTCGATCACATGTGCTATACGCAATAGGGATAATAAATAAGTCACTATCACCTTGAGGCTGTTGCTCATCCTTTAAATTGTGGTTAAATTGTAATGATTTCTATGTTGTGACTGTGGACAAGAAAATAAATAAAGGTTTGTGCTGTAATTGACATATTTTAGGTAGATTGGGAACAGCATAGAGATGCACAAAATTAGAGTATGACTCATTGACATTCATTTGAATGGATCAAGACTAACCTGGCACCTGATATCTGTAGGACAGGTGTTGCTCAAACGCACTCTCTTTGATATTCATATGATTCTACCTATGTTCTTCTAATTTCTTTGCTGAACTTTCAAATGTTTTCATTAAGAAAATCTTCTCTGAAAAAGGTGTAGATAACACTGGCGTTAGCTCAGGTGTTAAGTGTTGAAAATAAGTGTTATCATTACCGCTGAAACGGCAGAAATAATCAGTATTCAGGTTATCAGCTTGCTCGGTGCCCCCACTTTACTAATTACAAGAGTGTGTCAGACTTAATGAGTTGAAATCTATTATGGTAGAATTCAAGAAGCCAATTAGTGAATCCCAGGAAGTGAGCAAATTGCTGAGCTGCAGAATGTCTGTTACGTCTTAACTTTCAACAGTAAGCAATATGCAACCCTGATGATGACCTGTGGTGTGCAGTATGGGTGGGGAAATATTACATTTGCAATAGACGTTTGAGTTGCACAATGGAGTACAAGCAGAAAGCAAAAGTTCATTTGATTCTTATTATCAAGTCTGTTTTAGTTCCAAATAACTGCAATAAGTAAACTTTTGAAAATAGTTGAATTTTGGCCTGACTGGCACTGCTCAGGAACTTTTAAAAATGTACTTATTTTTCTACAGTTGATGCTCATGGGGAGCACTCCTTCATGAAGATGTTTACAAGTAGGTCTATCACAATAAGCAATAAATCAATTGGTTACATAATAAATTGGAACGAGCTCAACAATTTCAATTTGATTGACTTATTGTTTGTCTCTTTTCTCTCTTTCTACCAACAACTGGATGACAGTTTGGTCTCAACCAGCCCTTGTTTACAGATACTTCAAAATTCATCTTTTTTGTTAAATGTCTTTCAGTTCCATGTTAAATGTTCATTACCAAATGTCATTACCATTATATTACTAGAAAATAGTCTCAAATTAACAGTAAAATTGCTTATCGCGATAATGTTTGGGACAGTTTACTGTCCAACAAATTTCATTATTGTGACAGGCCTATTTGCAAGTCATGTTTTTTTCAAGTCAAGTCTCAACTCTTTCAGCTCAATTCAGAGTCAAGTTTCTAACAACTGAAATAAACATCTAGTCTATCTCTAACACTGCCGTGCTGTGGGTTTGGATTCCAAACCTGTACTCCAAGCTTTTAGGCTACAAGCATACGCCACAAAACTACATGCATGTACCATGCAGTTAGTGAGCCTTTTTTGTTCTGGTAGGAGTCATTTAACAACCTCTAATTGTTAAATTTGAGGACAATCACATATTTTACTAAGAACCTGAAAGAAAACCAGCCATGGTACAACTGTAGATTTTGTGATGTAGTACAAGCATCTGGATACAAGTGTCTGGATATTTGTTTGTTATCCTGCATAGGGCACTTCCAAAAAGTCTTTTAATCAACCAGATCAGATGATTAAAAGCTGTATCTTGGGTAGAGTATAGTAGCTGTACACCCAGACACTCTTCTCAAGAGTACAATTCCAGTTTTGTTCAACTTTTATAGGTCTACAATCAAAGTCTGTCTTGTATTGCTTGTCAACAATTTATCAGGTTCGCTATTTGCTTATGCCCTTGGATGTGTTTAGAAGGCATATTAGCCTTTTAAGTTAAATCAGCAGTACAGTTTGGCTTATAATCAAGTTATGTATTTTTCCAACTTTGCTCCAGCAGATGCCATTCAAATTTAATTTCCTGCCGTTGTCAAGCAATAAAATAATGCCAGTCACATGTTGGAGCTGGACTGTTGACTATGTTTTGCCAGAGCAAGTTGTTAACCAACTTTGATCAAACCTTCATCTACCCACCCACTCACCTGTACTACCTATGCTACCTTTCATCATGATTGCATATTTTGCATGTGCATTGTTATTGCACCCAACTGTATACACTCACCGGTCACTTTCCAGGCTCTGCAGTATCTGTTTTTCTTCACAGCAAAACATATTTTATGCCAACCAGAGTTTCTCCCCAAACAGTCTTGTTGATCTAGGTTAAGACAACATCTGTAATGTTCTAAAAAAAAATACATAAATAAAACATTTAAAAAAAATGTGCATGTAGCTTCATTACTGGTTTCTGAAGCTGGTCATTTAAAAAAAGAAACATTTCAAATTAAATCAGAACTCCACGTGTTGTAAATGTTTATATGACACTTCTATGATTCGTCTCTCACTGCTAGGTATTAAAGTCAATGATATATTCCTCCATAGAAGCAATATGCTGATGGTAATTACAAGCAGAAATGTTACCAAATAGTTTGGCATTTCTTTTCAGGCACTTGAAAACATTCTCATACAGCTTCTTAAGCCCATTTCACCTTGCTGCAAGCCTAAAACCTTTGGGCTTAATGAGCCATCTAGCTGTTTGACCCTGATGATTCACTTCGGATTTAGCTACCACTGAAAACCAATGATTGGGTGAGTGGAGCGTGTTTGTCTGCATCCACACTAGTTGTGCATCCAACAGTCTCTAAGCTCATTACAGTAATCAGGTTAAAAAGAGAGGAACTGGGGAGTGCTTTGCCTACAACTCGTTTCCACTGGACTTCCCCAGTGAGAACCTCTCACCCAAGCTCCGGCAGAGCTGATGGGACCCAGCTCTGCAGATGCCTGTTCCTAATGATCCCCTCCCGCTGATCCTGTTTGTGTGAAACCCACACTGTGGTATTCAGCTGCAGCCATAGAGTCATAATGACCAGCTTGTAATTGTAAATCCCGTCTGAGACACACCTATTCTTCTCTGAGTTTCTGAACGATTTAATTTGGCTCACACTAACTGCAAACAACAAATCATCCTTTTGGCGGTTCACTGTCTTGGTGCATGAATTGAGGCAATCACCATGGATGAAAAAAATTATATATAAATATATATATCAATAGAAATGCATTACAGAAATTACATGGTGCCAGTATTGCTGCTTGGAGGAATATGCTCTGTTCAGTGTCATTGATTCTGCCTAATATATTTTGCTGAGTCACAAAAGCTGTGATTAAGCACTAATAATAGTAGCTGTCCTGCATTTTGTCTCTAATGCTTATTCACTGGTTTGATCCTACATTTCGACTGTAAGTCTCTTGACACTGTGAAATTCCACTGCTTCTACTTTTAATCTGTCCTTATGAGAAACTACAGAACAGTTGAGTAGAAGTTATTCAGACACTGTTTAGCTCATTTGTAGTAGTTACAGCTGGTATATTTAAACACAGAATGAGCGCCTAGACATTTAGGAAGGCTCACTCTCCATCTTAAATGCTGCACATAAAAGGCAGAGACTTTTACATCCTTCAGGATTTTTTTGCATTTGCATTCCTTACGGAAAGAAACAAACTATTTTCTTTCTTATGGATGCTTCTAGTTGGCATAAGCAACCTGTCTTGGAAATTTTTAAGCATTTAAAAAGATTTTAAATGCTTAAAATCTTTTAAGCATTTAAAAGATTTTAAATGCTTAAAAACAACTTCAGATGTTTCAACATCTGAAGTTGAAACTAGCAGATGTAGAACATATAAGCCAGTAAGTCCTTAAAGCTTACATATTATTTGTACAACTTCTTTTAAAAATTTGTGTAGGCTTAATGCTCAGGATAGTCATATTTATTTCAAATAAATAAATAAAAACTTTAAAACTGAGAAAGTTGCTAAAAATGTGACAATGTTATGGTTGCAAACTTGAACATCTCGGCATAACACAATGTACATGCAAGGTCTGTAGATCAAATCTGGATTTCTGATACAACATTTTATATTATGATCTACTTGTTGAGGAAATGCATCAGAGAGAAATGTATTACTTAGAGACTTGGCAAATCAGCCCCCTAATGAGGGATACTGTAATGAGTCCAGTCTTTCTGTAATTTATCAGAGAATTTGCTCATGACAAGTGCTGTAATTCTAGACACAAGCATTCTGGTAGCATGTGGACATCTGTTGCAGTTTCTGCTTCTGCTTTGATCAGCTGATGCTAGGGTCCACAGCTAATTAGTGTGTTTACACAACAATACCAGGAGGACGATGTGGACTTTTCTGAAGCATTATAAAACCTTTCTGGTTCCACTCAATAAAGCATATTTCGCGAGAATTTTCTATTATTTGAAAGCTTTGTGGAATGGCCATTTGGTGTTTAAATTATCATTCTTTTAGGTTTTCCGGATCTACAATAGATCCGGAAAAAAAACAAAATGGTGCAGCTGGGTATGACATCTGCTGTTAGATGTGCCTCCACTTCACTAGAGCTGATTGAGCTTGAAGCAAAAGCCAGGAGTCTTGCATAGCTGTAATTTCCTTAATTTCTCTAGGTTCTGGCTCTAAAGCATTTGCACTTCCAGACAACTTGTGTGGTTCTCTTTACTTGTCCACAGTGGACAATATAGTAAGAATTTCCACATTGTGTTTGTGTCTGTGGTTCATTGGCCAGATGTTTACGAGGCTGATTTAAGTCAGAATTGTTTGTTTCTTGTAATTGAGAACACTTTTGGTTTATGGGTGGAAATCCACTGAGAAGGGTGGGAAAAAAAAAAGATCTCTACACTTGTGCTTATGTTACAACATCAGTGTGATAGATTATATCATGCTACTTTTCAATCATCAGGAATGTATTCATATATTTAAAGGATGTTCAACTCTTTTTAAGAGGATTAAGATGTAAAAAACGGTGTTCAAAGCTTTTAACACTCTTTTGAAAATGTAGACACCCACATTTTCTGCAGCACTCCTGCAGGCAGCCTCTGCATGAAAAACTTTCTGAAGTGTGTGAAGACAAGTTGCTGTATACTTCTCTTCCAGCCAACTTAAACATTTGATTCGCCAGTCCTTGCTGAGAGAAAAACAAAGCTGCAAAGAATCATACAAGAATACCAAACTTGGAATCGACTCTCAAATTCTAATAATGCTTTTTTTTTTCTTTTCTTTTTTTAAACTTTGTGGTATTTCCAGAGTCTGCTCTCATTTTTGTAGTTGTCTTTTTGAATTACATATTTTTTGGAGGATATTTAGCTGAAAACCAATTCATGAATTTGCTACGTAAAATCGTTCCCTCATTAAAAGAGATATTTCACAATTTGTGTTCACAATTTATGAAGGGAAATTTCTGTTGGTTTTTGAGCAGTTAATATCTTATCCGCAATAGATGACTCTTGGCATTTTAATCCACATTACTTGGGCCCAGAGGCTGAGCTAATGCCTCTTACATGGAGTAGTGGTTTGAGTCTAACAGTCCGAGTGAAAATCTACAAACTGCAGCTCTGACAGGTGATGGACTGTGTGAAAATATTTTTCTTAAAAAGAATGCCAGTGATGTCCCATGGACTGTTAGTGTTTCATAATAATCTGTTCATATTGGCTATAGTTTCTGAATATGAGAACCTAAATGTTTCTGCAACTTAGCTTTTCAGGGTTTTTTTTCTAACTAACATTCTCACACTGTGAAGTTTCTTGTTTAAACAAAACGCTTTCTGGTAAGTCATTTACTACACTGAAACTCACTCATCATGTTGTAATTTATAGCGTACCTTGGAGAATGTTTACTTTCTGGGGTTGACATAAAAGGATTTTAAATGCTTATTTATGATTATCCACCAACCCTTCCAATTCAGAGAAAGAAACAGAACAGTTATTAAACTCCGTATACTGAGATATAAGAGTGGAGAATATGAACACAGAAATTAAAAGATGTAAACTGCATAACGACAAAATAAAAAAAATAAAAAACTCTGGTTCGCTTAGAAATTCAACAATATCTTATCTTTTCAGCTTTGATTAAACAATAATACAGATTTATAGTCATATTCAATAAATTACTATGTTAATTTTGACTTGCTTGATTAAAGTATGCTTTGAGAATAACAACCTTTTAAGCAGCTTATACGCTTTTCATGAAGCCTACATTTGTGTTAAAAATATTTTTTAACTAAATAAAAAATCGCCATAGTGAACAAAAATAAAGGCTTGAAACTATACGTGTGTGTAATGTGCTTGTAAAATGTCAATTATTAAATTAACATTTATATGTAAGCACTGCAAGTTCAGGCGTTGAAAGAAGCAAAAAGCATCGCTATTACAATGGCTCGACACATAGAGGTAAGTTGGGCTACATCACAATCATATCGCATCCCGTTGGGAAAGGAATGACACAAGTTTATTGGGTTTTTGGCAAAATAATTAAAAACACTAATTGAAGGCATTTTTGCAGCATAATTTTGATGCTTGAAGCAACAATATCTTACCCCATCTAATTTTCATGAACTCAATATCATACCTCATCTCTTGAGCTTTAGATATTGTTACACCACAAGTAATGAACTAAATCCTACCCTATTGTTGGTGTATTTATAGCAGGTTCCCTGCTACTTGCAAACATAGCAACAGTTAAGAGATTAATTATATACTCATTTCATAAACCTCTGTGATATTTTTGTGATTGGAGTTGTAACAAAGTAGTGGTTGCTTTGGCCCCTCTTGGGTTGGCCGCTGGCTGCATCCTGTGGTACCAGCTAATTTGGATTTTTAATAAAGATGTCAGAAGGGTTAACTATAGCAAGCAAAATATTTATGTCTCCTTTTGACCTTTTAAAAGAACCTCTCTCCAAGCAATCCTGGTCTATCACTTTAAGAATTTGTTTGTACTTTCAGGGGTAAATCCTCTCTCTGATGTATGAATCGGTGGATCAGTTGCTATATTTCAAACAAGTACGTTCTCGCTGGGAATCACTCCACACATGAATGAAGTTCCTTTACCAAAATTCCACTAAAGTGGTAAAGGTGATGTTTTCACAGAGAGGCATTCTCATTTTTCAGTCAAACTGTCAAAGCGAATCAAAGTCGGCCCGATCAATCTCTTTTTCTGCTGAATATTTCCGTGTTCTTGTGACAGAACAGCTATGAGACCTTGTGGATAAAACCAGGATTGAATAGTCATGTACACAGACGAGACAGCCCTTTATATTGTCAAACTTCTCTCTTATTCCCTGTCTGCTTGCCGTTTGAAAGCAAACTTAGCTGATATCCTTATACCTTTGCCAAGTCTATGCCAGACCCAGATTATGACGAATTGTCAGCTTTGACCTGAGGGTAGAGTGGAGGTTGCTGCTGCTGTCCAGACTTATATGTCCAGGAAAAGGTGGGCACAGCAGCAGTCATGGCAACGGTGGGCAGAATTGCTGAGCTGGAAACAATGGGCCGACAACATGGCCTCTCCCTGAACCATTTAACAACATAGTTTTTCCCACTATCAACACACGGGGTTTTATTGTTATAAAAGCCTCTTTGATACTCACGCACCAAAATGTTGGTGCGGATTGACTTTTAAGATGTTCTGCTAAGTTGTGGTTGAGAATCCAATACAAACCTCGCTTAAAGAGCTGGAAGAGTGACCGTACAACATTCTGTCTTGATCCTTCCCGTACAGCGTGCCGCAGGATGTTGAATGTTGATAGAGTCCCTCGGTGTATCATACTTTGGAGCGGAGCCGGCATATGTTCCGTTCCACTGCTCTCGATACTGTAATCAGCATGCGAGTGCTGAGGGTCAGCCAGCCGCTGGAGTGTGAGAGCGAGGCTCAGCAAGAGATCGGAATCACCTGATTTGGAAGAAATGACATTCCAGGCGGCATATACTGAGCCAGAGGTGTGAGAGTGTCGTCCTTTTCTCATTTTCACTGCAGCACGATTCGCTGGGAAGGTTTAAATTAGTGGCGTATGAAAAGTTTGCATTCGAAGTTAAAAGTGTATCTTC
The DNA here is from genome assembly GCF_051168715.1 of Poecilia mexicana. Taxonomy (NCBI): domain Eukaryota; kingdom Metazoa; phylum Chordata; class Actinopteri; order Cyprinodontiformes; family Poeciliidae; genus Poecilia; species Poecilia mexicana. Next base: position 12,496,920 of record NW_028263375.1, read on the forward strand.
CCATGTGATTTTGCTTTGTATGTGAACCTTCACATGATCCCATCCATATTACCCTGCCTTTTCTGTCCTATAACCTCCAACATCAACTGCAATGTGATATATTGTATGGGTTATTAAACCCCATTTTGTTCATTTTTTCAAATTTCTTTTTAATAAGATGATTAATTTAAGCATTCTGTCTCTTTGAGAAAATGGTGCATTTAATCAGAGTTACAGACAGAAACAGGGAATGCTAATGAGAGCAAATCCTGTTCACAGAGTGACCTTACAAGTGACCTTTGTAACTGTGATGCAATGATTTCAAGAGCTTGCTCTGCCTTGTACTTAAATATTTTTCCACCGATTGCTGTCAAACCTGGGAAGTGTCTTCCTGCTACTCTTTAAACCAGGTGTCACCAACTCCAGTCCTCGAGGGCTACCATTCTGTAACTTTTAGATGCATCTCTGCTCAAACACACCTGGATCAAATAAACTGCTCGTTTCCAGCCTATTGCAGAGAGGAATGAATGCTGGTGAGGGAATTCAGACATTTTGGAGCAGAGGTGAATCTAAAAGTTGCAGGATGGTAGCCCTCGAGGACTGGAGTTGGTGACCCCTGCTTTAAACACTCTAATTTACGTCAACTGACATATTTCATCTGGTTTGACTTTGTTGCTGTTTGAAATATTGCTTTTGTGACAGATTTCTGGCCTTTCTTGTGGAGAACAATGCTATATGAAATACCCATGTAAATCAACAAATTGTTTTTTTTCTGATATTACAAATTTGCATAAATGTCCCAGTGACGTGTGCCATTTCACATACTATGATAACATTAACTAACACAGTTTTGTATTCACCAGCTGCCACTTCAACCAAGTGTAAAAGAGATGCACTGATGTCAAGTGCTGAGTTTGTCAAACTGAATACACACCACATTGTCACTTGTCAACTCGCAAACAAATTCGACAACTATGATGATGGGGGACTTTGCTAATTATTTACATTAAGTATGTGGTGTAGTTGCCAGTGATTCACCAGATGGATTTTTTTCTGTAATACGCTATAGATGTGTTATTGTTAGATAACAGAGATGAAACTACACAATATCTTCTGTTTCAGAGAAAGTCAAGTCATCCCATAACCATCAGGGATTTGGTGCAACATAAAGGCATTGAGTCACAAAGGTGAATAGATTAATGATGCACTTGTAGGTTTTGTTGATGATCTCCAGCCTATTCCAATTTTCTCTTTTGAAAAAAAAAAAATTAAACAGAATTCAAATATGTTTTTCTATCCTTTCTGCCAAGAGTTGTTGTCATTTATTTCTGTTAAGAAATAAACAGAAGAAATGTGAGAGAAGAAATGCTTTAGGAAGATTTAATATTCCACGATTATCTTAAAAAAAATCACTAAGTTGTCTGTCTGAGCTGACTTTAGCATGACTAGCACAGTTAACATTTGTAGCTGGTCCAACATGCAAATAGTTTTCTGTTTTGAATTTGGGTTGCTCTTTGACATTTCTGCTTTAATAAATACCGACTGGGTGTTTTGCCTTTCAAAATGTCTGTGCTAAATAAAATGCAACTGGTAGCAGAAGCCTGTTGTGACTGTCATTGCGATCGCATTATAATTTGGATGTAACAGTAGAGATTTATTGCCTTCCAGTCTGAACACTGAAGTATGTTCAATCTGGAAACACTCAACTTTCCATATGGCATACGGTTAGCAGTAGTTAACAGGCAAACATGTGTGGACTGAGTGGTTAAAGCCGTATGACTAACACCTGCTCGATGCGTGACAGTAATATTACTCAGAAAACAGAGAAGCTGTCGAGATTTTAGCTCTGCAGTAACAGACGCTCATGCCCTTTGTTTCATATCGTACTTCTTTTTGCCGTATGCTGAAAACCAGTTTCATTCAAATTGACAAGGGATTTATAACTACAAGTGTGACTTATCAGGATAATGCAATTGTCATGGGTTGAGTCTTTTCATGACTCATTTTAGATGGCTCTGCATCCACCAGTGCGTGCAATAAAATGTCAACGTGATTTTATTGAGAAGCATATGCAGAAGGCACAGTTAGCCACTCCCTCAGGAATGATTCAGGATCGTCCCAGTCAGTTTGCAGACTGAGTAAGTCATCGACTGCTTGACTAACTGCAGCTGCTGGGTGGAGTGCTCCTCCTCTGTTGGCAGTTTCTGCCTCCATTTATCAGGAAGTCAATCCCTTGGATCTCAATGAAACATTTTGTATTTGAGAACTTTTTTCAGTGCTTGAACAGTAACGATGAATGCATTTGTCTTGAAATATATGTCGCTAAAGCACCTTATTGGCTAATGCACTGAGTACTCTGTAATAAATCATTTACATCCGAAGACTTAACTTCCTACCCTTCCCAAGTAATAGTGAAAGAAATTGGCATTCAAGAATAGAGAACAAGCTGCTGTTCTTTCTTTCTTTCTTTTTTTTTTTTGCTCTGCTTCTCCTGTGGCTCCTTTGAAGCCGTGCTGCAGGAAGCTCTACATCAGTGGATATTTTTAGTGTAAGAGGAGATGTTCTCTTCCTCCTTGCAACAAGGGCAAGATTGATAGATTCTGTCAGTTTCTCTACCCGGGAATTACATTACAACGATGTGTGTCACCCAGGAGGACACCATGTAATCCTCATAGCGGGTCATAACAGGGAACATTCTATATTTTAATTTTAAAAATATGTGCAGAGATATTTACAGTCTTGATTCTAAGAAACCATGATATGTTTTGTATATACACACTCAAAAGCTGCTGGATTAAAAATAACCCAATTGGGATGATTTTGCGACAGACAGAATAAAATCGATTGCTGTAACACAACTGCATTGGATTGTGGGTTTGACAAAACATAGAGATTTTTTTTTTTTTCACCAAATGACTTTAAAAAAAAATACCCCTAACCTGGCTTACTAAGCAAATAATATTTGAATTAATAAAGCCAATTAAATTTATCTTGTAGAAGAAACAGACATTAGGATCACAAAAGTCATAGTTAAAATAATACTCCTTAAAGACCCTTCTATAAACCTACAAAAAAGGGCTGGCCTCCATCTGGTCCATGTGGACCACGCTGAAAGATTTTAAAAATTATGTTAGCAGTGCGGGTCAAACAGTGGTCTGACACAGTAACATCAGCACTACGCATAAAGTTTCTGACGACAGTCTGTCTTTGAAATTGTCATTTTAAGAATAATGGCAGATGAGCTCAGTGTAGTTATTCTTTTTGTTGGCCAAGCAAATGCTCCATATCTCATTGTAAATTATTTGGAGTCATTTACATTTAAACCCTGCGGCTCCCTGGTTATGCCATCACTGCATCATTCCCTTCCCTGGTAAAGCCAGCTTGTCTTTAAAAGTCAGCTGATGTGGGTCTGTAACTACCTCGCAGCACTACGTCGTCATGATGTTTTTTGCTTCTAACTCTATTACTGGACCTATAATTACAAGATTTAAGAACTAAAGAACTTCACTGTAGAACAGTTGACAGCACTGTTACCTCACAGGAAGAAAGAAAGGTTCAACTCTTGCATGGATTATTCATGTTTCCTATATACAGAGATGGATTTTCTCTTAACATGACTTTTAAGCTTAAGCATATGTGTGTGTGCTTCCATGGTTCTCTGTCGTGTGTGTCTCTGTTTCCTGAAATTTGAAAGTAAATAAAGAACTCTGATAAATCTGTCATAATATTATCTACAACTTTTTTATAATAAACATACCAAATTTGTCATTAAATAAGTGTAATAAGAGCTTCTGTGATGTTGTGTCCTAATTTTATTGTCCACATTTAAAGAATCCAAGCTGACCAAAGGACATCTTGCTGTTCTCTTGTGGTATGATGATTACAAGTATGACCTATTAAATACTTTTTTCATGTGCTTGCCATGTGGTAAATTAATTATGCCTCCTCCTCAGATGTATTTATAGAGACCAATCGAAGTCTTCTTTCCATCTAAATTTAGCACAAACCAGATCAAGTGGATCTACAGAAAACAGACGTAGATTTGGAACATACATTTCTCGCTGTATGAATGGGCTGGTGTTTTGCTGGAGTGTAAAATCAGGATGAAGAAATAAGAAATATTTTCTCCTAGAAAGCTTTCTTTAGTGATGCTGCTCTCATCAGTCTTGGAAACTGCTGATGTCACATTTCATCTTGGCCCTCTACTCATACTACAGTACATGCTGTAAATTACACAATAAAAAGAGACCACCAGGCTTAAGAAAATATTGTTCTGTAATGTAATCATATAGAGCTGCTCCCTGCTGCTTTACCGACTATTACATTTGTGCTTCAGAGTTATTTGCAGGTGAGTCACAGCTTGTTAAAATGTAGTAGTTGTCCTTTACGGTACAGTATCTTTGCTCACTGTAGAGCTGCTGTAATATCAACCTATTATCCCAGAGATGCCGTTTTTATATTTACAGTCATAACTCCTGTGAGTAAAATACGAGTTGCTTGCAAATACGAGTTGTTTGAATTCACTGCTATATTATATTTTTTAGGAACGTGTGATAAGCATCTCAGTATAAATTGATATATTAATGAGGAAAGCCTTGCTGGTTTTCAGGTTATCTGAGTTTAATATGCCGACCTTAGTGGTCCTCTAGTGTAGGTCATGGAGGCTTTGTCCTCTAATTAGCCTCTAATTAGCAACTAAGCTGACCTCAATGCTAATGAAACAACAGAACTTGGTTTTTCATTGATGTAAGTTCTCAGTCTGCCAGAGCATGACGATCTGAAATGCTTTTAAAAAAAGGCGATTTGACTTCTTTTCCTGTTTCGCCTGTCATTTATAAATAATTCACATGAGAGGTGTAACATCTTAAGGAAATTACAAAAAAGTCCAGCTCCCTTCTCAAGTACTGTCCCGGATGGTATCAACAGGGACCTGCAGAGATCTTCTGGTGCATGTCAAGAACACAGTGGACTCTCTGAGAGTCCTCTAAGTCTCTTCAGAACGTTTTAACGATGGTTTGTAATGGTAACAGCAGCCTATATCGGTCCTGGCTCCTGTGAAGCCTGGGACTGTGATGTACAAGGATGTGAGCATTCTGCCTCTGTCCTAAGAACACTTGCACCAGGATATTGGTACTCCAAGTAGCTTAATTTATTAAAATACTTTTGACACCACTGCTGCTATGTGCATAGGGTTATTCCACTGCTCAAGGTGAAACAAAAAATATATTACTAAGCATCTGAAATGAAGCTGCAAAGCTCAGGCCAGTGTAGCTCTCTTAAGTGTTTCTACCTCCAAATTGCACATGTATGCTGGCTGGCAGGAGTCTGAGGGGAATTATGTTCTTCAGACTGGTGTTCATACGCTGAACGTGTTTGTCAAAGAGACACCTTGACGTTATACTAAGGTGAAAGAAGAATAAAAATGAGGAAGAGGATTAAAAAGCACTAGCAGCAAGAACTGCTTTTTTTTTTTTATTTAATTATCTTTGCCATATCTTGAACTCAAACATTTAAGTATGACACAAAAAAATAGCATTCATGTGGGAATCTGTAAGGGGAAGAGGAAACCTATTTAAATTATTATACTGGGGAATTCTGCCAATTGAGAGGAAACATCCCAGTGCAGATGTGACACCATGAGCAGAGGTATTGTGACAGGATGACCAAGAAAGCAGCGGGGTCAAATTTGAGACGATTTGTAAGATTGAAAAAGATTGTTTACCTTCACACTGAGATTAGGTTTTTTCCAAATTTGCATCATTTAATTGAAGCTTAAATGTGTTGAAGATCCTGGAGACTACACGGTGGTCTTCTTCCTGTGCGTAGGGGTTCTGACCAACTTGGAATCTTTATTTATTTTTTATTTTTCCAAAGGTTACCGTCTAGCCACTTCAGTTATCCTGTGACAGACCACTGCAGTAAACACCACACTTGGTGATCATGGGATCTGTTCTGCTGCCTGTTCTACACAGCCACTCATTAGAGCTGTTTCCTGTCCAGATGGCTCCTGCCCTGTCTGTTATTCATTGAGTTGTCCATGTTTCGACTCCTCAGCCTGCTATTCTTTGGCCGTTTACATCTCCCGATATTTGGTGCAGTAAACTCATGACTCTTTTTTTCTTATGTATCAGTAAAAGTCAGAAATGATCAAATTATCTTCTAAAAAGCAGCATCTTGATGTCAAACGTGTAATACGATATAATAATATAATGCCACAGAGAAACACAAGAACGCTGTCTCTTGCGAGAGAGCAGAACTAATGAAGTTGCTCGATGGAGTGTTTGCATGTGGATCCTGGAGCTTCTCACACTAATGTAAGATCAGGGATTATCATTATCCCCCTGGGATTTTTTTTGTGGAGATTTCTACAATCTTCATGGAGGGAAACAAGTTATACTGGAAAAAGTACTGTGACTTTTGTATAAACCCAGAGTAATTTTAAACGGCTCTCATCAAAAGTGATGTTTGCTTTTCTGATTGAGATGAACTTTTCAGCAACTACTCTCAGCAGTTTGTGTGTTTAGCGCTGGATGGAGTAGCTATCAGACATTATGTGCGTGTCTGTAAGGCATACTCTGTTGTCAGTTTTGGGTCCAGTAACTGCTCGTCATCAAGAGACATCTGTAAAACGACAGGATGACGAAAACTCTGTGGGGCTTCGCTACCAGCTTGTTTGGATGGGAGTTCATGCAGCGTCATTACCTCCTCTCCTTTGTGTGCCTCTGTCTGTTTCATTGAAACAGGGGAAGACAGAAAGCCTCAGCTATGACAGAGGACCATTCACAAGAAAATGCACTTTTCAGACTTTCTCTGGTATGACCCGGAAGGGGGCCTGTGGATGAGAGGAGAATCTTGTTGGCAAAAAAAAAAAAAAAAATGTAGTTGAGTTTTGAACTGTTTGTGTGATTTGAACTTTTGCCCGTGTATCCAACTCACAAAGGAATTCATTTTTGTCCTCAAGGGACATTTTTTTTCATTCTCAGTAACACAAGGAAATCAATGTGGTTAGTACTAGAGATGGATTGATCAGTTTGGTGGGTAATGTTTCCATATCCACCTTTTAAAACTCTAACTTTTCAATATTAGATTTGAAAATCCTGGTTTCAAACTTAATTAATCAGCACTTTGTATGTTTTTCTTTTGCGCTGCTGTTGTTGTTGCTATGAGCGGTAATTTCTAATTTACGTTAGGGCAAAGACAAATGTACCTCTCGTGCAGGAGAGAAGTTGATGTTAATCAGTTTAGCTGACAAAGTCATAATGGAGATGAAAGGTTTTGGTACTTGAATATCTTTATCTACAGTTATGCCTAGATGGTGCATAAAATTGTGAGAATATGATTTGAGATCAATTTAAAACTATATGAGACAGTGTCTATAGGTGGCCCATATATCTCTGTGATCTATATTTCTGTGAGGAAGGCAAGGTCAAGGATGTGAATGAGAGGGGGTGGGGGGAAGCCTTCACTGTAACTGTCTCTTTCCCTTTTTTTGAGCAAGGATCCCAGAATGCCTGAATTGATTTCAGCCTAATGGCTGCACATGATAAAACACAACCAGATTTGCCTCACTGTGAAGTCTTTTGGAGCCCTGCACAAACCAGGAAAACACCAGCTAAGCAGCAGCTGAATTTACTTCAAACCTCCTGTTTTTTTCTGGCGGATTATGCGGATTTGCATGTTTTATCCATTATTCTGCTCAAGCTGCATATTTTAATTTTTTTTTTTGTTCAGGTATTTTTACATACTCAGTTAAATCTACATATAAGCAGAAAATCTTCATCCTCTTTTACTCTGCAAACATCTAAAGAATGATGATCTGCTGCTGCATCTATACTGCAGACACACGTTCAGTTTGACAAGTAAAAATCTCCCAAAGGAGATAATTGCGATGATTTGCTCTGTGCTTTGTGGTAGTGTATTTTGCCTCTGAGACCTTCCTATCACACTTTTAAGCCTGATTGCTTCAACAGTCAACATTTTCATAATGTCTCGAGAAATAACTACCAAAACACAAACCAATTATTTAGAACATCAGCCTAGTGAAAGAGACTTTACACGCTCTAAATCTCACGTCGTGCTTTCTGCCTCTGTCTTTTCCAGGTGTGTAGGCTGGTGAGGCCATTACACTAACCCACCAAGATGGTGGCCCTGTCATTAAAGATTTGTGTGCGCCAGTGCAATGTGGTAAAAACGATGCAGTTTGAACCCTCCACCCCTGTGTATGATGCCTGCAGGATAATCAGAGAGAGAGTTCCAGAAGCCCAATCCGGACAAGGTTAGACAATGCCTTGCGAATCTAATTTTCATGATGGAAAACTATTGCCACCAACATTTGCATGCTCTCTGTCTCTCCGTGTCCCAGCCTCCGATTATGGCCTGTTCCTGTCTGACGACGATCCCAGGAAAGGAATCTGGCTCGAGTCGGGGAGAACCCTGGATTACTACATGCTGCGAAACGGAGTAAGATTACATCATATAGTCCAGGGCGGAGATCTGTCAGTGTCACTTCACATTTCTTGAAGTGATTTGTATTTTTCTAGTGGGAGCTGAAATATTTATGCCTTTCCACTTGCTAGAATCAAATGCACTTTACAGTCGGGAGGGATTTAACAGAGCTCTAGATGTCATCCCGCTTCCCCTCCTGTTTTTCTCAGGATGTCTTGGAATACAAGAAGAAACAAAGGCCGCAAAAGATCAAAATGCTGGACGGTGCCGTTAAAACCATCATGGTCGACGATTCAAAAACAGTCGGCGAGCTCCTTGTCACAATATGCAGTAGAATAGGTGAGTGCATTTATCATGAGTTCTGTAAAAGTATTATGTCGTACGAAATGATAATTACTGGTGCCTTACTTTATCTTGCCACTTATTCTTGAGGAGCAGGATTTGTTAATCGCATAAAGCACTTTTGTTTGCATGTTAAATCCAAATTAGGTTTTGTTTAGAGTAAAGTAGACGTGACTTATCAAGCTCAAACAAGCTTCCCTTTGATAAATACTTAAGTGCTCCCCTGAATGTTCAAACCTTGCCGTGTTCCATAACAGAGGATTGTCCCCTAAGCTCTATACGTCATGTCTAATAGGCTACTTCAGAGCCTAATTAGGTGAGGAAGAGAAGGATGTATATCTGGCAGAAAGCTTTATTGGAAAATGTTTGTTTAGATGAGGGCTTTCTGCTTGGCTTCTTCCCTGCCTCTCATTGTGTTTTATTTTGCTGGCTTAGTACCAGCTTTCCTTCACTTTCCGCAGCAAAATGAAGAAGGGGAGAATAAGAGAGTGAAGTTGAACTATGAGGGTGTTTCTCTATCAGTGTAGTAATTTTTGAAGAATTATTTTTTTTTTAAGTGTAGTGTTGTCTGAGAGTGTTTGCTTAATTTTGCAGGAATTACCAACTATGAGGAATATTCGCTGATACAGGAAGTTCCAGAAGACAAGAAGGAAGAGAGTACAGGAACGCTGAAGAAAGACAGGACCCTACTACTACGAGATGAAAGAAAAATGGAAAAACTAAAAGCCAAACTGCACACGGATGACGACTGTAAGTTTCACGTTCCAGACGGTAGTAGCATTTTATATGGCCGATATGACTCACTGCCCAGGGTGGCATGGATTTCAGGGTGACACACAAATTCAAAAAGTGAAAAAGTCATCTGTGTATTTGCTCCTCAAATTGATTTTTTTTGTTGCTTATTAACATATTCTGTCGATTGTGAGTGGGCACCATCTCGTGCTACGTGCTGTTGGTAAATATGACTGTCATTGCTGGCTAATGGTGTTTAAATATTCCTGTTCCCGTTGAGGTTCTGATTCACAGCTTTCTGTTTCACTTTAAATACATTTAATCTGGGTTTCGTATAGTCAGTTCAAAACCTAAGGTTATAAGACTAATCTAGCTTCTAATGGATTACTTTACAGGGACACAAAGAATCTTCAAAAAACGGAGAGCTTGGATTATTCTAAGCTCGGTTGTTTTATTCTAAACAAACGAGGACTTCCCGTTTAGTTTTGAGTTTCACAAATAAAATAAAGGTTTACTAACTCTCAAACGGTGCTTTAATTTGTGATATGTTCAGTGTATAATTATGCAGTTTATGTTTGTTCAGTTTAACTATTTCAATTTTACACGTGCTCCCCTGAATGTTCAAACTTGCCATGGTTTGAAATTCAGTAAAAACTCAAACTGTAAAATAGTCCTTTAATTTAGCACTGATAAGTCTCTCAAAAACAGATACCTGCATTAGCATTGCTAGACATCACCCAGTTGCAGTATTTGCAGTAATAATTGTTTTAGCCTCTCCATATTAAATTAGATTCTTTTTCTTTTGTATTTTCATCAGATTCTCATTTTTACACTTTTGAGTCCAATTAATAGTTAAAATCCTCCAGCAGTGAACTTTTTTGTAAATTTTACTTATTTGTCTTTCATTTATTTGCATCGAGTAACAAACTGTATGTTTTGATTGGACAGTGAACTGGCTGGATCACAGCAGGACGTTCAGAGAGCAGGGAGTGGAAGAAAGTGAAACCTTGCTGCTCCGGCGCAAATTCTTCTATTCTGACCAGAACGTGGACTCACGGGACCCGGTCCAGCTGAACCTGCTCTACGTTCAGGTAAACTCCATAAGGCTGCATCAATCTATTTTTTGTCAATTAATAATCAATTTAAACAGAGTTTTTACCAAACCAATAACAAAGGTTCAGCTGAAGGCAGCTCAGGTCATAAGGTACTTTTACCAGCAGAAAATTTAACCTATTCTGTTTTTGTTTTTTTAAATTCATTCTGCAGGATACAGATTTGGATTCTTTGATTACAGAATACCCTACAGCTGTTGCCATTTAAGATTACTTTAAATAAATTACAGTTTTCAGCATAACTGCTGTAGAGTTAAAACAAAAACAAAAAAAAAAACACAAAAACACAATTGTGCTCGGGGCTTATTGAGCTGAAATGTTTTAGAGAATTGTTGCCATTAATACAACCTTTAGATTAATCAGCTCCCTGGTTTACACTTGCATTTGTGTCTGCAGTGGTTTCCAAGCCTGAATCTACTGAAGACATGCCTTGAATTAAGATTGTGCCTACATGATGGCAGATTACCCACATATTTATGGTCTCTCAGCAGATACGAGAAATGCTGCTGTTTGAGAAGAAATCTAACAGATTGCTGAGTTGTTGCCTTTTACCTGTGTTGTTGGGAGCTTTTAGCTTAGACACTGTACAATCTTCTTAAATGTTATGATGGGAACAATTTATTTACAATATAAACTACCATCTGATCACATGCTCCTTATAAGAGAGGGAAGGAGTGGAGTCCGGTGACATTGGATGCGGAGAAGTAATTATGAACTTTGGGCTAAAAAAAGAGAGATTTGGTATGAGAAATCTGTTTCATCAAAATTTTTTTTTTAGAAGATTTCCAGAAATTATTGTTGTTTGTATGTATAATAAACCAAATTACATTAGGAGTTCAAAAATTTCTACAAGACATTGGGGATGTATTGGCTTCAGATTTTTGTTTTTATTTGCAATAGTTATTAAATGCAGAGTTTGTTGAAGCATTAGGCATTTTATCAGGGTCCGTGTCCTAAACTTGGTTAGGTTTGATTTGGTTGGGACAAGATTTATTTATTTATTTATTTATTTATTTATTTATTTATTTATTTTTACACAGTACATTTACAAATCAAATTAAAAGTTTACCTGCATTGGAAAACGTTAGTGTTAGATAACAAAAAATGTATTTTATCTGATTGATGAGAAAAACAGAACAATTTGTTCATCGCTTGGTCTTTTACCCTCTGCTTGTGAAAGATTGGACTGTGGAAGGTAAAAGTTCCTGGAGTGAAACCAAGAGATTCCTCTCCTCGGCAACACTATTTAGTTCATAGTGTTCTCAGGCCAGAAGGCTCATATGGTTCCGTGACATGATCAATATCTCATGAATAAGGGATAGAATAAGCTTTCTTCACCACCACAGAGCGGAGCAGCGCCACATCCATCCATCCCCTACTCCATTCTACCATTGCCGTTTCATCATCTATTGAGCCAGGCCCCTGACCTCACCTAACAGATGGCACCCAACCTCAACCTCAACATCCCTTCTCAAAGTGGTGGACCCACGTTTAGGGGGCTTTCTGTTTCCCCCTAAATGGGCTGAGCTCAGTTAAACTCCTAGAACCAAATCTTGACAAACAGCTGCATGTTGTTGGGGCAACCAACAACATGCCATCCAACCTTTGTGGTCCTGATACCAGAAGGGTACCCCCGTCTTGCTAATCTGGACAACAATCACCAAATTCTATTATCTCCCTTTGTTGAGATGCTAACATTGGCAGAACTGACTTTAATCTAATTACTGATATGAACTGATTGCTGAACTAGCGAGTTATTCATTTTTGGTGTTTTTATCAGTTTGTTTTAAGGTCAAAACTGTAAGCTACAGAAAGCTAAAAGGCTTTATGAGCACTGTTGATTCAAGGAGACATTTTTATTTTGTATATATTTTGACTGAGATTTGACTTAAGACAATATTTTGGCTACTTTCAAGTTTAAATATTTAGGTCTGAGAAGGCAGATTAAAATTATATCATAAAAGGTGTATATTATTCATCTTTTTTCATTCTGTACATTGCTTCTCATGTTATAACATAGATACTCTAAAAAAGCATGCCATGTGCAAAGAGTACCTTAAAGCCTTTCTGAAAGAAAGAATTCCCCAAAACTCTCTCCAACATGAAATATGTATAGATACAGCTCAAAGGTTGCACTACTCTGCAACTCTTTTAGAGTGATATGATATAACAGAAGACTTCCTCATACAAAATCTTTCTGAAAGAAATACTTAGACATTGCTGACCTCTCTGTCGACAGATACAGCTGATTCACTTGACCCTACCATTTACCAGACCTTTTCTTTTACTGCTGGATGAGCATTTCTTTGTTTGGACCTGGTGTGGTCATCGGATGGGTCCTATTGTGAATCCAAATGTGCTGTTCACACAAGCTTAATTTGTGAGATTTTAAACAAAAATGCATATTCCAACTTTGTGAAAAGTTACTCCCTAACAACCGATCTGGCCCCCTTTCGTGAAGATAAATGAGTGAAATAAATTTTGTAGCCATCTTTCAGCCACTCTCATCAGTCTGAAGAGAAGTTTTCTCACCATCTGCTGTGAGATACTTTGAGAGGTTTCTTGCTCGCCAGCGGGTTTGAAGTCACCACACAACATCTCACTGAGATGAAGAGCTGAGCTTTGACTCCAGTTTCTTAATTCCCAGCCAGTTCTTGTGAATTTACTGGTGTGCTTTTGGTAATTGTCGTGTCGCAGGACCCAGTTCTGTTGTTTTTGCTTGAAATATTTTGCGTACAGTCTCACATTTTCCTCAAGTTCCCTCTTACCCATGATAGAACTCATTACGATGGGCTGGGACAACTTCTTTTAGTATCTCGCGGTATACTTTCAGGGGAGATTTGCTTGGACATTCCGACCTGGACATGTTTGGAGTTGCTTGAAATGCCCTCATTTTAGACTATTTTCTGCACAGTAAAATGACTGATTTCAAATTATTTAGAAACTTCTTTTGAAAGATTCCAGATTCCCCATCTGGAATCTTTTCACCTAGAAGTCGAAAACAGTTCCAGAGTTTTCGTTCTGACAGTCAAGAGGACTAAAATGTCTGAGTTCAAAACATGACAACATTAAAAACATGTGAATAACTATGTTCTGTTCATCATCACCTTAAGAAATAAATGTGGGGGTGTCCTCATGTATTATTCATCAGAAAGGACTTTTCTTCGGATTTATTAGTTTGAGAATATTACTATTCTAGTTCGGTGATGGTTACATTTATATTGGATATGCGTTTGTCCAAATATGTTAAGCCTTACCTACCCACTCTCATAGGGTGCCTTAGCTTTTTCCTTACTGCACAGTGTGTAGTGTATAATCTTCAATTCAGTCCTTGTTTTCCCCTTCCTGCTTCTCTTACTCGCTGTTTCCATCCCTTCCAGTTTGCCTATCTCCACTCCGTCTCTGTTTCGCACTCATTCTGACACAGTTCCACACATCCACACCCTCTCACGCTGGCACACATTACGGCACTATGTGCGCATCATGGTCTCCTCGCAGCACACTCATATTTCCTTTCACAACAACAGCTCCACCCCCTGCCCTCCCATGCTCTTTGCCATCTATCTTTCCGTTGTTCTGTCCCTCACACACAGTTGGATTGTTGCACAGATCACAGAGACTATTCACATGGCTGTGGTACTAATTTGTCACTGTGTTTAAAGAGCCAAATACAACCAGAGGAGAGAGAATCTTAAAAAAAAAAAAAAAAAAAAAAGTGGAATATTTGAATATGTTTACTGACTTTTAAATTTTTTCTTTCTTTTTCAGAATTCCCATTTCTTAGACATTCATTCAGAGTTTTGGTTGTCTGATCTCTGGTTTACATAATTTGCCAGTAGGCTGCTGTATTTAGCTAATTCCAAATTTTTAACTCTACAAGCTGATCTAAAAACTTTGTTCAAAGCATTTTTTCTAGGCTTTATGTCAAAAGAATTTGACTATTTTCCTCAAGCAAATAAAAATGATTACAGTGTTGACATATTAAATTAGACTGGCAGTTGACGTGGTTAGCGTGTTTAGCTTTATTAACTGTAACAACAGCGTCCATGTATTCCTCTGAGGAAGTTGATCAGATTCATCCAAGTCCAGCATGTTCCATGGCAAACAGTAAGTGACAAATGAGCACCTGAACTGACTGTTCCTTTCTCATCTTCTTAATGTCCTGTCATAATTACATATTAGACACTTGTGGATTGGTCAGTTGGTCAATCTGACTCATGTTGGAGTAGGTGGTTTGAGAATTGATGCTGGATGTTTTTGTCCACGTGTATGGTAGAATCAAAGTTGGTTGGTCATATAATGTTTGGTAAGGAAACCCTGTTGACTGCTTTCACTGTCAGATGACTGGAGATCATTGGAAATATTTTGAAGTACAAAGGTTTTCTCTGATCTTGAAATGTAAAAATAATGGGATTTAAAACTATGAAGCCCCAAGATTGTGATCACGTAGATATTTGAATATCAGAACAGGAGCTACAATTTGTGAGTAAAACATTTAACATCGTAAAGACTTGCAAAAGCGGCTGTTCCAGAGTGTGTCCCTTACATATTTCCAAAACACATTTTACTTCTCTGTCTCTGGTTTTTAACCAACATTTTCAATGTTCTAAAAAAAAATCTCGTGCTGCTTTAACATCTCTTATCTTTGAAAGCAAGAAGATTGGTGGAATAATAAATGTAAGCAATTAGTGTCTACCGCTCCTCTAGATCTGTAGTTGATGCTATCTTACGTCCCTGCAGGCTTCTCTGACACACCTTTAAAGAATACATGCCACAGCATTATTTACTGGCTGCAGATTTGCTTTCATTACAATCTTTAGAGCCCAAAGTATTGCAGTAATGCAGAGCTATGCAGTCTCATCCCCCTAGTGAATAGTTTGCATGGCTTCCTCTGTGTTGCCAAATATGATACTGCATAAGTACAACAAAATGTGCATATGAGCCAACTGTGTTCTGCTAATATTCAAAAGCAATGATGTGAACGTAAGGTGGAAAAGGTTTCATTAATACCTCTTTTGCTGAAGATGGATTTTAATTTTAATTATAACCCTTTGCTGACTCTTTTACCTGGTCTCTACAAGATAATGTACCATTTGCTGCACTGTAAGCAAACAAGTTTATGTTATTTGAATGTTTCTCAGAATTTTTGTTTTGTACTAAAGCCTCAACACAGAAACTCTCTCAAAACTTTGTTTCAACTGTTAAGTTAATTGAATCATAAGTAAAACTTTTATAAGGTGAGACAAACGTTTGGCTTCTTGGCAAAAATAACAAAAAGGGGAGTTTTGAGGAGTCAATATATTTTTTTAACTATGAAAGACTGTAGCAATTGTCAGATGGTGGTGACATCACACATCACACTGTGTTTAAAAACTGGGTTCATGTCAGTTGTTGAGACAGACAGAATTCTGCCTGAACCTTGTTGATGGCTGTAAAAAATATATATGGCAATGATTCAGATTGAACTGTAAGCAGTTCAATCTGAATGTGACTGATTTGGTTTAGCAATAACTTGATTAATTTGAACCGAATTTTGACCAAAGAAGTCTGAACCTGTTGGAAGGTGGATCTGTTTGTCATTGAAAGTGTCCTGGGATGATGAGTATCGTGACTCAGTGGAATATAAATATAATTTAAATTGGCTGCGTTATAATGAATTGAACTGTCCAGAAATCAAGACAGATAAGTGTCCCAATTTTCATTTTTTCATTTTCATTTTCATTTTTTTAGCAGAACAGTCTTTAGTGTTACAATATCATCCACAGACCTGTAATCTAACAAAGTTCAATTATTCAACAAATTTTGACCATTTTCTAAGCATATCTGATTTTTTGAAAACTGAATATTTCAGCAAAGTAAGATAATGCCATCAACTGTCATGTGATTCAGTAGACATATTCTTCTCTTTGCCATCATTTATTTTTGTAAAAGTATTTCAGTCTTTGCTCTGCTTGGTCGTGGTGTGCTGGTTGACCTCAGTGCTGGCGCCTTAGGCAGACTGTGTGTGTCACGGATCCTGATGTCTTATGCTTCACTCCTAATCATGCAGCTTGGTGAAAATGTTCTAAGATTCTCTCCTTACTGCCTTGTAGTATCATAGCAAACCTTCGTATTCTCCTGGCTTATTTTAAGTTATTGAAATTATTTTGAGTGCAATAAACATTGGCTGTAGCCTTCAGCTGTTTGCATTAATATTTGCGCAGGTATTCACTGTGACTGTATACGTTCTGACACATCTCAGCAAGTATTTTTATCACCTGTTGTACAACACAACCTACATCTGGTGAACCTGCTCTGCGGCTACTTTCACTCCTCCAGCCTCAATAACTAATCAAGCCAAGTTTAATTTTCTAGCTCTTAATCAGCATACTAAATGAACACGTATCACAACATAAGTTTTAATTAACCTCCTCATAAACACAGCCCAGAATGCATACTAATCAGCATACATCAATTTGTACTTCTTGTATAAGTGTTATTTTTTAGAAATTGAAAATATCAATAATTATCACATTTATCTAACACTGTTCCTATGCAGTTTAGTAATAGTTTTTCTGAAAGATGCAGAGATTCTAACTGTAATTTACACTTAAAAGCATCCTCCATCACCTTTTTTTCTGAATCACATTAGTTTCCTATTTTTTACCATCAATATTTTTGCTTTAGTTACTAAATGAAAACTGCACTCATTTAAAAGGGAAAATGAAAACATGTGAAAGACCAATATGAAAAGTTCATTACTGTGAAATGGAAGGAAAATGATAGTTTAAAAGCCGTATTAAAAATAAAAATCTGAAATGTGTGATGTGTATTTGCATTCAGCTCCCCTGAATCAAAATGTAGCCCCTTTTACTGCAGTTTCATCTACAAATGTTCCGGGGTGTGCCTCTACCAGCTTTGCACATCTAGAGCCTGACAATTTTTGCCTGTTGTTTTTTGAAAAAAATAGGTTAATCTCAGCCTGATTGGATAGAAAGGATTTGTCAAAATCAGTTTTTTTTCTTCATTCCTACAGATCCTCAACTGGTTTTATATCTGAATTTAGAATTAGCCATTCTAACACAGGAACATTCTTCGTTCTAACATGAAGATAGAATACTACAGCTGTAGCTGCATGTTTAGGGTCTTTGTCCAACTGGGAGTTGAACCTGGCAACACCCCACCCCAAATTTGTGGTGTGCATTATTAATTTAGTGGTGTCATAGTCAAGGGCAGTAAATTTATTATTTGTAGTTATGAAAATAAAAACTGTTTATTTGCTTTCATTTCACTTAATATCATAACATAAAATCTTTTTAGAATACATAAAAATGTGGGGAAGTACAAATACACAATAAGTAAAAGAAAATGGTAAAACTTTGAGATGTATGAATACATTTTAGAAGCTTATACAGGAAACATTTTTTTTCTCTTCACATATTTTTCCCATTGTTTTTTTTTTGTTTCACTTGCTAAACAATTTTCACAGCACTTCATCTGTGCTCTCTGTGTCTGCATGTCATACTTGCTGCAAAATGAGTGTCTCCTATTTTTCCTAGCATCTTCATTTGTGTAACCCCCCCTCTAGTGATCAGTGCATATCAGTGTGAAAGGCATGTGTGAGGACTAATTTTAGCACATCTTCTTATGTTTGCTAAGAGCTTACGTGCTCCACAGTGAATTGCACTCGCCGAAGGACGTGATTGTGAGGAGAGGACGTTGTTGTCCTCATTACAGCAGTAAGCTGCTGCTTAGGCTTTTATTGATGTAACAGGACGTAAGAATGAGCTGAGTCCACGCTGTGCACTGATATGCCAATGCTAAAAGCATGGACGGAGTCTCTCTCCCTGTCAGCATGGCCTCTCAGCTCTTGAGGCCATTAAATTTGCAGCAGTGAACTAGAAAGGCAGAGTGAAGGAGAGCTGACTGCCCCCTGGAGAAGCCAACGCACAGGGGGAAGCATTTGAAACAAGTCAACAAAGGCTTTTCTCTCCCCATCAAGTTTGGAAGATATTGTAAAGAGTCTGGTTTTGAGACATGCCTCCTTTTTGCCAGGAAGAAAATTTCTTGATTAATTAATTTTCTTTGGAACTTAATTGGGGACCGACTGTTCTATAGAAAGACAGTATGAACACTCTATGCCTTTCTCATCATAATGTAAGTGCAAATCCGCAGGTTGTGGTCTGAGTTTACGTGGTACACCAACACAAAGCATTGCATGATTGTGAAGTGGACGGGATATGATGCATGGCTTGAAACATATTTTACAGAAAAAAATCTGAAAAGTGTGGTGTGCGTTTTCTGTTCAGGAGCCCTTCTGGAGGTGTGGATCTCCACAACTGCTCAAAGAAGCAGCCAAGGGCCTCTTGACTGCTTCTTTGACTAATTCTCTCTTTGCCCCGGCTGTTTGTTTTCGTGAAAAGTGATAGATACAGGTGGAGAATCTCACAATTGCACAATTTTTCAGACCAGATTGCCTCTAAGTCACTAAAAGAGGTGCTTCTATTAGAGCTCTGTTGAATGAATTTAGGATGGTTCTGATGCTTTTTTTTAGTATTTTTCTTTTCTTTCCTTTTTCTTTTTTTCCCATGAGACGTGTGTCTCACCTAATCCCCTCTCTGCTCTCTGTCCTTGTGTCTCCTCCAGGCTAGGGATGATATATTGAATGGATCCCACCCTGTTTCCTTTGACAAAGCCTGTGAGTTTGCAGGGATCCAGGCTCAGATCCAGTTTGGACCCCACGTGGAGCACAAACACAAGCCTGGATTCCTGGAGTAAGATTTTCTCATTAAAAAGATTAGTTCAAGCCACCATTCAGGAAAGAAAAAAAAAACAAAACGATGTTAGTGGTTTTTTTTTTTTTTTTCTTTTTAATGTTCAGCTCAGAGCTGTATGGTAGTTATCGTTTCCTTCAGTACACACTCTTACCGCAGGGATTTCCTGCAGTGGAAAGCTCAGGGCTGATGTCAGCTCTTACAACTGTTTTCTGAAACATACATACAAAGAATGACCTCATAATCGGAGGTATGTTAATAAAAAAGGAACTGGCTGCATGCTAAGTGAGTAACTATGCAAAAATTCAATTTATCTTTCCAGCCTGAAAGAGTTCCTGCCTAAGGAGTACATCAAGCAACGAGGGTCTGAGAAGAAAATATTCCAAGTATGTGTCATAAGTGTTAAATTTCTGAAATATATTATCTTCAGAACTCCTCAGAAATTCCAGCTATTTTTTATATTTTTTTTCACTCAACAAACTACTCGCATAAAATGTAGACCGCAGCATTTAAAAGCCGCTAACGTGTTTTGGAATGTCGTAACTGTTGTTTTCTTCCAGGAACATAAAAACTGTGGAGAAATGTCAGAAATCGAGGGAAAAGTGAAGTATGTGAAGCTTGCCAGGTCTCTGCCAACATATGGAGTGTCCTTCTTCCTTGTCAAGGTAAGGGCTAAATCAATCCATGAAAGTTTTAAATGTATGTTAAAAAAAAAAAAGTTTTCATTCATACTTTGCATTTTTCCAAGTTATTTGTGGCTTAAGATATGTTTATTACTGTTTTTAATCATTACAAGGTGTAGTGGAACTACACCTTGGCCACATTTTGTGATGTTAAAATCACAAATATCAATGGATTTTTCTCTATTGAGATTTCATGTGAAGACCAAGAAAGAGAGATTTGTAACTCGGGTGGAAAACTCTGTCTACAGGAAAATTATTAATCAAGCACTTCCACATGTTGGCCCTTGTAGAAGAATGACAAGAAGAAAGTTACTGTTGAAAGAAACCCATAAGAGTTCCTATTTGCTGGCTGGATTTAGCTAAGACCAAAATGTAGCTTTTTTTTGCCCTTTGGGTTTTCCTTAGGAAGGAAAGGGAACCTAGTCATAGGTAAAAAGGAGACAGAAGGAGGTAAACAGGGTGATCCTTTAAACAAAGGCATAATCATGTGTTGCAATTGTCCAATCAAAGTCCAGCCTAAATCTGTGGCAAGAATTGAAAGTTGATGTTCACAGACACTCTCAATTCAAAATGACTAAGCTGAAGCTCTTTTACAAACCATGAGCAAAGTGTTCAGTCTCTAGAGATGCAACGCTGGTAGGGACATTCCCCAAAATATATTTATTATATTTGATGTATTTTATAAGGGAGGGAAAAAATAAAATAAAATCAGTTTCGTTCCACTTCACAACTATGCACTGCTTTGTGCTGGTCAATCACATAAAAAACCCTGTGACTGACCACATAGGGTTTTGAGTTGAATACTTTTGGGTTTTCTTTTTTCCTCTTTTTTTTTTTTTTTTGTCAGTGGGTTTTTGTCATGGATTCTGTTTGCATTTCAGGTGTTTACCTTTAATTAGCATAATTAATAATCTTGTTAAAGATTCAGTTTAACAGGTGGGATTACATCATTCACCTGTATATATCTGTATATATCTACATATATACAGTAGATAATACCAGAGTTTTCATGTTATTGTAATTGACCAGTGCCACTTAAATGTAGGCATGCAATGTCACTCTTGCAGCAACTGTCCACTGTGATTATAACATATTGGATACTAACTGTGACAGCCTGTGTGCTTAAACAGGTATGGAGGCAAGCTGGGGGCACCTAAAGCCCCATTATCACCTCAAATAGAAGGCTCATGAGTAGAAGCTTGTGACAATAGCTGTTCTGTTCTGCTCTAGTTTTATAGTACAGAAGTGGAATGGAAACACGGCAAATGAACAGAATAAAGTTTGCAAGCAAGCAAGTGTTCTCTGACAACACCCCCATTTTGTCACATATTTGTGAAATAAATGGGGGCAAAACCAGGAGGAGCATAGTTCTGATGGATAATAAATTACATTTTTAGCTTGATGGTTGAAGCTCAACCATCAAATCATTTTTCTGCATGCCGTGATGGAAACGTGTATGCGCAAGCGCTGCCTGTGTTCAAAGGGAAGAGGTAGTGATGGAGATTTCAAGACTCTGCTAAATAATTTACTCTCGCTGCACTCAGCTGTTGATGTTTGCAAAAGGAAAAGCGCAGGCCTGGCATTGTTGGAGTGTTTTTTTCTGGAACCCGCCATTTCTCATCTGTGAGTCTTTAATCACTGCAGTTTTTCGCAGGCCAAAAGCTTTGTATTGCTGTAAACACACAAACACAAAGAGGGAAGAAAAAAAAAATTACAGTTCCCGAAAGTAATTGCATTCATTCAGTTATGTGTGCTAAATGTAGGTTTGCTGCAGTCATGTGTGCCGGTGTGTATGCTGTAATGCCTTAATTGCATTTTCTTGCTCAGGCATGTTAATCTAAATGACACAATAAATCATCTCTCCACTTTAAATTAGAAAGGAACTGTTTGAATGAAGCCTTGAAAATTATGATGTTTAAATAATGGAACCTGAAACAATCAACGCTCGCATAAATACGGAAAGAACACTAGTATAATGTTATCTGCCCTTGAGTTTAAGGGCCCTCCAAACAAGACGTGTTCTGGGTTTGTGCTATTGTCTAAAGTTCTGACCCTGTGATAAAGTGAAACGAATGTTTCCCTCTTTCTATATATATATATACAGCATATATATAAATAAATATGACCTTTGGATCTCCACCACACTGCTAATTTTTTCATCTTCTCCACCTCTGAAGGGCAGCTAAGTTTACGCTCGGTGTTTGAAGTGAGCTGTGATAGATTTTCAGTGGGCAGCAGAGCCGGTGGAGGCTCCACGCTGCTGTGCTGACAGTGACTTAAACCTTTGGAGACCCTGTTCAATAAAGCATCAGTTAAACAAGCCAGAGCAGTTCGGGTCACTTTGCAGCTCCCCTTCCCCACTTCAACCATTTGAAGCTTAGAGCCACGGATCCAACATCTGTATTACAGCAGCAGCAGCTGAATGGCACCAGTATTGTTGCATTTTTACCTTGCATGAATCATCTGTGTAGGTGTCTAGCTGTGAGTTTTTTTTTTTTTTCTATTTTTTTTTTTTTTGACTGATGTTTTCCTTTTTGACAGGAAAAGATGAAGGGTAAAAATAAGCTGGTCCCAAGGCTGCTGGGGATAACCAAAGAGTCAGTGATGCGAGTGGATGAGAAGACGAAGGATGTGGTACAGGAATGGCCCCTGACAACAGTCAAGAGATGGGCAGCCTCCCCGAAGAGTTTTACCTTGGTACGGTGGGACTGACTGTGCAAGTCCTCGGCACTATTTTCAGACAGCTCCTAATCTTAAACAGCGGGGAAATAAAAAAAGAAACACCAATGCTTTTCTCTGTAAATATGCTTAAAATAGCATGTTGGTGTAGAATTTCCATCGCATGTCTGTAACAACCTATGCAATCTAGGTGAGCAAACACAATCAGGCAAATTTGATTGGGAGTTATGTGAAAGAAAGTGGAAAAGATACAGGGAATAAGTGCAGAACATATAAAAAAATGCTCACAAAGAAAAGGCATTCCTTCCCCAGTGCTAATTATGTCAGCTGCTTTAGTCCTATGTAATGGCCTTTGAAAAGGTTTCTCATTACCAAAGTATTGCTCAAGAAACATATTAGGGTGAGTGTAGCATTAAAAACACTCATAATTCTGACCTTTTTGCAGACATACATCAGTCAAACCAAGAATGTAGAAACAGTCTTAATTATCAAGTGATTGAGCTACAATAACTTTAAGCACTGCAATTGCTAAATTATGTCCAAATCCAATAATTATGACTATGAAACTATTATGATGACATGGTTATTTAGAAGCAAATCAATAAATGTCAAAATAATGCAGTTTAAAAAGAAAATGTTCTCATTTTGCCAGCTTAGCACATTTATCCTGTTAAGCTAAATATAAACTTCCCCATCTTGGTGCATATTGGTAATGTTGATTTAGGCATCTGCCAGCAGTCGGTGGTATACTTGTTTAAAACACTATTCTCATGTTCAACACTCTTTCATTATCACAACCTGACGACATCAGGGTGGGGTGACTTCTCTGTACTGCCCTAAATGTAGCGTTCAGTTAGAGAAAGTCAATTGGATGACAGACAATGATGGAATGACTACAGTGGCCAATAGGTGCAACCATACAGGCTGCAAACAGGGGAAGGATGCCTACTCTAAAACACACAAAAAAAATCTGATGCAAAGGGATACAATCTTAATATCGTTTAAACCTCTGAGTGCTTCAAGCAGAATTATCAGGAACCTTATCCAAGAACCAACGGCATCAGAAGGCACAGTTTTTTACATGTAAACAGTAACTGTTCCTCTCAGTTGCAGTGGTCTCTATGCCTACTCATTGCACAACACTCCACTGCAAAAGGAAAAGCGTGTTAAAGTGCGTTTGAATAACATTTAGACAATTCACTGAGTGACTGGGAGAAGTAACATTTAACTCTTCAGATGTCATTGCGGCGCCATTTTTGGACGCGGAATAAAACGGCACATCAGCCATAAAATACAATGCCAACAGTGCAGTGTGGAGATGAGAACCTCATGATCAGGGGGGCTGTTTTGTCAAGATATGGTAAAGACAGACTAAGTGTAAGGTTTCACATAATTCTTTATTGGAATCTGAAAAGATTCAACGAGGGTCGATTTTTCAGCAGAACATTTATCTCAAACAACAATCCATGGAAACTTTATAATGGCTTCTGAGAAAGAAAATAGACTGCTAGCTCCATTAGTCACTGAACTTGAATGTAATTGAAAATGTACAGAAAGATTTGAAGATCAGACTTCTTAGAAGAGGATCCCAGAACCTTCGTGATTTGAAAATAGTTTGTGTCGAAGAGTAGGTCAAAATCCCACTTGAGCAGCGCATACCCAAAATCTCAACTGAAGGTGTCGGTAACAACTTTTTTTGTATTGAATAAACTTCATGTGTGTTCAATACATAATCTATTTTTTACACACATTTATAAGGTCATCTAGATTTGTTAAATTAATTGAATGATTACCGATGCCTGAAGTGAACTCTATATTAACACTCCCATTAGAAATGTACTTCTCTATTTCTCATTCTCTCTGTTTTATGCATACATTCAAACACATAGTGGTATTGTGCTATATTCTAAAAGATATATTAAAATGTAATATTTTCGCAATGCTGGACAGCTATTATTCTAGAGTTAACAATGGAGGTAAAGGGGGAGAATGAGTAGAATTTAGATATATTATATATCTAAAAACCGGTTTTCTTTTAAACCTTATAGCTGTTTTCTTCCGCTGCTGGATGGGCTTAGTTCATTGAAAGATTAATAGAAAAGGCAAATTTAAAAAACAACAACAAAAAAGAACTCCTAAGGTATGTTTGCCAGCATTCATTTAAAATAAAAATACTAACTCTTGTGTTTCTACTGCATGCTTTGAAGTAAGAACTTCTCGGATTCACTACATCTCACATGAAATCAACTCTTTGGAGAAATAGGATGCTCTACAGAAGCCAGTCTTTTTCCTTGAGAGTCAGAAATGATGAAAGTACTGGCAAATTTATTCAGACCCTAACCCTCGGTGATGCATTTTTTTAATCTGAACACATTTGCACACTTCCTTCCTCCAGTTGAAGCTAAATTATTTTGCATTAAGACAGATGACAGTATACTGTGGCATAAAAAAACACTGTTTCTCTTGTTTTAAACAGGATTTTGGAGAATATCAGGAAAGTTACTACTCTGTCCAGACAACAGAAGGCGAACAGATATCCCAGCTTATTGCAGGATACATCGACATCATTCTTAAAAAGGTAAGAGCATGAAAAAAGGAAGCCTTATTTAAATTACTGCAATGTTACTGTGCATTCAAGGAGTCTCTTCAGACAATCAACGGTGCTTGTTGTTCTGTCTTCCCAATGCAGAAGCAGAGTAAGGACCGATTTGGCCTTGAGGGAGACGAGGAATCCACAATGCTGGAGGAATCCGTTTCCCCGAAGAAGTAAGTACTGGTTGTACTAATCCCTGTAGATGCTGACCATTCTTATTTACAAGCATACTGCATTGTGGTGTATCTTACTGCTTAATTGCCTGTGTATTTATATTTATAGAAAGAGAGATAAGTCAGACTGAAACACAAACACAGCCCTGTGGATTTCAAGATGGTTCTATGAAATGTGTTGTTTCAGTTTGTTAGTAGGAAGTCTGTCATATTAAGACCATTTAAGTATTACGTAATGGACAAAATAAGCTGTATCATTTGTAAGTTAAGAAATAAAAGATAAATAATGTTATTAATCTTAGTTTATTAGAGCAGTCATTCCCACTTTTAGCTTCTGGTCCACTTGCATTAACCCCAGCCACAAATTGTTAAGTAGATAAATAGCGTTAATAAGTCTAATAAACAGTTATGGCAACAGTGATTTATAAAGCTCATCTCATCTGGGTGTTTTGCATAACCAAGAGTATGATCCTAACCGTAGTGGAGCCACTGAAATAAAAGCATGTTTTGTTCTGTATTTAGGCTCTGTCTCTTCTCATTTTACTTTCAGAACTCCTACACTCTATGGAAAAAGTAGAATAGAAAAATACATTTGAGTTTGTAATTTTTTTTTTCCCGCTCACCTTTTCTTTCATCGTTCAGTCTCTTCTACCTGAGGAGAAAATTAGGATGCTACATATATATGGATTGTTGTGACAAACGTTATTTATTTAGGATGCGCTTTTTTTCCAAGCGTGAACATTGAGTGACAAATATTCACATCTCTGTAAAATCATTTTGTGTTCCTAGCTGGTTTAAAAAAAAAAAAAAAAAGTTGCTAAATGGTGCCACATTTTTTTTTGAGTAATGGAATGAATATACATCTTGGTCTTATCTATATTGTGAGAAGTCTCATCTCCCTGCAGTCTTTCTCTCCTCCTGTCGGGAGGCATAGAAGCATAAACAATGAAGACATCCATGTTTAGTAAGATTGATTTCGGGGTCAGACGCACAAGGATGGCGTAGAGAGGAGGCAGGAAAAAGCTTCACTGCAGTCATGAGACAATCTATCTCTACATTTGGCTATATGGTCTCCTGCATAACTGGAGTGTGAATGCGAAGTGGAGATTGAAAAATGTATTATCAGTGGAAATTCACATGGCTCCCGCAGAAACTACTCTCTGATAAAATATGCTGTCATATTTCCCCATGTGCGTGTGCCAGCTGACTCATGTTGAGGTTTCCATTGCAAAAACATAATTGATGCATTTCGAAACAAGCTGTAATTAACCAATGGAGTTGGGAGCATCTGCCGAGTTGGACATGAAAACCCGTTTTTCTGCGGTACTCTCTCTGTCGAGGCCTGCTCATTGTGAGAATGATTGTTGGTGCGTGACCATTGTTGTGCACTAATTATCATTTTGTATGTCTCCTGGTCTAAATCAATCTCTGGGACGTTATTGTCAAAAACATGAGCATATTCATTTGATTGAACATCATTGACTGCTTAAGTATTTATTTCCCTTTACATTTCTCCACATCCTACATAACTGCAATATTTAATGTATTTCATTGGGATTTTTATGTAACGGACAAACACAAAATATTTTATTATTGTGAAGTGGAAGGGGGGAAAAAAGGATCCAAGTGGTGGTGTATTTGTTTCTAACCCGTCTTATTTTGATTCCCATTAATAAAATGTAGTGCAACTAATTGTCTTTAGAAGTCACCTGTCCTGTGAGGGTTTGTTAGAAAACAGTGAGCAAACAGCATTGTAAGAAAGGAAAAAAAAAATGAAAATAAACAACTGACACGGTTGACAGGTCAGTTAAAAGAGGAAGAAAACACAATTTCACATGGGAGAAATCTATGTGAGTGAAGTGGAGAATTGGAAAAATCTCATATTTGGTATTCACAGCAGCGGCGTGACAAATAAAATTTGTGAGCGGTAGCGCACCTCCTTTGCACTCTAGGAGCTTGGAAAGGGCGTTAGGAGCCAGCAGCTGAGAGGGAAGCCTTTATCCCCTGCAGGATATAGCGGCAGAGTGCATCGATACATAACGCCCGAATAGTTTGGATTTCCTTCCTGACTCTCCCTATTGCAAAATCTTCTAGCAGTGCCAATTCTGGGTGATGGATGCAGCAGGTCAGAGTTTGCAATGGGGGACCACAAATTCTCCTGCCAAGTTTGTTTTCTATATATCACAGCCTTTGTGTGGAAAGTGAAGTACACCAGTTTCAGGCCCCATTTCACCTCAAAAAATGAGACCCTCACCCCCGCCTTTTGGCGAATCAAAGTCTTTGTTCAAAGAAAAAAAAAAAAGTCAGTTGCAGTTTAGCACCAGCCATGAAAATGACACAGCAAACTTGTGGATGAAGGCGCTCTGTTTGGTTGAAACCAAGACAGAACATCTTGACTTGTATGCAAAACATTATCGGACAAGGGAAACTAACATTACCCTGTATACACTTACCATTATTTGAAAGATGATGGTGGTGGAAGCAACATTGTGATTTCAAAATGTTCTACTCCTTTCTTTTTTTCTTTAGCTATATGAACTACATTGTTGTGGTCCATAGTGTATCCCCCAAGAGATGTTGATTATTTAGCTAAAATGATCATGAAATGGTGAAGAGCAGGACTCAGATGCATGGAGGACGCAGAGCAGGTCAAAATAAACAATTTCACTCAGGCAAACATAATACAAAAGGAAGGGGACCAGAATATAAACACAAGAAATGCTAAGTTACAGAACAAAAGCATAAGGGATCATAAAACTTAGGAATGAGGTAAACGTGAAAAAAAGGTTGATAAATCATAATACAAAGCGAAAACACAAAACCAAAATCCCAAACATTATGACAACAACAGTTTGGACCAAAGATTTTTAAAAAAAAGAAAAAAAGAAAAAAAAAAACACCAACAATGGATAATTGCTACTTTTGTTTCCACTTATAACTTCTGCCTGTGTCTACCTTTTAAATCAACTTTACACTGAAAAATTATGTCACTAACCTATTTTTTTTTCCTAAATTTATTTTTAGGTCCACAATTTTGCAACAGCAGTACAATAGGGTTGGTCGTGTGGAACATGGGTCAGTGGCCCTTCCTGGCATTATACGCTCTGGCTCCATTGGTGGCCCTGATAACTACAGTGTGGGTACAATGCCTTCTGCTCAGCAACAAATCACCACAGGACAGATGCACAGAGGACACATGCCTCCACTGGTGAGTCGGATAACACACCTTCACATCCTTTGTTCTTTAAGTCCTGAAGAGACAAAACATCATTTGGAAGATGCAAACATTTTTTTTTTCCAGGTTTAATGTGATTTGACTGTTTAGGACAATGATTCAGCGACTCTTTACTGGAAGATGCACAGAAAGCCCTGATTTCATTCCACAAAATACGTTGTGTGTGTGTTGTGTGTCTGCTATCAGAGTCTAGCCCAGCAGGCTCTAATGGGAACCATTAACAGCAGCATGAAGGCTGTTCAGCAGGCGCAGGCCGACCTGGGACAAGTAGATAATCTGCCTCCACTGGGCCACGACTTGGTGAGTTACACCATATTCATTTCTCGGTTTCATAGTGTACATCGGGATAGATAAATGCAGTATGTAAATGCAGAGCGGATCTTTATTTTCACTTCTCTTACTTTATGCCCATTTTTTAAAGAATAATTAGGTTTTAGAGCAGACTGTAAACATTCATGATATTTTCTTTGCTAGCCTTGGGCTTGAATCAGGGTGATCAAAAATCTCCTGCTGTGATGAATGTCTAAGACTCTTATTTTCCTCCTCCGAAAGGCATCCAGGGTCTGGGTTCAGAACAAAGTGGATGAATCAAAACATGAAATCCATTCTCAGGTTGATGCCATCACTGCTGGAACAGCTTCTGTGGTCAATCTCACGGCAGGTGAGTTCCCTGGGAACATACTAAACACTTTAAAGGAGCTGCATTCGGTTATTTTTACTTTTTCTTGAACGGTCACAGTATACCTTTTTCTACCTGGGCGAATTTTTCAAGATAAGAATTAATGAATGTTTCTTGTTACGACTGGCTCAGGGTCATAAAAAAAATGGGAGACCGTGCTGTGCTTAAGGTGCAGAAAAATAATATTTATTAATAACAAAAACTACAATGGAATGTGAATTTCAGTAGCAGTGGCACAGTCCAAATGGTTGCATGTGTGGTATGGGTGCATATGGAAGTGCTGAGGAGAGGGGCTGAGGCCTGGCAGCAGAGCTCCACACACGTCAGGAGGCAGATTGGACGACGAAGGTGGAAATGGGCAGATCTACGTATTCTGTGCTCTGAATTAACATATCAGCCACACCTGCACAGAGGAGGAGCGCAAGAGCAGACACACAAACACCTGCAGCAAAACTCATAACGCCTAGGGCCGTAACATCTCCTTGGTCCGTTTTGATCAGTGACTGGGTGATGGTTTAGTTTCCTCTATAGGTATTCTGTTTCTCCTAATGAATACATCTTAATACATCTGCTCTGAAGCTCATCTCTCTCAGCTGCCCCGTGTTCTTTGGTACAACGCCAATTTCCAGTTTTAATCTAACCTTGCCATCTGTTAGATTTCACCTCAGCGCCCCTCACTATCACGTTCAAAGTTTTTCTTCTTCACAGCCACTTGCTTTATTAGTCCCTTATCTCCACTGAGCCATTTCAAACAGGCTCTAATCATGACACTGATGTGT
The DNA here is from genome assembly GCF_051168715.1 of Poecilia mexicana. NCBI lineage: Eukaryota > Metazoa > Chordata > Actinopteri > Cyprinodontiformes > Poeciliidae > Poecilia > Poecilia mexicana. The sequence continues at coordinate 12,527,104 of NW_028263375.1, forward strand.
GTGTAAAAGCAAATGACACATGAGCTGCCCTGTGGCCAACTGAGTCAGTGCTGCAGCAGTAAATTAAGACGCACAACAAAGGCACAGGTTGAGTTTTGGCTGATTTGACGGCCGTCTCTCCGCTGCAGGTGAGCCGACAGAGACCGACTACACGGCAGTCGGGTGCGCCATCACGACCATATCCTCCAACCTCACGGAAATGTCCAAGGGCGTGAAGCTTCTCGCAGCACTGATGGAAGATGAAGTGGGAGGCGGACACAAGCTCATGGGTGCCGCCCGAATGTTGGCAGGAGCAGTGTCAGATCTGCTCAGGTCCGTGGAGCCTGCTGCCGGCGAGGTGAGGCACCCAGTGATTACTGCGCTGGGTTGAGAGTCCCAGCTGCAATCCCACACAATTCACACATGCGCAAAAATGCTCATCTGCTAATTTTAACAATTTCCCAGAGAAAGATGCAAGTCGGAAGCGTTTTTACTTTTTTTTTTTTTTGCCAGAGAGGGATGTTTGATCTTGTTTTAGATCACACTGGAGTGTTTTCTGTGGAAACTGGCCAGCCGCGTGTAATGAATGTGCTGATGTCACCCTCGTGCAGCCGAGACAGACGGTGCTGACTGCAGCAGGAAGCATTGGACAAGCCAGCGGGGATCTGCTCCGTCACATGGGGGAGGGCGAGACTGATGAGAAGTTCCAGGTTGGACGCCTCTCACTCACTGTTTCCATGGCTGTGTCGGCCAAACAGGAAGACACACACACCCATATTCTCTGGCCCCCTTTAAAAATGTCAATATGCTCTTATGTAATTACCTCAGGCTTTATTGTTGGCCTGCCGCTTTAAAACAAAGCATCAGATGGAGTGCTTTTAAAGTAGAAAGATTATACAGTGTTTAAACCCTATAGTATTCAGCCTGTCCCTGGTGCTGCTTTGTTTATTTGACATAGAAATTCATGTTCTTACAACACGCTCCTCACTTTAAATGTCTCCTTACGTGTGTGTGTGTGTGTGTGGGTGTGTGTGTGTGTGTGTGTGTGTGTGTGTATATATATATATATATATATCAAAACAAATGAAACATTCTCATAAATCTTAAGCCAGCAAGTTTCTGTTAAATTAAAATCTGCAGTTTTCTCTTTCTGATAGAGAAACTAACTAACTTTAAGTGATGATGTCAGATCAAACTGTTACTGCTTAGCTATGGTATTGTCTTTGATCAGGAAAAGTCATCCAGCCAATCACAAGCCAAGGTCCATCAAGTTGCAATACAGCTGAACCTGAATTCCTCTGTGCACCTTTATTTAATAATACTGACAGACTATAGTTTGATAGTCTGATAATTTGCCTCATTCTTCTTTAGTGCGTCGAGCCTTGCTGCTTCTCGTACATTACTTATGCACATGTCACATTATATCGGTTGAACAAAATGAACTGCAAACATTTACTTTCCTGCTCCCTTCAGTCACATGCACACAGCTGTGCTCTGTTCCTGTGAAGGACACTGATTAATATGTTGCAGGACACCCTGATGAATCTGGCCAAAGCGGTGGCCAATGCAGCTGCTATGTTAGTCCTGAAGGCCAAGAATGTGGCCCAGGTGGCCGAGGACACCATACTGCAGAACCGAGTGATTGCAGCTGCCACTCAGTGTGCCCTGTCTACCTCCCAACTGGTTGCATGCACCAAGGTAAACGCTTAGATTAAAAAAAAAAAAATGTTTTCACTTTGCAGACTTGCAGATGGATCATTTGTATCTGATGCAAAATAAAAAACGCTTAATTTGCCAGCTTCCACAATGTGCTTGGATAGTGGAGCTTCCTGCTTCATTGTAAAATCAATGTTGGATGTCTTGATTTGTCTGAGCTGCTGCCAGCCTCTGTGTGTGGTGCAGGTGGTAAGTCCCACCATCAGCTCGCCGGTTTGTCAGGAGCAGCTTGTCGAGGCCGGGAAGCTGGTGGACCGATCGGTGGAGACCTGCGTCAAAGCTTGCCGCTCGGCCAGCAGCGACGGCGAGCTGCTGAAGCAAGTTGCAGCTGCAGCTGGTGTGGTCAGCCAAGCCCTGAGTGACCTCCTCCAACACGTCCGCCACTACGCCAGCTGTGGGGAGCCCATCGGACGCTACGACCAAGCCACGGACACAATAATGAACGTGACTGAAAATATTTTCACTTCCATGGGCGATGCAGGTGAGTGGCAACAGCCGTGCTGAAGGAAATGAACTGATTCTCGCAGAGCAGTCCACCTGGCTCGAGTTAACCTGTTCTGCTGTGTTTTGACTGCGTTGTGAGACTCTAAAAGCGTTGTCTGCAAATGATCCTGAAAAAAAAAACAACCTCAGTGGATGTTCAAAGCTCAGGTTGTATGTTTTGATTTGAGTCAAGAGACTGAAGTATTTTTAAAGTGAGTAAAATTCCCGAGGGCTTGTAGTAGCCATGTCATCCTAAACCACTACAAAGTTCTGAGTCTGGTTTCAATCAGAAACTGGGAGTCTTTGGCATTTAGCAGGAAACACATGACTTGAGCATTCGTTTGAAAAGGCCAAGCGTTTTTCTCCAATAAATCAACTTTTAAAAATCCCTCTAAACAAAAGAGATACGCATTTTAGTGCTGAGAGGACAGGTTGATGCCATACGATTTCACACGTTGGTTGTAGAGCAGCTAGACATCTTATGCAGCGGTTTACTGGGTGAGTTATTTAGAGCATGAGGTGGGAGTTTCGGAAATGCAACTTTTAATAGCAGACATGTGGGGAGGTGTTACGTAGATCCCACAGATTTATATTTCTGCAGGAGCAGATGATGGATTAGAAACATTCTGCCACGGGAGGACAAAAAAGGTGAAAGTAATATGAACGTGAAAACTGTTAGGCAAAATGAGGTTTCTCATTTTGTACCTAGAATAAAATTTCATTTAAAATATTATTAAATTTTTAGATGTAAATTATTAAAAATAAACTAGAGATATGAAATGCACATTTATGACAAGGATAAATCGTATGTTTGTTTTTTTTTTTTTTGGTCAAACTTTTTATATATTTCAGATTTGTTTTATTTTGATTATTTTGAAATATTATTTTACAGTGTCAATTTATACACATCAAAACATGTAAAAAAAAAACAATTTAAACTAATTAGAACATGTTCACCAATATTTACCAACTATTCGTTTTTTACATATAAAAAATTACCTCGTTTAATTTTGACCCTAATCTCATTTGCTTGTGAGAGTTCTGTGCTTCTCACATTTGACAAGAATCTGTTCTAATCTCCATTAATGCACAATAAAATTGATCTCATGTTCCTATTTCACCAACCAAACAATCTAATTCTGTAGACATGACCCTCTTTCATCAACATTCTTCATTTTGTTGACATTGCAAAGTTTGTAAAAAACATAGGTTTTGACATTGTGTTCAAATTAGATTTACATAATTCTAAATAATTATCTTCTTTTCTCTTTAATATCTATGGGATTTAGGTTAAGCCTTTAAATTATAACCTAAAGTTACCTAAGGCTTAGCATTTTGTGGTTCACAGCTTATTCCCTAGTGGAATCTCATTTATTTTGCTTGAAAGAGCTACTCTAAGTTCAGGTCGATTATCTAAAAAAAGAAAATTTTTTTAGAAATTAATTTTAACAAGTAAAAAAAAAAATCTCAATGCGACTCATGAATCTGCTTATTTGGATGTTTCTGCAGGGTACTGTTTTTATTTATACAGATGTCATTAGCATTAGCGCATGTTGGAAGATGCTGCGATAATAATCCATTGCTGGGAATCCATTTGGGAATCCTTGAAGTCCTTGAAAATTCCTTTGTCACAGAAAATCGTTTTTTGTTGTTGTTGTTGTTTCCTAATTAGATCCTAAAAGATTTTACATGTTAACACCTCATTCCAACAGATTATGTACTGATGCAGACGCTGTCTTTTGGTCTGAACAGGTGAGATGGTGCGTCAGGCTCGCGTGCTGGCCCAAGCTACCTCGGACTTGGTCAATGCCATGAGGTCAGATGCAGAGGCGGAAGTGGATGTCGACAACTCCAAGAAACTCCTTGCTGCAGCCAAACTCCTGGCGGATGCCACAGCTCGGATGGTGGAGGCTGCAAAGGTGAGTGATTGGTTCTTAAATGTTTTCTCATATTATAACACATTTAACATGAGCTTATTATTATTATTATTATTATTATTATTATTATTATTATTATTATTACCACCCCAATTTTTATTATTAGCTTTTCTACTCTTTATTTAAATTGTTATAAAAAGAAACATCAGAAATGTGGCTTCGAGAGAACTTAACTTGAAAACATGACTGCTGAAAGTCTCTGTACTTCTTTATGTTAATAGCTACTGTCTGATTTTACATCCAATATGAAAGTATGTAGAATCAGTGTCTGTTAATGAGCCTCTGGCGACGTCGAGAAGGATATTATCTGGGCGAAATACCCATGCAAGAGAAGAGCAGCGTGTAGCTCGTTAAGATGTTTTTGATCTGTGGCACATTAATCACCACATCACTGCCATTATCAAAGAGGAAGTGGGGATCTTGCACTGACGGTTTCCTTGGAAACTGAAAGAAGGCGAAGTTAAATGTTTCTTTGCATTTATCATGCAACATGTGCAGTGCAGTCAGAGTTGTTAAACTTAATATTCAAAAGTTGCTGGTGCTCAGATTGTTTTCTGGATCGATGACACGCATCACTATAATTTGTGCATTTGCAGAAATATGCATAATTGTGGGGCGTTTTTTTTTTTTTTTTTTTTTCTTTCCCTCAGGGGGCAGCCGCGTACCCAGAGAATGAGGACCAGCAGCAGAGATTAAGGGAGGCAGCCGAGGGGTTACGGGTTGCCACTAATGCCGCAGCTCAAAACGCCATAAAGAAAAAACTAGTCAATCGGCTGGAGGTGAGTCAGAACTGTTATTCCCCTCTCCGCCCCCTTTTCAAGTTGCTCCAGCTTAATTCAGCCATCAAACCTTCATCATCCATCTTTGTAGTTAAGACACAGTGATATTGTCTCTCTCTCTTTGTTATAAAACTCAGAGGAAGGTCACTTTTTCTTTTTTTATTTGTCTGTGTTATGTCTTTTTATCGCCACAGTGACCTGTAAATCGTATTAATGCACTGAAAAAACTATCTGTATTAAGATCTGTGTTTAGCCCTCAGTATCAGTTTGCCCCCTAATGACTACCACCCCTCTGCTCTGGAGCCTCCAATGTTCAATTTCCCAGGCGCATAAACTATTCATTACCCAGGGGCTGGAATCAGCCTTCTATCAGACAGGAATCTCAGCCTAACTCCTTGCATCAGATGGCCACAGTAATGGTGCTAATGGTCACCTCTATCACAGCTGCATGTAAGCTAGTTGAGGAGAATATTATTAATCTCCGAGTGCGCTTGTAACAATTATCTGTGAAACATTTAGGCAGCTCTGGAGCCCTCAGTTGTGTACTGCCAAGACAAAATGAATGCCTCAGTGGCGTGTGGAGACATGCTCACTTGTAGCCTTAGTTTTATCTAATTTCGGCATTATGTATAGAATGCTAAGCAAAAGAAAATAAACAGCACATTTGAGTGTGCTATGATCATTACTTAGGACAGTGGTGTCAAATTTTAATTTTAATTTCGGGCCGCATCAAGTTCATGAATGCCCTCAAACAGCCGGTTGTGCCAGATTGTTTGGATAAAACTGCTTATCAACAAACTGTTCAAATAATATAGTTTTTTTTTTTTTTGTGTGTGCATTTGATGAGTACTTCTTGAAACATATTCATATTTAACATATTTTCCACATTGTTGTAATTTGACAGAATGCAAATAAAAACTACTTTGATTTGACTGATAAAATAATATTTAAGCACACAACTGTTATCTTGAAGTGTTATTTCCATCTTATTTCAGCCAGCAAACCTTCACCCATTACTGGAGCCATTCATTGTACCAAAGCTGCCTCAAGTAACTCTAATGTTCTTTTTATTATGACATAGTGTGTTCTGTACATCGGTTATTTATTTTATTTTTATTTGTTATTGTTGTGGACTCCTCAGTCACCCAAAAATATTTTTCTCTTTCGACCAACCATCTTTTAAAAGCTGGTCATGCTGGTCAGAATGCATATATATATATATATATATATATATATATATATATATATATATATATATATATATATATATAAAATTCCCTTCTCACCCTCCGCGGGTGGTCTCTTTTCATCCTCTGAGCTCGGGTCCTCTACCAGAGGCCTGGGAGCTTGAGGGTTCTGCGCAGTATCTTGGCTGTGCCTAGAACTGCACATTTCTGGACTGAGATGTCTGATGTTGTTCCTGGGATCTGTTTGAGCCACTGCTCCAGTTTGGGGGTGACTGCCCCGAGGGCCCCGATGACCACAGGCACCACTGTGGTCTTCACCTTCCAGGCCTTCTCCAGTTCCTCTCTGAGGCCCTGGTATTTCTCCAGTTTCTCATGCTCCTTTTTCCTGATGTTGTGGTCACTTGGTATTGCTACATCCACCACAACGGCTTTCCTCTGTTCTTTATCCACCACCACAATGTCCGGTTGGTTCGCCATTACCATCTTGTCTGTCTGGATCTGGAAGTCCCACAGGATCTTAGCTCGGTCATTCTCCACCACCTTTGGGGGTGTTCCCCACTTTGATCTCGGGGCTTCCAGTCCATATTCTGCACAGATGTTCCTGTACACTATGCCCGCCACTTGGTTATGTCGTTCCATGTACGCTTTCCCTGCCAGCATCTTGCACCCTGCTGTTATGTGCTGGACTGTCTCAGAGGCCTCCTTGCACAACCTACACCTTGGGTCTTGTCTGGTGTGGTAGATCTGAGCCTCTATTGCTCTGGTGTTTAGTGCCTGTTCCTGGGCGGCCAGGATGAGGGCCTCTGTGCTGTCCTTGAGTCCAGCTTTCTCCAGCCATTGGTAGGATTTCCTGATATCAGCAACTTCAGTTATTTGTCGGTGGTACATCCCATGTAGGGGCTTGTCTTCCCATGATGGTTCCTCCATCATGGGAAGACAAGCCCCTACATGGGATGTACCACATACCACATATATATATATATATATATATGTACCACATATATATATATATATATATATATATATATATATATATATATATATATATATATATATATATATATATATATATATATATATGTGCATTCTGTCACATCTAATGATAGAATAAAGGTTTCTTAGCAAACTGCAGAAAAAAATACTCTTCTTTTTTAGTGCTTTACCAGCTTCTGGTTTAATTCTAGATTAGCCTTTTACTCCTGTTCTTTTTAAATATGGTATTGCTAATTTGAAATATTTTCCTGGCACAGGCAGGATACAAAATCTATAATTTTTCAATAATTGAAAAATTACTGAGGCCATTCTAGATGCCTAATCACAGACTGGTTTATTACATAACTAGTTTGATGTGTCTTTTTGGTTCACTGTGCTGTTGGGACATCCAGTTGTATCCGTTTTTCAACCAATTTTTTCTCGTTTTGAGTTAGAGATGAAGAACTCGGAAGTCATCCTCTTTCTTCATTATTAAACTCATTGCTGCAGATCTTGCCGGTACGGTCCCGGTCCTCCCCGCCCGGACAGATTTATTTTCCATTAGCAAATCAGGCGCTGCTCTGCCTGGCTGTTCTCAGATTTCCGTACCTACATCAGAGATAGTACTAGCCGGCCCGAGCCCAGTACCGTCTTGTGCGAAATTCTGTTTCCCTTGTGTTGTGAGCACGCATTGCACCCAGAGAGGTGCGTCCAACCATTCTCACAGTGCTTCTGATCGATTTATCAGTAAAACGACTCACATAATCATGTCAAGGTTGCAACTTTCAGTTTAATCGACAGCTGCTGTTCAAAAACAGCAACAACAAAACGAAAACTAAAATAAATAAACCTGGCTTTGTGTGAGGCTCTTCTTACACAGTTTTTGTGTTTTTTTATTTATTGTTTTTTTTCTTATCACCAACTTTAAAAAAGTAACAGTCTTTTTTCAGCTTTTATCATATTTACTTTAACCTAACAAATATCAGTCAGTCACCAAGCACTGTTTTGATGACTACACACACACATTGTGTGCATTTATAATTTTTTTGTTCCTGATATAAAGGGATGGAAGCTAGCTGATTGCAGGACACAAAAAAGTAGACTTCATAAAACAATGAGAGTGCAGGCTTTCTGGCAAATCCCGTTCTAATGTGAAATATGACTCAATACTGGATGAAAGGTATTTCTAATTGCTAATATTTAATGTCATTTATTGGTCTAAGATAATAAGTCCTAGCGTTTATATTAAAATATTTCTCTATGAATCTGAGATATATGAGAACGTAGTTCCTCTCTTTTCAAAGGAACTTTTTTTTGTTTTTCGCCCAGGAAAAAAAAAAAAAACGCTTTAAACCATTATTAAAAGCTTACATTGATGATGAGTGTATGTAAACTTGTTGCCCACAACAGTATATGAATAGACACGGGGTAAATTAAGAAGGACTGGTGGTGATCAGTTCTGTCATAAAGACTGGGTTGGATTTTTTTTTTCTCTTTTTTTCCTTTCTCACAACATTCTGGCTGAAACTCCTCTCTGTCTTATTAGACAGAGAGGAGTTTCTGGCTGATTGCCTGTGCCAGAACACGGCTGTATATCACAAGACGGAGCGTACATGAGTGCTCCTCTTTGCCAAAATCTTTTTTTTTTTGCTGTAGACTAAATTGTTTCGTTTTTTTTTGTACTACGAACAGATTGCCGCTAAGCAGGCAGCGGCTGCTGCAACTCAGACCATAGCAGCTGCCCAAAATGCTGCCGCTTCCAACAAAAACACAGCTTCACACCAGCAGCTTGTACACAGCTGTAAGGTACTGTCATACAGTCTTTCTAATGCATCTTCTTTTTATGCGGTGTATGTATTTTGCTGGTTTACTTTCAGAGTCCTCCTTAGATTTTGCAACATTTTTCTCTTGCCGTCTCATTAGTGTAGCATATAAAAATGCACAGGGGATATTTTTAATTCCAGGCAGTAGCAGACAGTATTCCCCAGTTGGTGCAAGGAATGAGGAGCAGCCAGGCCCAGCCTGAGGAGCTTGGCCCTCAGCTCGCCCTCATCATGGCCAGCCAAAGCTTTTTGCAGGTAAGCACATGACCTTTAAATCGTCAATGACCATTCTAGCCTTTGCTTTTATTTACGTCTAAATAATGGATTTTTTTATATATATTTCTGTCACTATCTGTCAGCCTGGAAGCAAGATGGTTGCGTCGGCAAAGTCAGCTGTGCCAACGGTGGCTGAGCAGGCTGCTGCTATGCAACTGGGCCAGTGTGCCAAGAATTTAGCAACCTGTCTGGCAGAGCTCAGGACTGCCATGCAGAAGGTATCCATAACACTGTCGGCGATAACAAGATTCATCTGAATGCCACAGGATATTTGCTTGCTTTTGTATTTTGATGAAACTCCACTCCTTTGATCTCATCTAGTAATATCAGCGGCGTATAGCACATGATTCTGTCTGTTCTGCATAATTGAGTTTGAATGACATTTTTTTGTTTGCCTGGCTGTTATCTGAAGGCCCATGAAGCCTGTGGCCCTTTGGAGATTGACTCGGCGCTCAAGACAGTGCAGACACTAAAGTGTGAGCTCCAAGATGCAAAGAGGTCTGTGATTGATGGCCAGTTAAAACCTCTTCCAGGAGAAACGGTCAGTAGACAGTGAGATACATTACAAAATTAATTTCTTCTTACTGAAATAATTTATTAAAATGACTCAAAACGGATGTTCCTGTATATTTTGTTGGACTAATCTAGTAATATCTAGAACGCTATAAGGAGCCAAACTGGGTACCAAATCACGATACTACAGCTATACTGTTTCACAAATTTTCTGTTGAGAAACAGATTTAAGACGTTTAGCACATTTAGAGACTGAAAGTTTTCCCCATTCTTTGCAAAATTCCTCAAGATGAGTCGAATTGAATTGAGAGTATGTATGAGCAAGAATGTATGTGAGTACTGACTCAGATTCTCAATTGACTTAGTCATTCTAACACATAAATATGTTTCTATCTAAACCATGGTAATACTTTGTCATTATTGGTCAGAGTGTTTACTCGTTCATTTTCCTCCACTAATGCATGAGTATTTTATCTTTGACATATGTGTTTTGGTCATGTATAAGCAGATGGACCTAATGATTCGCTGTGTTGCTCTTGCAGCTGGAAAAGTGTGCTCAAGATTTGGGAAGTACATCAAAGGCGGTGGGCTCCTCGATGGCCCAGCTGCTGACCTGTGCTGCTCAGGGCAATGAACATTACACAGGTAACCTCTTCTGAGCAAATACAAGATGCTCACATTTACCGCGTCTATTCGTTCCCACTCTTCTCCAGCAAACCGACGAACTACAGCAAAAAATAAAAGGCTAAACTGGGTTACGGTTATTTTTATTGTTTTCAGCACTCTTTTTTCTTTTGTAATCTGTCTGGCTGTTGTTTCTGTTAAATGTGATTTCCTGAATCTAGGTGGAGTTAAAGACGTGTAGTGAACAGCTTTTCCAACAACAAGCGCTTCCAGGCATTGCTTCATGCTGTGGCTCAGGGTGCTGCCCGCTGCTCATTAATCTTTTCTTTTTTTTTTTTACTGGATTTAACATTTCATCAGCAAATGGCTCCACTCTGCTGGTTAATGCAATTTGATGCAATTTGCTGCTGTTTTAGCTCTATGTGTAATAATTTAAGAGCACCTCCCATGTGGAGGCCGTATTTATTACACAACCTCATTAATTTAGACAGTGAGGGCATTTCGCTATCGTAGTTTTGGTCACAGTATGTTTCTACTCCCAGCTGATTTATAGGATGTTGCAACAATTGGAGTCAGTAGGGAAAATAAGTTTTCCTTAACATAAAGACTGCTGAGAACAGTTTTAGGAAAGACAAGTCTACTGACTATCCTTGCTATGTCTTATCAACATGCGCGTTGATTCCTTTAATTATTTTATTTTATTGTTTTATTGCAGGTGTTGCTGCACGAGAAACAGCCCAGGCTTTGAGGACTTTGGCCCAAGCTGCCAGAGGCGTAGCGGCCAGCACAAAGGAGCCTCAAGCCGCAGCGGCCATGTTGGACTCGGCTCAGTACGTGATGGAAGGCTCGGCCATGCTGATCCACGAGGCCCATCAGGCTCTGGTTCATCCGGGAGATGCTGAGAGTCAGCAGAGACTGGCTCAGGTAGCACAGGTCCCAACTATTTATTCCCAGATGCGACATCAATGTCCCCCCAGTGATTACATTGTTCTCCTCAGTCCTCTTCCCCCATATGTCTGGTTTTCCATAACAATCATCCCCTCTAAGCGTTACTATTTTCTCCCCGCTGAGTCCTTTGTTGCCTGACATCCCTCCCTTGGGAATAAAACCATTCATTTCCCACAGACCCTTCAGGAGATAAACATATTGTTTAGCATAAATCTGTGACAGCAGCAAAAATTAGTGACAGCGCTCTAAGCTCAATTTGCATTTCAGATGTTTGGGGGGATTTTTTTCTCTCCCAGTATAGCTCTGCTTTGCTCTTGGGCTTTATTGCGCATCACATTATTAGAATGGGTAATGGCAGTCTATTCACTGATGTTGTGCTGTGGTTCAGGTAGCTAAAGCGGTGTCACACTCCCTGAATAACTGCGTGAACTGCCTACCAGGCCAGAAGGACGTCGATATGGCTCTCAGGAGCATCGGGGAAGCCAGCAAGAAGCTCCTGGTGGACTGTGTGAGTCCTGCTCAAGCTTAGAATATTAGAATATTATTAAAAAGCTGTTTTACTTCAGTTGTTTTTTTATTCCAGTCACAAAGGATCATTATAAATAAGGGATACAGCTTGGAAGCATATTAACTGAAAGTTGAGTAAGGGAAAAAAAACTGTAGTAGAAAAAGACGTACAAAAAACTGAGATAACTGCAGGATTGTGAAGCAAAGTCGACTCGAGTTTGGGGGGATATTTACAAGGTGTGAAATATGTATATAATATATTTGTGTATATTGTTGGTCAACTCAGCGTTCTCCCCTGTAATTGTGTTGGTCATAACATGGTTACAACATATCATTAGCTATAATTCACAAATAATAACAGAAACGAATGCTTACCACTCTGCATGCTATGAAACTGCACAATACACAAGTTTCAAATTCCGAATTGAATTCCCATTACAAGTGTGACTATTCAGCCTGCACCTGTATTTTAAAACGTCAGTGCTTTTTTTTTTTTTTTTTTTTTTGTACTGCAAATCCTAATAGTCTGACCTGTCTTTGAAGCTCCCTCCCTGCAGTAAGACTTTCCAGGAGGCCCAAACTGATTTGAACCACACAGCAGCTGAACTCAACCACTCAGCAGGCGAGGTCGTCCACTCATCCCGTGGAACAAGCAGCCAGCTGGCCGCAGCCTCGGGGAAGTTCAGCCAAGACTTTGATGAGTTCCTGGACGCTGGCATTGAGATGGCAGGACACACCCAAGTAGGTTTCACAATCACGCAACTTCCTCCTCCACATTCCACCGAGATGACTATTCAGTGGAGCGCTTAGAACGTTGTTGTGCTGAAAGCCTTAAATACGGCGTGTATCTTTTTATTACCTTATTAGCTAAGATATTGCTTAAGACAGTGGTTAATTGAACATTTTCACCTTATTAACTTGGGAGCACTGATGGTCTCTAGCAGCGCCTGCACTTTCAGATTTAATAGGATCTAGTGGTGCTCTTGTTCTGGTGATTTAACTCATTAGTTTGTAAAGACGGAGTTCAATAGGAGTTGACACAGCGTGACACCCAAGTTTGAGCCCGCTATGCACAGAGAATGCTTAGTTAAGGAGATGCCATCATTACATTTATTTGACATTCTTGCCAAGATAGTAGTTTTCTAACCTGCAGATGCGGTTATTGTTTTCCGTATTTTTTTTTTTTCCATCTATCATAAGAATACATGTATTATTCTTTGCGTCATCCAGAGCAAAGAGGACCAGATTCAAGTCATCGGTAATCTGAAGAACATCTCAATGGCATCAAGTAAGCTGCTGCTGGCCGCCAAGTCTCTTTCTGTGGATCCAGGTGCTGCCAATGCGAAAAATCTTCTCGCTGTAGCAGCAAGGTACGATATTATTCAGAGTGAAGCAGAATTGATCCCATTGTCCACTCATGACGCCGAGTATCTAGCTGGTCCTGATTGGGTAGGTTGTGATGGACACACAAAACATCCTCCTGCCACATCTGTATGCCACTCCTACAACATGTCTGTTTGGTCTTGCTAAAGGGAGTGCATATCCTCCCCTTAGTGGAGAGAAGCCAAGCAGCTGGTCCCATTGGGCTTTTGGCCTGACTGACTCCTCTCTGTCTAATTAGGAGGATGGAAGCCTTGGCTGGAGCTTGTCTGTGCTCAGCAAGGCTGAACACAAACTCAAGACAATCTCTGTGCCCCCTGTGCACCGTGTTATCCAATCACAATGAGAGGCCAGCACTGCAATGCTTGAGTAGGAAAGCTTAAAGCATATGTGAGGCTGTGTGTATGTGCGTGTAGTTTTCACAGGTGAGAGTTAACAGCGGATGTTTTGGGGCCTCTGGTGTGTTTCAGGGCAGTGACGGAGAGCATTAACCAGCTGATAACGATCTGCACCCAGCAAGCAGCGGGACAAAGAGAGTGCGACAACGCCTTGAGGGAGTTGGAGGTAGATGGTCCCCACATTCACTTCACTTCACACAGTCACCATGCTTGAGGAACAGATGTGTTTACATGTATACATTTACATTTCATGTACATTTTATGTTTGTGTCCAAGCTCACAGCAGAGAATAGAAAGATAAAATTCATACACACTGAGAATTTTTGTTGAGCTCAAGTACAATATTTTTACTGCCACTCAGAATGCTATCACTAAGTTGCTCATGCTCTTTTCTCATAGCTTCTAAAACTTTACGTCAAAGTCTTATAAGTATAGAATCCTTTTATAATCCTGTGTCGGCTAAAGTGCATACTCCTATTTTCACATATAAGAAATTTTTACCTCATTGCAAATAAATGCAATGAGGCTGAATGGAATAGACATTTACACTGCTTATTAGAGATAAAGCAAACTATTTTCATAGCACATTTTTGGATTACCGTTCTCAAAGATTCCAACAATATTTAGTGTGAGTTATTCTGAGGACGCCTCAGATCATGGTTAATTAGGGTTAGGGTTAGTGCTCTTGTTTGTGTTTACTTAATTGTTACAAGGTGCTAATAAAAACTAGCATTTTTTTTTGCACAAAAAAACTTTGATCTAACGTTCTGAAAATATAACTTTTCACAAGACAGATTAATCATGAAAGGATATTTTGAGAAGATTTGATGATTTCTGTATTTTTACTGAATTTTTTAAATGTTTGGTAGGTATTCTCTCAAGTAACTTTGCTTTATGTGTGACTGTAATCAATGAACCTTTCTTAATTTAGGACATTAAGATATTTGTTTTTATATTTTCTTTTTGGGCGGGGGCAACTATCCATTAAGTTGATGTAGGACTGACATAGTGTTTCTTTTTTTGGGTGGAGGTCAGGGTAAAGGTTTTGTTGGGAGGGACATAAGCACACCTGAACTTACGTTGAAGGGCTTGGATCTCTTTTATTTCCTTTTCCAGTTGCTGTTATTCTTGTATCTGATCTCTCTCATTGGGCCCTGGAGAGTAGCAGTTAAAGTGGTTGCACTGTCTAAACTTTAGGATCCAATGCATTTTACCTCATGAAGCCTGTTCAGCTTCCCCATGTTACTACTCTATTACCTAACCGAACATTAATTTCAACACCAATAAACTTTAATTAAAGGGACTGATTGATACAATTTATCTTTGAAGCATCATCTAATATGTGCTATTTATATTGAATGGCCATTTTAATATCTGAATTAACTGCCTGATAGATTTACAGTGGTGTTATAGCAGAAATGTTTATTGATGTGTTCACACTGGTTCAAGTTATTAACATCTCCATCTGTGCGCAGGCTGTCAGAGGTCTCCTAGGCAACCCCAACGAGCCAGTAAATGAACTCTCCTACTTTGACTGCATCGAAAGCGTCATGGAGAACTCAAAGGTACTGGCGTTTAAAATGATTCCGACTGCTGTATACTTTAATTGTCAGAGGTATTTTATGCAGCAGACAGTTTAACATCTAATTTGTCCGCTCCTTTTTTATTTTTGATGCGCCTCAGGTTCTGGGAGAGTCAATGGCAGGCATTTCTCAGCACTGTAAGACAGGTGATGTTTTAGCCTTTGGGGAGAGTGTGAGTTTGGCATCCAAAGCTTTGTGTGGGCTGACAGAGGCTGCAGCACAGGTGAGATCACAGCATCGCACCAACGCACTCCGGGTGATACCCGGCTTCTGCTGTCATTTCAGATTTTATTCTGTTTACTGTGTTTGCGATTACATTTTCATAATAACTAACCAGACTGCGTTGAATTTATTTATTTTTTATTTTTATTTTTCAAAGCCGCGCTACATGAAAATAACCTAAAGCATCATGACAGAGTTGAAAACACTCAAATACTATTTGGAGTCTGCTGGGGAGCTTTCTACTGAGTAAATGAGACACATGCAGTGTGAGGCAGGTCTTTTTTTTTTGAAGATTTTACAGTCTGCCACCCTTAAAACTCTAAAATAGCATCCTCATGTTGTTGACTTTTCAAGAAAGGAGCAATTTTTTTGTTCGCACCAGCTTTTACTATACGAAAGCTTCCATATTACATGTCGTGAATTAAACTTAGATTTGCGTGGAAGTTGCATGTGGATTTGCACTCACGCATGTCAAATTTGTCGGTAATAACCATTCCAGTTTGCTAGTCAAAAAGTAGCTCAGCAGACACACTCTTAACTCTCTGTGTTTCTGTCAACCCTTTAGGCCTCTTACCTCGTAGCTGTTTCCGATCCTAATAGTCACTCAGGTCATGAAGGGCTAGTGGATCCTATTCAGTTTGCCCGAGCGCATCAAGCCATACAGACAGCTTGCCAGAACCTGGTGGACCCAGCCAGTAGTCCCTCACAGGTAAGATGGTGCATCTTAATCTGAAAGATGCCACAAATTATTTTCTGGCATGTGGCGGTTGCTTTATGCGCCTTTGTAAATGAGGATGACAAAATGCCTGAACTGTAACCTTTCTAACTGTGAAAAGTAAAACACTCTAAAGACATTGCATTCATTATCTCGTTGTTTACCATTTTACTTTTACAGAGAAATGTGGTGGCCTTTTGCTCTCCACTCTACAACCTAGCTTGGCAGCATTTTGTCTTTGCACAGCCCTCAGCCATTTAAGCAACTGACAGGTCAACTGAATAAACATCGATTGTGTTGTTGAGGTGTAATTGTGTGCTTTAAGAACTCGTGTTAGGTGTTACCTTCAGATACCCCATTATGTTAAACACTAAGCAGGAACAGGCAGACTGTTGGAGCAAAGAGTTTGGGACATTAAAGCTGCAGAAAGTAGCTTTTATAAAAATGTACTTTTTTCCATATTTGTTAGAACTGTCACTATGTCCAGACAGTAGAATTTGAGTCGGGTAATCTGTGGAAACTCAAGCTCCTCTGGCTCCTTCCAGTCATCCTACTGCCATTTGCAGTAATATACCGCTTCTGGTCAGAAACAGCAAATCGTAGACTGGAGGAATGTCTTAGCAGTGTCATTCATGCTTGTGTATGCGCTGCTTACACACAGGCCTAAAGATTTTAGTCTTGCCTTGGAATTGGGGCAAAAACTTAAGAGTTGACTTGGATTTCCCCCTTTAATTAAGATATAATGATTTGGTATCCATATCTATGAGACCAACATTTTAAATAGGAACACAATTTGGTAGTTTTAGTGGGTGATGGGTACACCACAAACCTCATGTGATTTGAAGTTATTGTTGGCATGTTGTGAATGCATTTTCATATCCTGGAGTTACCTACATTTCTAGACTTATTTGACGTTTGCCGTTTATCTGTCCACAAGGTCCTGTCTGCAGCAACGATTGTTGCCAAGCACACCTCAGCTCTCTGTAACGCCTGCCGTCTAGCCTCTTCTAAAACCTCCAACCCTGTGGCTAGGAGGCAATTTGTCCAGTCAGCCAAAGAGGTGGCCAACACCACAGCCAACCTCGTCAAAACCATCAAGGTCAACTCCCCAACCGATCAAAACGTTGAGTGTAAATTTGTTACAGATTATTTTTTGTCTGTCTGTGGTTGGTCAAAGGAGATGGTGCAGATGTGTATGTATACTTCAACTACTTTCAATTACAAGACCAAAGTAGGCAGACGTGTTTTCATGCAACGTTTTCTCTTTACAGGCATTAGACGGTGATTTTTCGGAGGACAATAGAAATAGGTGCCGTGTTGCCACAGCTCCACTCCTTGAGGCTGTAGAAAACCTGTCAACCTTTGCTAACAACCCTGAGTTTGCAAGCATCCCAGCTCAGATCAGTAATGAGGTATCCATGCATTGTAATGATCCCTTGCAATGGACCATTCTTCATGATGTTGTTTTAATGATTATACATGCAAATGAGAAAACCAAATAGAAATGAAGGAATATCTCTTATGAAATTCTTTATTTGTTTAGTATTGTGTATTTAGTGAGGACTGTCTTCCTATGAGGCAGCTCTTAACAAAAGTAGAGAATTTAACCAGAGATTACGTTTTGTCTTTCTTTCTCTTTCGCTGTCAAAATAAGATCCAAGATGGATTTTGGTTTTCCATCTTAGCAGCACAGTGCGTGCATGGTGCTCTAAACGCTTTATGGCTGTAATCTGTTGGAGGGCAGTGTTTAACAGCACTTGCTCTCACTACAGCTGCTATAATCTTCAGCTTGTTAATCTAATTGTCAAGGGAGGTTTTGGCTCGTATCATAAAGACTAAAGGTGTTAGTCTCTACGTCTGTGTAAAGCTGCCTTTCTAATCTCATCCCTCCATTTGATTGCACGTTTGATCTCTCCAAGGTAGTCAGAGAATATTAACACCTCTGTCGGAGCAACATGGCTGGCTGCTGGCTGTTCAACCTGGGCTGTTGATTCACTCACACAAATCCTTTCATGTCTCCAGGGCTCGGTGGCACAGGAGCCTATAGTGCGCTCGGCCCGGTCCATGCTCGATAGCTCCACTTACCTCATAGAAACGGCCCGCTCGCTGGTCCTCAACCCCAAAGACCCCCCCACATGGTCCATTCTGGCAGGTCACTCCAGGACGGTTTCTGACTCCATTAAAAGTCTCATCACATCGATCAGGTTAGTAGAATCCTACTCGCCATCTGTTCCTGCACAATTATCCTGGATCAAGGATTTTAGAAATGAACTCGTAGCTGGAGAAAACACTCCGATTCTGAAGCCACAGGACGTGCTTTCTGATGTGCTTTTCAAGTTTGCAGTAAATTGCTATTCTCAATTTATAGTAACCATAATACCAACTGCTTTGCACTAGGTTAGGTAGCTGCAACAAATCTCCCTGTGTGGTGCTCCACCCATCCTGTTGACTTCATCTGGATGACTGGATGATAACCTATTTCAAAAAATGCATTTTACATCGTTACAGGATGAGAAATAATGGCACTTTTTCATTTAGAAGCGTTTTACATGTGAGTGTACGCTGGTTGCCTCTTAACCTCTTAGTGATGACTCCTGTCTGTCTCCACTCCTGGCAGGAAAAGGTTGATTACAGAATAAACAGAAGTGGGTTAATCAGTAAGCTTATGCTATCATGTAAGGAGGGAAGTAGATTTTTCTTTTGTGGGAGTACAGGTATTAATTTTTCAAACCTGAAAAAAAAAATGTATACAGTGTATCGCAAAAATGTTAGAATATGTTGTGATTTTTGTGTTTTGTTGCAGTGTAATCATAGATTTCATTGTATTTTATTTTGAGTTTTATTTAAAAGATAAACACAAATCAGTGCATAGTTTTAATTCAGTTCCTCTGATTCAGTAATAAGAGCACACATTTCTCTGCAGTTACCAGCAGAAATCACATTGGCAGATCTAGAGATTGAAATTGTTGCAAAAATTCCTGTCAGAAATGCTCAAATTCAGTCAGATTAGTTGAAGAGCATCTCTAAACTTTAATTTTCAACTCTTTATACAGAGTCTGAATTCCATTTCAGGCTTTGACTGTTCCTTTCTTGCACATAAGTATCTACTTATCAGCATCCTTGTCCTGGCTAAAGGGAAGCATCTCCACAGGATGATTCCCACATGTAATGTTGTACTGTTTGTCCAAAAAGATCAGCTTATATCACATGTTGGTTTTGCCCCCCGTCACAGCTTATCCCCCAAAAATTTCTATTCCAAGGACTTTTCTTCAAACACCAACTGTCTTTTCTCAGCTATTTATAAACGCCAGGATTGTGAGCCGCACAAATAATTGATGACAGACTATCCTATCTGAGCTTTAGATCTCTGCAGTTGCTCCACCATTACCATGGGGCTCTGGTTAATTGCTTTATAAGCTAACTTCTCCTCAGTTTCAACCCTGACCTATCTGATGTGTTCCTCTGTCTTTATGATGCTGTGTGTTCACTAGTGTTCTCTAGCAAATCACGAAAAATATGGATTTATGCTGAGTTTAAATGACACACGTTTAGACACTTTTTACTTGTTAGTAGATTTTTGAGTGTAACTGGTTTACTGGCTTTTATTTATGAATATCAGAACATGGAGGTTTAATATTAATGCATACCACACTTTAAAGTGTATTTGTGGAAAAATGAAAAGCATGTTCTGAACCAGTTTGGGTTGGTTTCATCATATGTAATCCTAACAACATGCATAGAATTTGTGGTTCTACTGTAACAATATGTCAAAAAGGTCCAAAAGGTATAAACACTTTTTTTTTTTTTGCAGCCAGCTTTTACTTTTTTACTTTGTCATTTTTTTATCAAAGGCATATAAATCTTTTGCATATATATTTCCATATTCCTGGTGACAGGGACAAGGCTCCAGGGCAGAGGGAGTGTGATTACTCCATTGATAACATCAATAAATGTATCCGAGATATTGAGCAAGCCTCCCTGGCTGCAGTTGGGCAGACACTGCCCTGCAGAGATGATATCTCCATGGAGGTGAGTGCACATATCCCATCAGCTGTGCCCTGTTTAAAAGAAATAACTGGGGATCTGTTAGCTTTTCTGTTGTAGCTTCAGCTGTAATTATCTGCTGGTGTGACTCAACAGGCACTCCAGGAGCAGCTGACATCCTCTGTGCAGGAGATCGGTCATCTGATTGATCCTGTCTCCACAGCAGCCCGAGGCGAAGCCGCCCAACTGGGACACAAGGTGCTCTTGTCTGACCGTGTAGCTCTTCATCCCCTTTGGATTCAGAACAAAAGCCCATTATAGCCGCTTTTTTTCTTTCTTCTATTTTTGTTCTTCAATCCTTTTCTTTTCTCACATATCTCTTAAACACATTCTTGCAGGTGTCTCAGCTGGCTGGTTACTTTGATCCACTCATTGTGGCATCAGTGGGCTTAGTCTCGAAACTGCAAGACCACCAACAGCAGATGACCATCCTGGATCAAACCAAAACGCTGTCCGAGTCTGCCCTTCAGATGCTCTATGCTGCCAAAGAAGGCGGAGGAAACCCAAAGGTGCACAGTTGCTTCTAATACTCTTTTACTGTAAATGATGTGCATTTCAGATGAAGACTGTATAGTTAATGAAATTCCAATTAGATAATTTAAGATTCATTTTACTTAAAATATTTCGATGCACTGCATTTAATAATTAGATATAGTGCGGCCTTGCATTTTAAATATTCTGTAGTAAGACACCAGCCAGAGTACAACACAGAATAGTTAGTTTGGAACAACTAAGACAAGCAATCCTGATCAGTCTTTCCCTCCCCAGGCATCCCACACTCATGATGCCATCTCTGAGGCTGCACAGCTGATGAAGGAGGCCGTGGACGACATCATGGTGACTTTGAACGAGGCAGCAAGCGAGGTTGGCATGGTCGGGGGCATGGTGGAGTCCATTGCTGAGTCCATTGGCAGGGTGAGTAAGGGCGTCTTTTGTTCCAACTGTGCACTTCTATTTCATTTGTCTACTTGAAGTGGGCCAAGTCGCTGTCTTTATTCAGTCCCTAAAATTTGGCTTTTGTACTATGAAGATCTTGACAAAATATAGCCTAAATAAAGTTATTGACAGCCAGGCTTAGGTTGCCCATTTGATTAATCTCAACTATATTTACAGGCACATCTCAATAAATTAGAGTATCATTGAAATTTATTTATTTATTTTTTTTTATTTCATTGGATTCAAATTCAGTGGAAGATGCTTTATACATAAAGTGATTTGAAAAAGTCTATTTCTGTTCATTTTGATGAATGTGGTTTACAGCTTATAAAAACCCAAATTTATGTTTCTCAGAGAATTAAAATATTACATAATACCAATTTGTAAAAGTGTATTTTAATACAGCTATGTTGTTTTATGATCATGTCATGACCTGGACACTTGGCAGTTTTCCAGCACATTGTTAATATCCACCTTCCTTAGCAATGACCATTTGTGTCTTCCCATCCTTGTGGAAGGTGTCAGTGACTGAGGACGTTGTCCATGTGTATTAATGGAAAGTTGAGTGGAAGGTAAAGCTGTGCTGGAAAATGACACACAAGCAACAGAGATAAATGAAGCAGAGTGTAGTCAATGTTTGGGGGTAATTCATAAGGCATGAATTGGAATCAGAGCTTTAGGTCAATTAGAATTTAATGAAATGCATTTCATTCAGAAATCCTGGAGTCTGGAGGAGAATAGACATGCAGAGAATCCAAGATGCTCGAGGTCCAGTGTGATGTTTCAACAGTCAGTTTCTAATTTGTCAGAATGATGACTGACGTTTACCCCGGATAAATAATTTCGTGGGAAGTGTTCTGAGGTGGTGGTCTTTGTTAGCAATTATCATTACGATCCAGATTTGAATCCCCTGGTGATGTGAGCTAACATTCATCCTGCAGGGACGTCAACATGTTGACAATGGGGTTAATAATTGATAATGATCCGCACGTCCGCATAGGCCTGGATCAGATATTTACCTCTTGATTTGTTTTCTTGTAAAAGCTGTATTTAATAAGAAACTGTAAAATGACTGCTGTCTGTGATCTTATCTTTCAGCTGCATTTTATTTATTTATAAACAATCTGAAACGTTTGCTGCTTTCCACTTTTCAGAGGGAGACTTGCATAGTTAACAAACTATTTATTAATGACATTTCCAGCGGTGCACGTGACATTCTCCTGAAATGTTTTCCAAATAATAAAATATTTAAACAGCCCATCTTGCCAGCCCACCCTTCAAGTTCTCACATATGTAAGAGTTCCTGGAATGAAAATAAGCAGGATATCTAAATGGATTCTTGATCCTAACAGCTTGATGAAGGAACTCCTCCTGAACCCGAGGGATCGTTTGTGGACTACCAGACGACCATGGTGAAGTTCTCCAAGGCCATCGCCATCACGGCACAAGAAATGGTGATTGCAATACAAAAGCATTTAACTGTGTAGAGCTACAGTCAATAGACATTGGAATCAGCTTTATTCGGCAAGATTGTGCACAGAAACAAAGACTTTTACTTCAGTTAGTGTTTGCTCACGGTGTCTGAGAAAACATTATTATGTTTATGGTGAAAATATGTTTAATCCTGCTTTAACCAGATGACCAAGTCTGTGACCTGTCCTGAGGAGCTCGGTGGCCTTGCCTCTCAGGTGACTGTGGACTATGCGCAGCTCGGACACCAAGGGCGCCTCGCTGCTGCTACTGCAGAGCCAGAGGAGGTGAGCTCCCCGCTACCGTCTTTAAAAGGATACGTGAGGAAATATTACATACTTTAGTCTTTTTATGTGGCTGTGACACTGAAATGTCTGCATTTTTAATTAATTTTAATGGATTCCTCACACTCTGATCAGCGCAAGTGCTTTCTATTCTTAGATATCCTTCACAAACTTCACCAACAACAGGAGATCAAACAGAAGAAAAAAAAATGTCCCCTCAGCATTCATCCCCTCGCAGCACCCACTTGCTGCTCTCTTAAATCTTTTCTGATTTATCCTGAGGATGGCTGTGTGCAAATATACCACTAATTAGCACAGCAGCTCTTATCGTATCTTGTATATAACAAGCTGCTTGAAACCCTGTTGGTTGTCATAGTGACAGGCCGCTCTAAAAGCCTATAGTGATGCTTGTAATGAAGTACCACCCACCCATGAATTGCAGTCAGGAAATTAAAGGTGCAGTGCCAGCGTTTCCTCTTTGAAGGTGCTTGAAATGTTTCATTTCGCACCTCTCAGTAAGAGATCCTAGCTTGAAGGGTGATTGTTATTTTTCGAGCATGACTCAAAACAAGAAGACCAATGCTGTGTGAACACAAGCCGCTTTGTGCTTTCAGGTTGCTTTCCAGATTAAGACACGGGTGCAAGAACTGGGCCATGGATGTATCTATCTGGTCCAGAAGGCTGGAGCTCTGCAGCTCAGCCCCACTGACAGCTTCTCCAAGAGGGAACTCATTGAGTGTGCCCGGGCAGTCACAGAGAAGGTAAGCAGCAATAAGGTCAGAAACTGGTAAAGGAAGCCATTCCTTGTTCTTTTTTTTTTTCTTATGCTTTTGTTATAATTTCAAATTATATTTTCTAAAAGTCTGAGCATGTTAAATCCCCATCAATCTCTCATTTTTTCTATAAACAGTGAATTTTAAAGGTCTACACATCTTAAACTCAGTTGTTATGATATAAAAATAACTGACTTTGTGGAAAAATTTATAAACTTTTTCTAGCTATATTGTAACATGTTTCCTGTGAAATTTCTGTGAAAATTATTTTAAGAAAAAATATAAAAAAAATTCTTCTTAATGCAGTTCGGGTGTTCTTGGAAATCACATGCCATTTCATTCTTTATAATCAATGGTTATAAAACACAGGATTAACCTGGAATTGGCTTCATCAGTCCTGAAAATTTTATAAACATCTCTACTCCAACAAGCCTGAATCAAATGACTCGATTACCTCCTCAGCATGCCATCAAATTCTGCAGAGGCCTGGCCGATCACTTTAACCTGATATGTTTGAACTGGCATCCATGTAAAAGTTATTTCAAACTGGCTCTTGAAGACTGGAGTTGACCACCCCTGAACTAAACCCATAGTTCGCAGAGAGGTTACAATGACTCAAGAGGATGGTCATCTTCATGGCTAACGGTAGAGCAGACACAGCATATATGGAAGCTAAGGCCCTCTAAGCAAATGCCCCAGATTTAGTTTATGACCCCAGGTCATATACTGCATATCTTCACATCTTATCTCTGCTGTTCTTTTACTTGAGTTCATCACTTTGAAGGCCACTAGCATTCCGCAAATTCTTAAGAAAAAAGGATATCATGAAACCCATGAGCTTTAACTCAAAATCCTCAGGTGTTTGTAAGACAAGTAAAGAGGAAGGTAGATGTTATTTTTCAGCTTTACTATAAGTCAAAACAGATGTAAGGAAAAAGAAAAACAATTTTATCTGAAGAAAATTCAAAGCTAAAGTTTAGAATTAAAATCGCACAGAAAAATCTATGGGCTAACTAAAGCTTATGGACAAGAGATATTCTCACAGCTTGATATATTTGCAGAAACTTTGAGCAACAGCGTGAGCAAAACAAATATCTGGAAGGATGATAGACTCCTATGAAAATAGAGTAATGCTGAAACTGAATCTAAATATGGCTTCATCATTTGCTTTCTGAAATGATTTATCACTGTCTGATTTGTCATGTCACACCAACCTGTTTTTATAAGATTCCACTGTATGCTGTGTCTTCATGTGCAGATATGTAACACGATTGTTGAAAATTGACTTTTTTTTGTCAATCTAGTTGTTACCAATAAGAAGGTGTGTTTAATATATTGTGGCATATTTGACATGTTTGACATTGATTAAGCCTAAAAAGCTAATTAGCATTCATTATAACTACAGCTGTGGTGTTTAAAGACTGGTACAGCTGTTTTTGTTTGTTTTGTTTTGTTTTGTTTTTTTTATATATAGTAAGCTATATTGAAATCTAGGATTATGCAAATTGCTTTCTGCAGTAGTTGCCCGATAGCTATTCTTCTGAACCAGTAACAGTCATTTACTACAGTTTCAGTGCAGGTGAAGTCACAACACAAATTAAATGTCCTGAAGACTCTAATTCCTGAAACATGTATAAAAACAGACACTGAGGGGGTTTTCCTTCTTTGAATACATTTGCAATGGCTGTTTTTTTTTTTGTTTTTTTTTTTTGTCTTACAAGGAATTAATCATCATCCACCCATCCATTGGCTATACACGCTTATCTTTGTAGGGTCGCGGGGGAGATGGTGTCTATCTCCAGCAGTTATTTGGCAAGAGTTCGGGTACGCCCTGGATACATCACCAGTCTGGTTGTAGTATAGCAAGCATTTTAGTTGTTTGTTATGTTAGGCTGCGCCACCTGCTGGCATAAATTGGTAAATGCAATGTAAACCACAAACTAAGAAACATATTTTAAAGTCTATTCTCTGACTGAGCCAATAAAAGGACTTTAGAACTCATGGGCTCTATTTTTTTATTTTATAAAGATAAACACATTTATGAGGTTTTGTTGAGATATTAAATCTTTAATCTTGAAAATGTTCGCCAAGTGATAAAAGGCCGACTTTGTAATTGGCTTTATGTGTCACTGAAAGTTCAGGTCTGTCTAACTCCATCACTACGCACAGATTTCATGCCTGATTAGTTTCTAGCTGAAATAGCTATAACTTTGTGCTGAATCTCGATTGTTCCTCTTTAGGTCCAAAAACAGTAACTTAAGTTTTATTTCTATTCAGCTGGAGAACGTTGTGGCATACTTACATAGTAATCTGGTCTATGCATCTGCTGAGAGCTTGAATTGGTTCATTGTCAATTGGTGACATCGCAGTGTCACCAGTTTCCCAGGATGAAACCCATAGTTATGGTAATTAATCACTACTTGTTACAATCTAAGCTAGCAGGAGCATGTAAATATTAAATGAGAGGGGCCCCAGGATGGACCCCTGTAGCTCCAAAGAGGAACCTTGTGGAAATAGGCTGTGCTTTGTGAGACCAAGCATCTAGGCACCCTTGAATGAGAAATTCAAGTATTTCTCAAACATGCATGAAAGGATCAAAGCAACATTATAACACTCAAAAGAAAAGTCTCAAAAGTCTGTTTAACATGACATTCTCCCCCCAATCTCCTTAAATTTAAGGGTAGCTGAGAGGCCACATCCACTCCAGGAACCTCATCTTTACTAGGGCTGCTGGAATGTGATCTAGTTGTAGGTCTAGTTGTCTTTCCAACTCTAAATAAAACATTTCAGATGTTGTTTTTGTGTGCTGTTTCACGTGCTTCAGGTGTCCTTGGTGCTATCAGCACTTCAAGCAGGAAACAAAGGCACCCAGGCCTGCATCACAGCAGCCAGTGCTGTGTCAGGAATTATCGCTGACCTGGACACCACAATCATGTTCGCCTCAGCTGGAACTCTGAACCCGGAGAACGAAGAGTCATTTGCTGATCACAGGTGCCTCTGACCTCCACTCTAAACAGCCATTGAGAAACCGGGCTTGAATAAAGAAAAAAAAAAAGATGCTACGACTGTTGAGAGAGACACTCTGCTTTGTTTTATGTTGGTGGTGCTTCATTACGACAGATTGTCACACAATGTGTCGCGTCCCTCAGGGAAAGCATCCTGAAGACGGCCAAGACGCTGGTGGAGGACACCAAGCTGCTGGTGGCGGGAGCCGCGTCCACCCAGGAGAAGCTGGCTCAGGCTGCACACTCCTCAGCCAAGACCATCACTCAGCTTACCGAGGTTGTCAAACTGGGGGCGACCAGCATGGGATCCGATGACCCTGAGACACAGGTGATGAAAATCCACAGCACACTAATAAAGGTTTCTCCTTTTCATGTAAAAAAAAAACAACAAACACATCTGGTTTTCCATTATGGTTTCATGTAATAAAACTGTGCTCTTTTTTTTTTTTTTTTTTGCATTTTGCATCCTGTGTTAGATTCACTTTGACTCCCATTTCATCCTACGGTAGTGCCTCTTCTTTCCCCTGAGTGCATACCACTGTCTCTGCTTTCCACTAAGTCTGAAGTATCATGACTAGCTCGCAGCGATAAGTGCTAAATCCTCTCCCCAAAGCACAGCCGATAAGCCTACACTCTGACCATTGTGCTTTATTGATTCCACCTCTATCTCCTCAGGTGGTTCTTATAAATGCAGTGAGGGATGTGGCCAAGGCTTTGGCTGAGCTCATTGGTGCCACCAAATGTGCTGCTGGCAAAGCACCTGACGACCCGTCCATGTATCAGCTGAAGAGCGCGGCCAAGGTACGGAAACGGAGCTCTGAAACAGATGACTGTCACATCTCTTTAAGTGGTGGATTTATTTCACAGAAAGCCCTATTGCTGATAGCAGGAGACTGCAGAAATGTATTCCGCAAAAGCCCTCTTTATATTATTACCTGTAGATTGATGCATGCGGTAGCAGTACGCTGAGCTTTTTCTTTTTTTTTTTACAAGGAAGATGTGACAGCTCTTATCAGAGTCTCTGCTTTCTCTCTCATATCTGTGGGACTTGAGTTGTCACTGATATATTGTGTGTATGTGTTTGTCAACATGAACGAGAACGCCGGTGTGCCTTGCAGAAGCTCTTAACAGATGTGACTTGGAAGTGCAATGTGTATAAAGCAGAGCAGTCTTTGTGTACTTTAGAGATAAAAGGCCATATTTTTCTTCGTTTTAAAGAACTCCAGTTCTAATGCCATCCTGGGCAGTTGCCCATACTAAAAAGAATACCCACCGTCGCATCAACTACACTGTTAATTAGCAGTAAACAAAATAAAATACAAAGTTATGAATTTTATGGATGTCATACATAAACTTGTGTGACAAAAATAGTCAACGGAGGATTGAAGAGTCATTGGGTATCAATGAAAGTCATAAAGCTTTCTCTCTTTTTTTTTACCTTTTTGTTGGCTAGATGTGATCTCCTGTTAGGGGCAAGAATGGTCTCAACCACATAATTAATCCACAAAAATTGCTGGTGTCATACAGAGGGACATGTCCTTTCTATGGCAAAGAAAGGTCAGGAAGAAGCACAAGGGCCCAAACGGAAGATGTATTTTATATTTTGTTCCATTCTGATACCTGTATGTCAATATTGCCTTCTGCTTCTGACAAAGAACAAAATAATTTAAAGTCTCTGATTAGACTTTTGAATGCTGGTCCTAAGTAGTTCTGCAGCAGCTCCTGTATAAAGTATTACTTTTATTGCTGTATCTTAGTTTTAAATGCACATCTCGTACACATCATAGCTGCAGCCTTGGTTTTAGCTGTTGTTGGCACTTTTTAATTACCGTATGTATATTGTATTTATGTCTGCTCATCGCTTCTTAGAATGTACAAGGATTGGGTCACTGTAAACAAATTGCCCTTCAATGGTTCATACATTTTTCTGACTTCTAAACCCTGAAAATGTGCATCAATTTAAAAAAAATCCTCCCATGCAAGATTTTGGGGGTTTGCTTCAATGATGATTATGAACTCAAATACTGTTGGAAGTACACTTATAAATGAGCAACAATTTGCTGTCAAGCAGCCTGATGACTGATCCGAGAATGATTTCTCTAGCATGTCTGTTTGGGCCAATCTCTATAATTAAATATCCCTACAAAGTAATATAAAAATATATTTGCATATCAAACAGCAGTTATCTAAAGTTCAGGTTTTGTTAAGCTAACTGACACAATTTCCAGTTAAATGTATGTGCTTTATTATAAATCTTAAGACATGCCTAAGAGGGTCCCAGTTGCCTGAAAAATGCCCATGGACTATTGAACAACAAAGCTTGCTGAGCACTTACATAAGGGTCCAATCAATTAAGAGTCTTCTTGCAACAGAGCCTCAGGTGCTTCTAAACAGATCCAAACAAAGATCTGTTTTGAAAATATTCTTGAATGTCTGCTGTAAATGTATTTTTTTTTTCTAATTTAAGTAAGTGCCAAACAATCTAGCACACATAGCTTGTTGCAACAGGATTAGTTGAGTTTTCTCATCTAAATGGAATTAGGGCCACCCATGGATGTGTTCACGTTGACAGATTGGTTCAGTTCCTCCAACATATGGTGACCTCTGAACAGGATACCATCAAAGTCCTGGCGGCCGTGTTTTTCAAATTCCAGAGTCCAGAGTTTACTGCAGTTTACTGAGCACGGCGCAGGCAGAAATATGTGGCACGACAAGTCGGTTAATTAGTTTCTTTTTATATTAACAGGATTAAATTCTAGTCATTTTTAACAGCAAATAGGATTATTCACAGTGTGATCATCAGAGAAACGAACAGTTTAAATATTTTGTATAACGAAATTGTTGGACTCAGTGGAGGAAGTGCTCTGCCTTCTGGTTTAAGTTCAGGCCTCATTTTTTTTCCTCTCATCACTGACAGGTCATGGTGACCAACGTGACTTCTCTTCTAAAAACAGTGAAGGCAGTGGAGGATGAAGCCACTCGTGGCACAAGGGCACTGGAGGCCTCCATTGAGTTCATAAAGCAGGAGCTGACAGTAAGTGCATCTGACAGGCCAAGGCTCTTCTTTATGGTCTGTTGAGAGTTAAACATTGAGAAACAGCCTTTCTGCAAAGCTGGGTCAGGGATATCTGTGTCTATTATTCTGAACAACACAGGGAAGCTTTTTGTTCTTTTTTCCCCCCTTTATTATCAGTCCAGCTCTGTTCCTTCTCCTCTCTCAGCCCCTGCAGGTTTTCCCACAGCTCTTATCAGGGTCTTGGTAACGGACACAGCCAGAGTGAGAAATGAAGAGGTTCCAAGAGCTTGTTTTTATGTAATTTGCTTCTAATCCTTATCAGAGGACCTTTAGCCTCAAGGGAGTCTTACCGAGACTCCCTTAAGTTCACATTATTACGCTGCCTACATTTTTCCACGCATTTTCCGGACGATATACCTGTGTAAACTGTGTTTGCTTTCTCTCTGAGCACGTACCCTATCGCAGTATTGTGATTCTCTTCTTCATTGCAGGTGTTCCAGTCCAAGGACGTCCCGGACAAGTCCGCATCACCCGAGGAGTTCATCCGCAACACAAAGGGCATCACTGTAGCCACAGCCAAGGCCGTGGCCGCAGGCAACTCTGCTCAGCAGGAGGACGTGATCGCGACCGCCAACCTGTGCCGCAAAGCCATCTCCGATATGCTGACTACCTGCAAGGTGCTAATCCACTCCACCCTGCCAAAACAGGCCTCACACAGACAGCACCAGGCTGGCAGGGAACACGCGAACCCGAGCCTGCTGAGAGCAGATATTATCGAGTCGAGTTTATTTTCTGGATGCTGCTGCGGGAAGTGACTCGGTCGGTGTTCAAAGTCAGACTAGAAAGCAGGATATACTCGTCACCCGCTGAGCAGTTTTAAGAACACAGAAATGGATGATGGGTGATTGAGCAGCGCGGGCTGCGTTTTTCCACGTTTAAACATCAGCAAGAAATTGTTGTGGCGGTTGAATTTTAAGTAGACTCAACCTTCAATTGAATCAAAATTTTGGACTGATTTCAAGAGCTTCACTTTTTGTAAAGCTTGACCCAACAACACAGATTTTAAGTGATTTTGAACTGCAAGAGGTCATAGACAAAATAATAATGAAGTTAGGATTTCAGACTGTATTCAGCATCTTATATAAGCACGTTGAGACTTACTACATCAGTCTCCATGTTCAACCCAACAGAGTGTATGTTCTCACCATACCTCTGTTGAGCAGATGTACAAAGATGTTTGCAAGTAATAATGTTTGCGAATGCAGGAGATGGTATACACGCGTTTAGTCAGCACGCCACAACAGAAATCAAATAACCATGGTTTTATTTTAGTCAAATTCCAAGAATTGCGATTGTGGTTCTTTTTTTATTACTCTGTACTAGATATAACAATGATAAAATCTGATACTGTTTTCTTTTACTTTAGGATTTGTTTTTTTCTTTTTTATTAATGAAAGCCATCTTTGCTTTGCCATGGATATCAACCTTTCAATTAGATAAGTCAGACATATAACTTTTTCTCTTTTAGAACTGATGTATATTTATGCACAAAGCAGAAATGAAATTATTCAAAGGTAAACTTCAAAACAAACATAAAAAAATGTAAGGAAACCCAAAATGGTTTATTGAAATCATATGGGGACGATGCCATTCTTTCCACAATCAGTGGGTTGCCAATTTGTGCTTTCTCTGGCTTCTGATGCTTTAGGTTCCAACCTATTTTATGCATTTAGGTCCTTAAGTAGTGACATTAAATGTAATTTTCAGCCTTTACTTACTTTACAGCAAGCTGCACATCATCCTGAGGTGGGCGAGGACTTGAGAGGAAAAGCCTTACAGTACGGCACCGAGTGCACCACCGAATACATCAACCTTCTGGAACAAGTACTGCAGGTGTGTGTACACTTATATAAACCATTTTTATTGAAAAGGAAATATTTTGGGAAATATTCTCTTCTATGTAGGTCATGGCTTGTGCCATTTATTTTTCAGAACAAGAACAGTGGTTTTTTTTTGTTTGTTTTTTTTGTTTTTTAAATGAGAGTTAAAATATAAGGTTGTAGAAATTACATCAACTTACTTTTAGATGAAATCTTTTATTGCAACATTAATCAGGTCTGGTGTACAAGATTAATTCTTTAAAACTTTGAAAAAAAACCTTTCTCAGTGATTTACACTTAGCCTCTTACTTTAGCACAGCTATTCATTTGTAATTAGGTCTCAAAACAGACTAAGATATTTTGGTATCAAGATTAAGAAAAAGGCATTTTTGTAACCATACACTTTAATATCTGTTTGTAACCACATTTATCATTACAAACTTTCTGAAAGACAAAACATATAATCTTTCCAGTATTATATCTTTCCTGTTGGACTGGTCGTTACATGCCAGCTTGTGTGCCAGTTCCAGTTCATGTACATTACCTGGGTAATATATAGAATGCATTGTAATTAAGAGCATACAATTAAATAAAATGTTTTGCTCAGCCAAACTTCAAAAACCCAAATCAAAATGTTTGAATTATTTCTTTTATGAACCTAAAAAGTTTAGTTGACATGAACAGGTTTTTTTTTTTTTGGTTTTTTTTCTTTTGTTTTTTTTGTAATCCCTGTCATAATCTGGGAGCATAACTCCAGCCGACCTCTCGTTCTCGTGTTTATGCACTTTACAAGGATGTGCTCTTGTGTTTTCAGGTCTTGCAGAGACCGATGCCAGAGCAGAAGCAGCAGCTGGCCATGCATTCAAAGCATGTGGCAGCCTGTGTGACGGAGCTTGTCCAGACAGCCGAGGCCATGAAAGGTGACATCCACAAACACACACATACGTATGCACCCACTCACTTTGCTGATCAAACACTCTGAGTCACTGAGTGTAGCTCAGTGCCATTTAGTCACTAATGCCCCCATTCTGCCTGATGCATCATTTATTGGAGGATGCAGCAGAAGCATTCAAGGGTTTAAGGAACCTATGAAAATTATTATGTTTGCTAATAACGGCAACAAGCCTCCATGCAGTCCAGAGTACTCAGTATATATTTTATATTTTTATGACATCAGTAGAAACAGAGATGAGAATTACAAGCAGACCGTTCTCAACACATTTAGAGAGCACAAGAGTTTTCTAATAATCTGTGTCTGAGCCTGGATGCTTTGTCATCAACAAAAAAATTCCAGGGCTGCCACTTTTATAGACACCCTCGTAAATATGCTAAAGGTCTTAGAGTAAGTTAATCTTTTATTGCAGTAGTATAGACCCGTAAAAAATCCATGATATGTATCTCAATAAAATTCATGTTAAGAAATAGTTTTTTTACCCCCAAAAAAGTGTCACAGCTACTATTATCCCTGCTGTGAAAATATTGTACAACCCTCTGACTCCAAGAAAGCTGAACTAAAGGTGAAAGTGTTCTATTTTTATAGCGTGTGATTCAGTAGTATATATATATATATATATATTTATTTTTTGTTTTTTTTGTTTTACGTATTTATGCTTTGGCACATTTTTAACAGGGGTGCCAATGAGTGTGTCTTGGTGCTGTACCTGTCATAAATTTTAATTTCATTACTACTATGACACATTATTTTGGAGTAGAGGGAAACCGATTGAGCTGGATTTGTAGACAACATTAAGCAAGCCAGGGTACCGGTAGGAGCCAACGCAGTTCGACGAAATGTAAAAATCCCCGACAGGATTGCGAAGATGTCGAAGATTAGTGGAAGGAGCCCTAATCCTCCTGCTCATGAGCAACACTGTTGCACTAGTGAGTCAAGCCACCAAACCTGTCAGCATCTCTAATACAGATGGCTCCCCAAAACTCAGTTCAGAATTTTGAAATTGTAGCTCAGTGTAATCGCCATTCAAATTTCTTCAAATGAAGCTGTGTAGGATGGTTACAGCAGTGTCTCTGCATGCCGCAGTACTGCATCTGACAGGGCTAATAGATTGTGTTTGGGTGAGAATTAGATTTCAGAGAACAGCCTGACACACAGTGGGGCTATCCACTTCACCTCTCTAATGTCCCATGTGGTCTCTCTCTTTTTTTTCTCTCCATCCCCCTCCTCCCTTGCTGCTTTAGATGGAGGTAAGTGGTATACGGCGTGTTTTGTTCACCCAGATCAACTTTCATCAGGGTCAGTGGGGGGCCGAAGAGGGGTCGGCTCAGGGGTTTGGTGGGGGGCGGGGGGGATAACAGATTTCCCCAGTGATAGACATAATCTATAAACATCATCCCCATCTGCTTCACCAGGCTGTCCTTGAGCAGCTCAGTCTTATGGGCATTTAAAAGCCTTTAAAAAGACAATGATCCATCAGATGTGTATTCCATCTAGCTTACGTTTATCTCAGTTTGCTTTGAGGCATTATTGTGATAATGGAAACATTTGAGCGTCTTTAGGACGATGAAAGGATGGCATAATTGCACTGGTAAATGAAATGGAAATGCACCGCTGTTGCTTCTGTTTACCTTCGGTGCAAAACAGGAAGGAAACGGCGTCGGTAATCCAATGTCTGCTATCGATCTCCTCCAGGATCAGACTGCATGGACCCCGAGGACCCCACCATCATCGCTGAGACCGAGCTCCTCGGTGCAGCAGCCTCCATTGAAGCCGCAGCCAAGAAACTGGAGCAGCTCAAGCCCAGGGCCAAGCCCAAGGTAACAAGTGCCCCACTCAACCTTTTTTCTTCCCACCCACTCAAACCCAAACACAGCTTTCTGCGATTAATCAGCCGGGGAGTCGATGTGGGACGTAGGTAGGAAGAAGGTGACGCCGACTTTGAAGAGGAGTCCTCTTTTTTTTCTGTAACTGATCTGCCGACATGAAATCATGAAAGGAGAGAAAGAGACTATGTTGCGTTCACACAGCATGTTGACTCAGAGAGCTTGTCCAGTGAGCTAACTTATAAAACTTTCTTCAAAGCTCCTCTTGAACATTATTTTGAACTGCATTGCCAGGAGATGTAATTACACAGCTGGGCTGTCAGGCTTATGTTGGATTGAGCTCAAATGTGCACTGAACTGCTGTGACCCTTTGTGAAAGAGAAGTTCTCTGTCCTATTGAACTTATTTCCTTTTGTTTCGTAGCTCTGTTTTTCTTCTCTAATCTACTACTGCTTCACCCCCGTGCTCGCTCTCCAGATCAAAACCAAAATGTGTAGCATAATGTACAGGCAACATATGTGGTAATTAATACTACATGTCCTATAAGCCTACTTTTATGTTTTTGTTCTCTTTGTAAGTAGGTGTTGTCTTTGTGGCGTGCTCTGCATGGTTGTAGTATTTGTTTATCTGTCTCTGGACATTTGTGGTCTTGTGACTCCAAAGCTTTCTCCCTTTTTTTATTGTTCTTCCTGTAAATGTGATCATCAGTCCAGTCTTCATCTGTGTGACTTTAATGTACATAGATTTAGGTTGTCCTGTTTTTGAATGAAGACCGTGTAAAGTCCTGTCTCACACTATAGATACTATAAATCCATGGCAGCAGCAGGGCTTTTGTTTTTATGGAAAGAGATTAATCAAGGAAAGGATTTTCATCTTTTACATGTCAGTAACTCCCTCTAGTGGGCATATTAAAGACAACAGAAAAATGAAACCTTAAACAACTAAACATACTTTAATTTCCTTATTAACACAGATAAAATATTATTTAGTCAGGTATAGGACGAAGCTAAGACAAAATAATTCCTGGGAATGCAATGTAAAAACGATACAGAAGAAAAATGATTTTCAGTGCCTTGCAATAGTATTTGCCTGATTTGAACATTTTCAAAATTTATGTCATAGTGTCAAGTGCAAACTTCAATTCATTTTACTGGGATTTTATGTGATAAATCAGCGTACAGTTTTGTATAGCTAGATGCAAAATGTTACATCATTTTCAAAAATTGTTTACAAAATATTTTGTAGGACTGCATTTCAGTGTGGTTACAGCAGCAATGTTCAAACATGTTTTTGTTTTTTTCCAGACTAGGAAGTATGGACAGATATTTTTGACCATTAGTTGATTAGATGTAGCACCTCTATGAACATCACTATTCCAGGTTACCAATTGAAGATTTGTAACCTGTGGGCCGGCATAGCACATGAAAATATTGTGATCATAACCATCCCACTGGTTCTATATTTGGCTTTGCTATCCTGCTGGAAGGCGAAGGTGAGTAATTTTGGAACCTCAAACAGTTTCATCAATCTTCCCATCAGCTTTGGCCAGCTTTTCTATCTGTGCCGATCAAAAGCATTCCCATGACATTCTGTCACGACTGTATATCACTTTTAGGTGTATTGTCTTCAAGGCGACATGCTGTGTTAGTTTTGCTCTACAAATGGAGTTTCATGTAGGTCAGAAAAAGGTTACTTTAATCTTATTTGACTTGAGAATATCAACTGTGTCCGCTGCGTGGCTTTAGTTTGGAGTGGTTCCAGACTCTTCCTTTTTTCCGATGTCAGATGTGAGATGTTCAAAGCTTGAGAGATTTTTTGCTGCCTACTTCTGCTTTAAACTTCTCCAGAACTTTATCTCTAAGCTGGTGTGTTCTTTGGTCATAAAGGTGGTGTGCTCACTGCTCCCTAATATATATATTTTTTATTTTACACACGTCAACTCTGTCTGCTAGTTGGAGGACTCCTTGACGTCATTGGTTTTATTGGATCTCATTTATATTAGAGTAAAGAGGGCTGAATAAATATCCATGCCACACTTTCTATATTTTAATTTCTAAGAAAATTATAAAAATTTCGTTCCATTTCAGCTATGTTGTGTGAGTCAGTCATATAAAATCCCAATACGTTGAATTGTAAGGATGAGAATGCAAACCTCTGCAAGGCTCACTGTACACTGTGATTCACAAACTGTAGAGCTCTGTTAACTGTTATTTTTGGAATGACGCTAATGCTATCACAGAGAGAGAGAAAACCAGCACAAATACTGTTATTTATCATAGCTTAACGCAGTTCCAAACAGATGTTTAGGCCTTATTTATGTTCCCAACAACTGCCTGAATTATTCCTCTTCCGTTTTACTCCCCTCTGCTCTTTTCTCCCTCATACTTTCCGCCCTTTAAGAGCAGACGGCTCTCCTGCTCCCAGCATGCTTCCTCTCTCCCTCCCCCCTTCCAACTCCCTAAGCCATTGTAGGCCTGGAAGCCTTCTCTGCAGGGCTCTGTCTGATATGTTTGATATATTAGGTTGTTATTCAGTCCAACTATATATCAAACATATTCCTACAGTGTCCCGCCCTGTCTCCAGCCACGTGTGCCTTATGTGTTTATGGAGGTCTGTGGTCAATCACATCTTGTTGACTGAGGATGCAGAGAGGGCCATTTGTTGAATGTCCCCGAACTGAACCTCCATGATTTTTCATACTGTTCTTCAGTTCATTTGGCGGAAATGACAGTTTGTGTTTATGTTCTGCTTCGTTGCTCAAAATGTGTTATATCTAGATTTGTTTTATGTGAAGGATAAAATTGACCCTCAATACACTTCATAGAAAAAAGCTGTCACTTGAGGCTGTGTTATTTGTGGCTCGCAGTATTTTACAGATATGAGGATAGATGTGTTATTTTATTTTAATTTTTTTTTTACCTTGGTTTTCATCCATTCATTGCGGATTGGGATTTGTAACTTTTTGGGGGGATTTTTTTTTCCTCCAGCAGGCTGATGAGACACTGGATTTTGAGGACCAGATCTTAGAAGCTGCAAAGTCTATCGCTGCAGCAACCAGTGCTCTTGTAAAATCTGCATCTGCAGCTCAAAGAGAACTGGTGCAACAAGGCAAGGTCAGAAAATAATTCCTTCCATACTTTTGATTGTGATGTGGGCATAGTACACGTACACTATACACCCAGCATATAAAAAAAAATGGGTTAAAAACGGCTCTGACTGTTGAATATCCAACAGTCAGACTACCAAAAAGTATGTTGGAAAAAAATCAGTCTTAACTAGATTACATAATTAGTAGCTATTTGGGTTAAACTGTTTTTTCTTTTGTTTGTTTGTTTGTTTTTAGCCTCATATTGCCTTAAAATGCTAAATGATAAATGGACTTTATGCTACAGACACATTCACCAATTTGCACTCACAAACATGCACACACTGAGTGGGAGGCCACCTTGCACAGAGGCACATTGACATGTGATAGGAGGAAACTGGAATCAAACAACCTTTTGATTGCAAGTCTCCTACTCTACCAGAGAGCCATAGCAGTGATATAATGGCTCATAAGACTTTATTGACAATTTAGTCAAAGCTTATGCTCATTTGTAAGGTATTATACTTCCTGTCCTTATTAACTTTATGACCAATTTTCTGGAATTTCGGGTGAATGTTGAAATTAGGTTGCATAAGCTTTTGGTAACTGATTATTAGGTAAAAGGTTCTTGTTTACTTAAGTGAAAAACTCATTTACTAAATTCATCACATTAACCACCTAACCACTTCTATTTTCATCCTGTACCTAAGCATTTGGCTTACAGAAATAGCCAAGCGGTTTTATAGAGTAATATAGCTCCGCATAAGGTATTGCCTGTCTGTATTGACTTCATGAATAATTATTTTGTCAAAATGTGAATGTTGAGCTTAAGCTTGCTTTAGCCTTGCAGTGGCTGCTTAGCAATTAAATGGCCCAATATTATCTTAAGTGAACAAACTCATTCTCTGGTGATGATTGAAGTCATTAACTCTGCTCACTGATATGAGCATTATTACAAACATCATTTCATCACCTGACTATTTCTTATTTCATCCTCTGCAAGAGGTCTAGTGAAACCAGATGATATTGACAAAACAGTTCAAAACACATAAACCCAGCGAAGGTAAAGAAATAACCACCGGTTTTGTATGTGTAAGATGCTTTTTTTTTTTTTTTTCGTTCCTCAGGTGGGATCCAATCTAGCTAATGCAGTAGATGACGGCCAGTGGTCGCAGGGTCTCATATCAGCTGTAAGTTACTTTAATATGTTACTATATGAACTTTGTATTACTAAACGTCGCACCCAGCCAAGAATAAGTGTGAATTTGTTCGTTGCTGTAGGCCCGTATGGTAGCAGCAGCCACCAGTAACCTGTGTGAGGCGGCGAACGCTTCAGTGCAGGGCCACGCCAGCGAAGAGAAGCTCATCTGTTCTGCCAAGCAGGTCGCAGCCTCCACGGCTCAGCTGCTGGTGGCTTGCAAGGTGAAGGCGGACCACGACTCTGAGGCCATGAGAAGATTACAGGTAACACCGAATCACATTAGTTCAGCTATGAAAAGATGCGTTAACTCATACGTGCGCTCACTTTCCTCCCCCCCCCGCCCCCCCAACACCTTTCTTTAGGCTGCTGGCAACGCAGTGAAGCGGGCTTCGGACAACCTGGTGAAAGCAGCTCAAAAAGCAGCATTTGACAAGACGGAGGACGACAGCGTGGTAGTGAAGACCAAATTTGTTGGAGGCATTGCTCAGGTGAGAGAAAAATCTATGAGTGAATCTTGTGAAGTCTTGGATATAAATCCTCCCGACTGCGTGATATGCCCTTTTCCGCTAAATGTTACTGAGCGATTGCGTTTCTTTGCCCGTATATCAAAATGCCACAGTTGTTTTTCTGAAATTGTGATGAGCTCCTACAGATAAAAAAAAAAAAACAAAACATCAGATCCCTTTCAAAGCTGTTTACCAGGACATTAACAGCTCCAAAATATCACACCTCGGATAACTTTGAACCGCTTCACTGCTGGAACAAAGAATATTCATCTTGGCAAAAGCAAACAAAGATCAACAATATCCAATGAGTGTTTTTCTGTCGTCGTTGCTTCTTTTTTGATCCTGATTGGGTTCCCGTGTCAGTGAGATATTCACGACGACTGAGCTTATGCCCGTCACTTTCCATTTTGCCTGTCATTGTCACACTGATGGGATTGTGGGATCCCACTGCTATTGTGACCAGCTTAGACTGTGATTGACATTTAACAAGGAAGGTAAATAACTAAACAATTCTATTTTCTCTTTTTTATTACTACCATCAGTAATTATTTATTAAGTAACTTCTGGTGAACTGACAGTAGACACATATTGTGATTCGTCTTTCAAGTGTGGTATTGATTCTCCAATACAGGGCACTGGCATTAGCAATTTAAATGTGATAAAGTTCGGCTCATATATAGCTTTGCTGCCTATTCACAACAAAATGTCAAATCAAGGCACTTTTTAAGATAAACTTGTTCAATTCGTCTTCATTTAACAAAAATTCAGATCAGGCAAAACTAACATCAATGTAATACCAGTCAGCCATAAAGTCAGATTCAGGTCTAATTATGTACCATCCCTTTACATCCCAATCACAGTGCAGTCAGCGTAGGCTGATCACTTGTAGCAGCAACTTAATAAAAGATTTAAGGGGTCTACACGACTGGAGCCTGGCAAGAGCATGCCCATCTGTGAGCAGAGGAATTAAAAATGTCTTTGGAAATGCGTGGTCTCCGTCAGCCTGTTGCTGTTGTTCGCAGATCATTGCAGCTCAGGAGGAGATGTTAAGGAAGGAGCGCGAGCTGGAGGAGGCTCGGAAGAAGCTGGCCCAGATCCGACAGCAGCAATACAAATTCCTGCCGAGTGAACTGAGGGAGGATGAGGGCTGACTAAAAGGCAGCAGGCGAGGAGGCTGATGTGCAGATGACGGCATCTCCTGAACGGGAGGCGACGGCGGACGTATTGTCGCCCGCTTGGCTCCGACATCACCGAAGACTATATTCAGCACTTGAAACAGGCCTATTTGTTGACAAAAGCAAGTGCCTGTGCTTTGTAGTGTACTTGTGCGAGTGTAAGTGTGCGTGATGTGTTTGTCAGTGAATGGCTTCAACATTCAGACTTTAATATAAAGAAAGTTGTTATTGTGAGCAAACAAGAGACAAATCGATTGAGTTATGTTCGGTGTAGGTATTAGTGCATCACGAGCATTACTGGCTGTTACAGGCATGAATCGGACGCTTATTCTCTCAGTAATCACAGAACATTCTTTAACTGTGTAGAGCAAATATGGCTGAACAAACGTTCAAAAACGAAGGTCTGTAGCTTATGGTTTATCTGGAAAATCCGTCAAAGGATGATTAGAGAGCAGCAAAGGCAATGCCTCTTCAAACTGTGGGCTTGCATGCACCATTACTCTTAACACATATCGATAAAGCTACTAACCAATAGAGTATTATTGTTCAAAAAGGCCCTTGTATCATACTAACCATGTTAATTGTGGGGACTGTAGCTAAAGCAACAGATTTATTCCTGAATATTAAGCTAATCTGTTCTTTTTGACGCCAAACACAGATTGGTTTGGAGTGATGTAGATGAAGTGAAGGGACAAAATAACAAAAATGCGTTGATCCCTACTGTCAATCACTTTTACGGAAAATACCTATGAAAACGAAAGAAAGTAGTTTTGTTTAGATATTCAGATCTAAATGTGACCAAATATGTCTTGCTGCTTGTACAATATTGCACTCAAAGGATCCCACTGATTTTTCACCTAAAATGCAGATAACCCTGTAAAGTTATACACGGTATTATTACATTGTTCTCACATGTTTTTTTCATTGCTTTCACGGTTTAAAATTTCAACCACTTACACAAGCCAGATTACGTTCACGTGTCACTTGTACTCAAACAGGGTTCCTTCGCGGTCTTCAAAAGTTCAGAATGGTTTTGAATTGAATCAATATTTTACAGATCTAAACAAATGTGGAAGAAAATAAAAATAGACTGCTTTTACATAGTTACCATGATGACAGCTATGTCTTCACCATATTCAATGTTGAGTTGTAAAAAATAAATAAAATAAATAGGTATGTTAGGTGTAGATATGTCATGGATATTACTCAGGTGATGTAATAATAAGGATGAACCTTGAGATTTTTTTAGACTATAAATTTATTAGGGAAACAGAAATGAAATTCCTCGTTGAGACTTCTTTACTGTAAATATTATTTACAATTTTTGTCCAAAGTTTACGTATACACATCAGCCATAAATGTCATAGTAATTTTGTTTATTTATTTGAGCTTTTCGTTTGTTTTTTTCATGGTGAACTAGAGAGAAACTGAAGAGAAACCAAACAGCAGCACTGATTTTAAAATCAACAAAGGGTTGCAGAAGTTTGAATTGTGTGGTCAAGATTCTAATTACAGGTTCAATAAGGCCCTGGCTTACTTGTGGTTGGTCATTTTTTAACTTCTATCAGAATTGGTTGAGTTCACTTAGGTTTTGTTGGTTTATTGGCTTTTAAACATTTCTAATAAATTTTCAGTACGGTTGGGTTCTTTAATGCTTTGTTGAGACCCAAATCAGTTGTGTTGTGTGCTGGGATCCCTGCCCTTTGTCCAAGTTGATTTGAGTTCAAGTTTAGAGTTGACATTAATATGACATTTATGCTGGTAATGAGTGGATGTATGATGCTTCTGGCAGATTTAGATATTTTATTTTCTACCAAAGCATTTGTTTATGATGGGAAGTGAAACAGGCTTCTGCCAAAAGATAGCAAAACAGTTTTAAATTATATTAATCTGTTTCTATTTAGAATTTATTTAAA
Source organism: Poecilia mexicana (assembly GCF_051168715.1). Classification (NCBI taxonomy): domain Eukaryota; kingdom Metazoa; phylum Chordata; class Actinopteri; order Cyprinodontiformes; family Poeciliidae; genus Poecilia; species Poecilia mexicana. The sequence continues at coordinate 12,569,215 of NW_028263375.1, forward strand.
AATGTATGTCAAAAATGATTTTAAAAAAATCCTTATTGCTAGTGCAGCAATCAAATTGTTCTTATAATTGCTGATGAGCTTTTTCCACTGGTATTTTTGATGATGTGTCTTTAGAGATTAACTCCGATTCTCTGAGATTGGAAGGCCTCCTTGCCATCACCCTAATTGTTAGCTCTTCCACAGACTCTGGCATTGTCTCTCCGAAACATTAAAACTTCTTCCATTCAGAAGAAATAATTTTGGCCAAAATAAAAAGAAGAAATCCCTTTCAACCAAAATCTTGGATCTTAACTTTGTAACTTAAACATGCCCTGAAGATTGACCCAGATATCTAGAAATTAATGTTAAAAAATAAGTATTGAACTAAAATTGTTAGAAACAAATGTTTAGGAACCCTGACCTAAGCACACTTTATTATTTCCCCGTTACTGTCCAGTGTTTATAAAATTGCTTCTATACTAACTTTATGTCTACAAACTGCACAGGCTATTCCAGCAAGGTAATATTGAGTTACTGCTGTTATTTGATGGAAAATAAGCTTCTTACAAGGATATTGGGCTTCCAGCTCAGGAACTGATATGAGCATAAATGTTTTCACATTTTTCACACTACAGACAGCAGTTCAAGGCTTCGATCACATAAAAATCTTTATTAGGAAACTGCTGTTGCATTTGAGGGACCTGATAAAATTCCTTTTTTTTTCTTTCTTCCAATAATGCGTTACACACATTTTAAAACTACTGCTGTTCATCTCCTCAGTCTGCCCATGCCCATGTCATGTCTGCATTGTGTACTAGTGCCTTATTTGAGTCTACGCTGCAAGCAGCTGAACATCAGGCTGGCTGGGAGCCTGAGCCTTTTCCTCTCTGGGTCAGAAACATTATGCCAGTCTATCAGCAAAATCTTTGCCATACTGGGGGTCTATACCTGCCGGCAGTGTTATAGTGCTGATGTTAAAGGGCATCTATGGATACCTTTAGGGTTTAGTTGCTAACACTAGATTGCATTCAGTGAGCATGTGGCTACATGTGTCTGAGGTAATGAAATGATTTAAATTCGTTCAGCCAAACACCACTAAAACGTTAAGCTGAATAACTTTCCTTGTTGCATTGTCTAAAACCACTATTAAAATGTTTTTTTTTTTGCTTTTTTGTTTTTTTTTTATCTGTTAATGTGAGACTAATCCTGAAATATACTGTCCAGCGGGTTTGTCTAAGTGTTACTGGAATAGAAAAAGAGTTGCCATCTCTGTTATAAATAGGTGTTGTGCTTTCTTTAACAGACTGCGTCGGTTGTATCATTTGATGCTGTATTTACAATATTTATCTGGTCACAGAAGTATTTTTTGTATTCACTAAAAATAAAAATAAAACCGTTTCAAGCAAATGGTGCAAATGTATTTTTTTTTTTTTTTTTTTTTTTACAAACAGATTAATTGATGTTTACATCAATTAATAAGTCTTGTGTGAATTTATCAAGTCAAGTCGTTGAAAATGTTTTTTCCAAGTCCGATGTGATTGTGTTTCACTCTTTAAGTGACCTGAACAGTGAACAGTGTTGTTTAAAGCCGTATATTTTGTTTTTGTATTCAAGACCTGCTTTAATTTTCTCTATGCGTTGTCTTTGGTCTTCAAGATGTTTAGTAAGGTTTTCTATCCAGCTTCTGAACTCTTCACAGAACAGTTGCATTTTACTGAGATTGAAGTACCTACAGGAAGTTATAAGTTGACTTCTGAAAGCATTTGGTTGCTCTGGATTTATTTTAAAGGAGTCAGACTAAAGGATTTTATTTAAAGGAGTCAGACTAAAGGATACTACGTGCGAGCCACATGTTTTGGATTCTGTATTTAAATGTATAATTTCCCCTCAAATTCATAGTTTGTGAAGGTGTATCACAAAGCATCTCAACAAAATACGTCGAAATTTGTTGTCATAACATGACAAGAGTACGAACATGAATACTTACTTGTTCATGCATTTGTCTAAGTTACATATGTCAAACTCAAGGCCCGTGGGCCACATGTGGCCCGCCATGTCATTTTATGTGCCCCCCCCCCCCCAACATTTTATAGGCTGATGATTGACTTAAAATTGGTTTTGAGCACGAATTGATTACAAACTACATCTCCCACAATGCATTCCGATAGTTACCAGCCAACATTGCGGCTTCTCGCCACTAGAGAGCAGCAGAGTCCCCTCAAGCTGCTTATTGATTTTCCCAGCGAATAAAACTGAGACATCAAAACGTCCAAGAAAAGAAAAATCAATTTACAAGACTGTGAATGAAGATGTGTGTGAGTTGGTGTCAGGGCGGCAGGTCGCGCTAGACTTTGTTTTTGTTATCCGTTATCTTGACTGACAACATAAAAAAAAAAAAAAATTGGCCATGTGCTATTTTTATCCGTGAAATTACAATCATATTAACATCGGCTATTTAGTCGCATTTTATGCGGTTTAGTTAATATTCACCGTGAATCCAGATCCCATCACAGATTAAACAGATAAATGTATCTACATTTTTCTCCGTAGTGACAAAAACCACTGACTGAGGCCCCAATAACTTTTAATAAATTAAATTAAGCGACTTCACTTAAATTAGCATCGCTTCACCTGCTAGGGTCTGAACAACTTCCTCCTGGTTCCCATCTGCAGAAAAATCTGCGCTAATTCATCAGTCAGTTGGATCTGTCTGATCCAAACGGATCAACTGAACTCTGTGAGTGTTTTACCCTGTGCGGTCCGGTGTGAGCTTTTACCAGGATTATTTATTTATTTATTTGCGTGGTTTCGCTTCTCCGAAACGGACAGATGTTACGTCTGCAGCTCCTCCAGAGCGCCGCTCTCCTGGGTAACGTGAATCCATTTGCTAAATCCGCTGGATGAGTTACTTCCAGTGGTTTTTAATTCTTCGCAGTAGCGGAGCCGCGTCCGCAGTGGCTGAGCAGCGGACTTCGCATGTTACAGTCTAATTAACTTCTGCGTCGTCATGGCTCCTCAAATGGATTAACACAACCAGGGGCGCAACTACATATTATTCAGGTGGATGTGAAAACATAAATGAACCATTTTTAATTTTGAAGTGTTGATTTTATTTTTGAACCCTTATTTATTGTAAAGTGTTGATTTTATTTTTGAACTCTTATTTATTGTAAGGTACTGATTTTATTTTTGAACCCTTATTTATTTTGAAGTGTTGATTTTATTTTTGAACCCTTATTTATTTTGAAATGTTGATTTTATTTTTGAACCCTTATTTATTGTAAAGTGTTGATTGTCTGAAAGACCTTACACATGAATTGCCCCATACGGGTTTGAACCGATGACCTCAGCATTACCAGCACGGTGCTCTAACCTGCTGAGCTAACTCACCTACCTTACAAACTGTTGAGTTTCCATGGATTTAAGGAGAACTGACATGATCTTACCACAATGAAAATTTGATAAAAGTGCTTATATTCCAATGTTTTTCAAAACAACATACATAATATTTTATTTTCCAGAGATTTTGTATTTTGAAGTGTTGATATTATTTTTGAACCATTTTTAATTTTCAAGTGTTGATTGTATTTCAGAGATATTTTTTTATTTTAATGTGTTAATTTTATTTTTGAACCATCTTTTATTTGTAAGTATTGATTTTATTTTTTAGCCATTTAGCCAAGTCTCTGTAGAACTATTTGTCTCTGCTAATGACACATTCAATACAATTTTTTGATCCCAGGCTTAGTTTATGGACTGTAATGTGAAATTAGGCACAAGTATAAGTCTGACAGTTTGTTCACCAAGTTACTGTGCTCTCTGAGAGGATCTGTAAGTATTTGACATTGTTCCATGCCCATTGTTGACATTAGTCTCTAACAAAATGTGGATCATCTACCAGGAACACTGCAGAGAGCATGAGTTTCTGTAGTGTAGTGGTTATCACATTTGCTTTACATGTAAAAGGTTTCTGGTTCGAAACCAGACAGAAACAGATTTTGCATGTTCTATTCATCACAGGTGTTTGTTTACTAAAGGTCAAGAAGGGTTCTGTGGTGTCATGGTCTGTACTCAGAATCCAGGCATCTGAGTGCAAACCTCAGTTGAAATTTTCATGTTGCATCTCACATCATCAACTTTGGAACCTCAAACCGAAACAAAGCAGAGAAGTTCAGTTCCTGTAGTGTAGTGGTTATCATGTTTGCTTTACACGCAAAAGGTCTCTGGCTCGCAACCAGACGGAAATGCTTTTTGTAGGTTATGCATCTCTTGGGGTGCAGTGAGACAATAAGAGTCTTCCTCTTTCGTGATGGTTCATTTGCCAATTGACTTCAATGTCGGCTTCTTTGAAATCGAAGCTACTTTACTTCAATTGACAGTTCTATGGTGAAATGCACATGTCAAACTCAAGGCCCACGGGCCACATGTGGCCCCCCAGCATTTTATAGGCCGATGATTGACTTAAAATAGGTTTTGAGCACAAATTGACTACAAACTACATTTCAACCAAAGGTTTGTAATGCGCTTCCTAACCAGACGCTCCAAAGCGTCCGGTCCATAACTCTTCAACACGCTGTCAGCTCCCGGTCAGAAAGACGCATTTAGTTCAGAGACCATGAGATGATATTCAGAAAGGATGTTTTTAATTAAGTGATTTCAGTTGCCTCTGAGACTAAATCTCTGTGTAAAGTCTATAATGTCTGCCCATATGACTTGTTTTTATTATTTGTTTGCTTACCTTGTAATTTTTAAACTGAGCAGTAATTTTACATCCATTGAAACTCAAATGTAATATTTAAAACTTTAATACATAAAATCAGTTATTTAACAATATGAGGTGGTGTTTAATTTATTTTTAACATTGTATTTTTATACATTTATGCTAGGGGTGCCCAAGTCTAGTTTTCCAGAGCTACTATCTGCAACTTTAGATGCATTCCTTCTCTAACACACCTGGACCATTGAATCATTATAAACCTCTACAGAATTAAATGAGGGAAGTCAACCTTTTGTCTGGGGTGTGTTTTAGCAGGGATGCCCTACGTCAATGTGGCCCGTTGAGGGTGGCCAATATGCTGAAGTGGCCCTCGGTGAAAATGAGTTTGACACCCCTGGTCTAAGTAAACAGAAAAGATTTTTAAAAAAGACTGTCATTGTGCATTTTTGTCAGCAGATGTCAGCATTTCCCTTCACAGCTCAGTCAGGGGTGAAGAGAATGTTTGGAGAAGCATGTTCGTGTGGAACGATTAGCAGAGGTTTGCCAGACCAAATATGGAAATTGTGGATTCACTTTTTTCTCTTTTTTTCCCAAGCTTCCCAGACCAGACTTTGAAGTATGCAGAGATCTCCATTTAGATGTTTTGGTCAAGAGGAAGAGCTCACATCACTTTTGCTCCTTCACATACCATTGCACACAGTAAAATTATTTGAGAAGTGATTATTTTCTACACATTCTGTTCTGGGTATGACAAGCCATCACACAGACTTGATGTGATGTTGTTTTTTGCTTGTTTTTACAAAACTAGCTGATCTTCTCACAGAGTCAGAAGCATGTTGGATAGAGAACACATAAAGGATGGAAGTCCAGTACATTTCCTCGCTGTTCTAATGAAGACCATATTTGGCTCTTTGAATGTTTTGCTCTCCACACAGTAGGGAGGGGAAACTGAAGCCATGTGTGTTGAGAGAGATTATCCATCTTTTTCTCACCCTCTTTCTGTGGCTCTCGGCCTCTCATGCCAGTGAAGGCCATGGACCAACGAGGTTTTTCTGGTTAACTATTATCAAGTTGTTAGTTTTCCTTTTCAACTTTAAGATTTTTACACAATTACTGAAATAGACACTGATTTTCAGAAGAGAGAGAGAGAAAAAAAAACAGGTTCAGTTACAGCCATCTCTTCCAGATTTAATTTAAAGACATCTTTGAATCCACCTGAACTGACTACATTTTTCTTCCTCTCATCAGCTTTGCATTTCATGCATTTCTGAAATCCTGTGCGATAGTATCATTTGTTAAAGACAACATTTAGAGTAAGTTCCCTGTGCATGAACTCAACATGCAGGTTGTTACCCATCAATTTGCTGTGTTGATGTATGAATCTATGTTCTGTGATAAATAATATTCAAAGGGCACAGGAAATGTTTTATCACAAGTCATAAGTCTATTATCACAGACGCAGGACAGTTGAGACACAAAAACTTTATGATTCGATGAAAAACGCTACAATAGTTTGGTCCCAACAGTTTGGGTTTACTGCAAAAAACTATTGAGGTTTATGCATCTAAAGATCACAAGTAGCTCCTTTTTAACTGCTGTCAAATTACTATTTACAGTGCCTTGCACAATATACTTGCCTTTTGAATTTTGGTACAAACATTCAACAAACTTTGATGTATTTTATTGGGACCAACATGATAGACTAACACAGACTAGTGCATAATTGTGAAGTAGAAGAACAATTTTTCAAAATTAAAAAAAAAAAATTATGTCATCCTTTTTGCATTTAACCACTCTGCTCTGATGTCACTAAATAAAACCTAGTGTAAGTAAAGGCCTTTAAATGTCATCTAATTAGGAAAAAGAGTTTGTTTTATCCCCGACATGTAGATGCAGCAAGCAAGCACAGGAAGTTGCTCTGGTCAGATCAAACCAAAACTGAACTTTTTTCCCCCACATTAAAAACATAAGTAGTTATACTTCATGAAACACGATATTCCAATCGTCAAACATGATGGTGGTAGAACTGTTAGTCTCAAACATAAAATTCCATTAAAATACACTGTGGATTTTAGTTGTAATGTATCAACATGTGGAAACATTGAGAACACTTTTTCAAAGCACTCTGGACACCTCATGAACAGGTAACTCAGTCAAAGGAAGATCTAACAACAGTGCATCATGTGATTAAAAGATAGACTAATTAGGAGAACACAAGTGTTCTTTGCCGCATTATTCATTTTCCTACTTACTTCAGAGACGTTCTCCAGTCAGTCGACTGAATTAAAACTGTTTTGCAAAGAACTGTCAAAAGGTTTAGTCTCTACATGTGCAAAGTTCATAAAGATGCATCCAAAGAGGCATACAGCTGCAATTTCAAAAAAGAAGTGGTCATCCCACAACACTTTTCAGATTTTTATTTCCAAACAGGTTTAAAACACTGAACCTGTTTTTTTGTTTTTTTTCCCCTGTTTTTTTTCTTACTCATGGTTTACCACAAAATATCAGAATTAAATGTGTAGAAGTTAATCAGCAACAAAACAAGGTTCAAATGTCTGTTGTCTCTCAGGTTAAGCGTTCACCTTTTCATTGATGAGTATAAATAATGCAGTCAGTTGTTTGCTAAAATTTGTCCCATAAAGACACAAAGTCCAGTGACATAATTTGCTAATGTTGTAATAGCGTATATAATTTAAAAAGCCCGCAAAGTCATAATAAGAGTTTAAGGTCAGTTTATACTTTGACTTTTCATTGTTTCTTGATTTTGTTTTTGTCATTTAATGAATAAATATATTTACATAAGAAAACTCTCTCTTGAAAGGTATTAAGCATTTTAAAATAAAGCTTTCATCTGGTGAAGAAATTCATTAAACAGGCAGACAACTAGCTATACCATCAGTGAAACACAGAGAGGTGGAGAGAGCTTTTGCTCAGAGCGGAGGAGTAGAAAGTGAGGTTTAAAAAGAATGTCTGTCGGGGAGGACTTTGGGGTTTTAGGGTTGGGTCATTTTCTCTCTCTCCTTTCTCATTTTCTGTGGTCCTTTGTGCACTGAAGAAAAATCAAACCCGTTTCTTGGGCCAATCTTTGGGCAATGTCAGGAATGTTCCCCTTCCTTCCTTGATGAAATCTCTCCAAACACACCTGCTGAGATTTTTTTTTTTTATGTTTTTAACAAAATCTTTTGGATATAATTCTGTATAGAGTGTGATGCAGTCCACACTTATTAGTAAACTGAGGATAATTTGCCACCTTTCAAATTACTCAATCTTGATAATGGAGGTGGAAACAGTACTGTTGATGAAATCTCATCTAACACCGTGATATTTAAAAAAAATTCCCTGACTGCTGCTAAGATGTGTTATTCAGTAGCACCAACTACTTTAAGAGAACATCAACTTGCTAACAATTTGGATTTTCAGCAGTTTAGCTGTTGCTAAATTAGCTATTCTGCAAAATGTTATGAAGTAATAAAGAGCCATTCAACTTTTACTTTCCCAAAGAGCATTTAAGCTGTTTTTCAAATCTTTACTATTCAGCATGGATCTCAAAATGCTGACTTTGTGAATGAAACAGCTGCTGTTATTGCTACCATGCAATAATCATCGAGTTTAGAACTCTGTGTTCAGGTTTTTGGTACTTTTACGTGAACACACTCAAGCAGTGTTGGCAGAAAAATCTTCTCAAAAAGGCAGATGAGCCGAAACTCTGTGGGATAAAGCAACAAATTACAACATGGTTTTGCAGAAGTGAGTGAGGTCATTGTATCTGCGAATGCCTGTTGTTTAAGCATATTTACATACCGCTCTTCTGCGTGCTGTAAGACACAGGACTTCCTAACATAAACCTGGGAGACAGCAGCTGATGGATCTAAGAGAGGCCTTTCCTCAGCTCTTGAACTATTACTATTTTAGGTCATCGGCTGCATTCTCCCATTATATCAATGCTGCGTCGTATCCAGTATCAAGCTCTGGTTTAATGTGAATGGTACACAGAGCATGGAGAGAATGACTCATGATGCTTTATGGGTTGGAATTGGTTATTGTCGAGTCAATCTAAGAAGTCGCAACAATATTGTTTCCAGTGGTCATAATAATTGCAATTACAAGGCTTATATTTGGTTATCAAACTACTCTTAACCTGTTAAAAATGCATCTTTCGACTAGTTGTTCAGTTGATTTATGTTGACAGTTTCAGATGCATTGGCATGGTTCTATGAAATATTTCAGCTTCCCCATTTCCAGATGATAACAGGTGAGACCTGCTGGTATGTGTGGTGTAGAAATGTTAGTTGCAGACAATATCTTCTGAGTGACAATGTTTGCCGTCAACCCCCCCCCCCCCACCCCCCGCATGACAGCACAGCAGCTCCGTCAGTCATCATGTACAGAAGGCACAGTATTTCTCAGTCAGCAGTGACACCACGGCTATATCGGGACCAAGCTGAGACTTAAAACTTTGGTGCTAATTTTGGACAGCTTCGCAAGTAACATAAGGAATAGCCATTAAATCTAATCCCCCAGCGCCAGACACAATCATCAGAAGTCAGGTTCTTTCTAAAGGGTTTCGCTCTGATTTTTGTTTGCTTTGGTCACGGTTGAATAAGTGCCAAGAACTCGATGTACGCCAGAGGAGCTGATTGTCTTGGATCATTCTGCCAAAGCGAACTGATGTGAATATTCTCATTAGATTTTGATAGCTTAGAACAAGATTAAGCACTCGTTCGATAAAATCCCTCCGTCTTGAAAAGGATATTTTTTTCCTTTAAACACGTTAAGTGTCAGCCAGAGAAGAAAATATTTGGCTCCTTCTCCTCTCTCAGCCCAGTAGTCTCCCCACCCAGCATTAAAGCTGAATAAACACTCTCTCCTTCTCACTAACAGTACTTTTTTTTGTTGTTCTTGTTTATCAATGCTGGCGCCAGATTTAATAAGAGGATTTAGTGTAAAGATAACCAAAATAAATATTCATTGTGACTTTGTTCACGTTTTGTCACATTTGCTTTCACTTTTAGCTTTAACTCTTAGGTATCTTTCTCGGATCTGAATTTGTTTTGATGGCTATAGTTTGGAAAATAAGGGATGTATTTCAGAGAAACAGACATTTGGGATGTGTGCTGTACTTAACATGACTGGAAATGGAAACAGATGTTCATTAGTTCTACGCAGAGTTGTGAAAGAGGTGGGATTTAATAATTGCTATATAGGTTGAATTCAATAATTACCAATGTGGTCAAAATTCAATCAATTCCATTTATTCCAATCCAGGTCAAATTATATACCATCCTACTCGATACTAACTGATGAAGGTTAGTGTAAAGTAGTGCAGAGCTTTCTAACTTTATGTAGAAATAAAAATCAGAAATGACTGGAGTGCATTTTGTCCACCCTCTTTACTCCGATACCCTAAAGGCAAATTCATTGCAACCGATTACCTTTAGAAATCAGATGATTAGTTAATAGAGTCCGTCAGTGCATACCTGAATTGTAGTATGTACAGCTGGCCTGTGAAGGTCTCAGAACTTTGTTAAAAACTTGGGCTGCTCTGGTTTTTCTATTTCTGCGTAATGCATGTGTTATTTGACACGGTAAAATTACCACTACCAAAACATCCTTATCAGCTTAAATTAACAGGCCAACCAGAGGTGAATGAAACATAGGAGTAATCAAGAGACCCATTTTAACCCTGAAGGAGCTGCAGAGATTAACTGAGGTGGAAGAATCTTTTTGACAGGGCAACTATTATTTGTGGACTTTACAAATCTGGAATTTATGGAAGATTTGTTTGCCTGCAAACCACCGTGACTGAAAAAATAAAAATAAAAATAAATAAATAAATAAAACTGTTTAGTTTACTGAAAACACTATTTCCACGGTGGTACACAGTGGTGACGGAGCTTTAAATTGATGTATACAGTAACTCTGACGGACTTTGAGCTAATTTGCACAGAAAATTTGCAAAAACTTAAATTTCTCATTGTGAATTGCAAATAATTCATCCATGATTCAGAATTTCTTTAAAAGTCTAAAGAGATATCTGTGAGAGAGATGGATCAATGTGAGTGTATGTTAGTTTCTCACTTGTGTCGCTCTGTCTTTGTGTTGCTCCTGTACTGGACTAAGTGTCTCTCACTCGGGGTATTCTGGGATACCTCGCAGCCCCTGGTTACTTTGGGCAGGATTGAAGTTTCATTGAGGCTGAGATGAGGCATGTTCAAGAACGCTGCTGCTCTCTTTCTGTACACAGGATAACTTCTGTGTCGGCATCATTAACGTTACACAACAAAAATGACCAACCATTCAAATTTGTTTTCATGAAGGGCTAAACTTTTATGGCCAGGATTTTCGTAGCTCTGGTTGAGCGTATATTTGGAGTATATTTTTTTTCAGTTTTGCCTCAGGCTTTCCATTCTTACCATATGTGCTTGCTCAGTTTACTGGCTTGTTTCTGAAGGTCTTATGTTCTGCACTTTCTGCAAGTTCAGATTTGATATTCTTCCTTCTTGATTTGTTTCAAATCTCCTATTCCAGCTCAGTGTATCATAGTGAATTATTTGTCCTTGTTTGGTGTAATGTTTTACTTGTGTTGTAAGTTGTGAACACAGTGAAAGACAAACTGTCTCTTTTATAAAGGAAAACAAGGGAGGGCTCATTTATTGATAATTCAGTCAATTTGAAATTTTAATAAAGTAGGGGGTGGGGGGATGGTTTAGACATGAAAAGTTAAACTTTTACACTGCTTTATTCCATTCTTTTAATATGTCTTCATGAAGACATAATTATCCCATCATGTAGTACATACACCTCCAAGGCTCCATAACTAGAACTTGCCAGACCACACCAGATGGACGTCTATTTTTTCTCTCTTCTGTCTGCTCAGTTTTTAATGACTGGCTGTCCACAACTTTTTCATCTACATCCCAAGCTGAGCACTGAGTCTTAGTCTGAGGATAACCATCGTGGAGTTTGATCAAGCCCGAGAGCTACAGACAGACTTTGCTTTAATTTAAGAAATCAGGTGTTGCTGCATTGTGGGTTCCTCTGGCATTTCTCACCACTGAGACCCATTTGCAGTGAACACAGGCTTTCAAACAGCCACCCAGAGCCACACTGGAATGTCTCATCATGAGAGTCTCAAATGAACTTCACATTATAGCTTTCACTCGGCCAAGCTAGGCTCAGTTAAAGGTGTGGGACTCGTAAACAACACGGGGCTCCTTGCTCTCAGCTTTCAAACGCAAACTTATTTGTTTTCATCTCGGTGGTGTGAGAGGAAGCATTAAAGAGAAGGGCATACAGTATTTTAAAGAAAAATGATCAGTGTAATAAAGAAATCCTGGCAATCTTCATATTGCCAGAGTTTCTTTCTTTGACCCTTACAGCGTCCAACAGATAGCTTGTAGCCGGGAGAACAGTAGCTGAGCAGAAAGTGCATACCTAGAAGTTTTGGAGCACCAAGGAATGGAAAAAAAAATACTGAGTGGCCTTTGACTTTGGACTTCACAAAACGCCCCCACAAGTTAGCTGTCTTCTCTGTCAACAGTATTCGACCTTGCTCACACCAGAGAACCCATATATGGATGAAGATACAGTGCTGTGAAAAAGTATTGCTCAGTTAAAGTCACACAGATAATAAAGTAAATTTTAATATCGGGGGGGGGGGGGTAAAGACAACCTGCGAAAATACAAAATGCAAATGCAGATACCCATACCACCTATATAAAAAAGGAATCCTTTAAAATTATTAATTAACTGTCATTAACCACATTTCTTGGCCATTTCACAAATCACACCCAGGCATGATCAGTGCTTGGTCTGATCAACATGAAGTAGATTCATTGCCAGTTATGGGCAATGCTTAATAATAATTGTGGTTGCCAAGGGTAGAACAAACAGTTTTATGGGGCAGTTGCTGTCTCAGAATAAAGAAATGAATGAAATCATCACTTGAAATCTGCTTTTTCTGTTTACAAAAGCTGTGACTGGTCTTCAGATTTGTTTAATGATTAGAATGAAGAGATGGGCCACTGCAAGCCAGTTATTTCTTGGTGTTGGTGTCTCCATTTTTTTTATGCCATATTATGCAATATTATGTATAGATTCATGTGGAGATTATGTGATTCTACAAATAACATCATCCTGTTACTAAAGGATATTGCACAAAGCTTAGTCAGTTTTCAACCCAGAATGCAATGAATGCAATGAAATTACTGCAGATTTTGTAATTTTGCAAATTTGTGACTTATATTTGTAATTTTTATTTTTATTTTATTGACTTGTCTTTTAATTTTTTTTTGTTTTTTTAATGTATGTACCTACTTGTCTTTAATAAAAGTGATGATGATGACGATGACAATCAGGTACATTAAAGTGCGAGAAATAGGCACCAAAAAAAGGAATCAAACACTTTTCTCTGTATTGTTTTAAAGATTTTCCCACTGGTTGCAAGCATACAAACTCCTGGATCTTCAACATTCAGCACAAAGCACTAAAGACAAATATTGTAATGGAGCTGTCCTCAAGATGCAGGGTAGTTCCAAGCTGATATATTAGATTAGTAAGACAGTCAGCGCATGTGTGGGAGAGGATATCCACAGGCCCAAAGGAAAGGACAGTAAGCTTTTATGTCAACGATGAGTCCTGATCCCTGCAGGAGGAATTTCTCTGCTCCTTATCTAGAAGTAGGAGGAGTTCAATCTCCCTGTAAGCAATCATTTACTGTACTTCCCTGTAGACTTCCCACAGTAGGCACAAATAAGTGTCAATGCTGGGTTTTTAAGGCAGAGTGTATGGCACAGATTGACAGCGTCTGATTTAATACTCCTGCCTTGACCTGTCTAGCCTTTAGAGAATTTAATTTTACAGAAGGATTGTAGCTTGGCATCCCACATGAGTGTGAAATGAATCGTGACAACCCCCCCCCCCCACACCCCCCACACCCACCACCGAAATGCTTTGGCCCCTCCCTGCTCTTTTTGTCTAGGCTGACTGAGCAGCATCAGATTTGGCTGATGGTCTTGTCTCTCTGTACATCCCATCTGAAGGGGAAACACAAACAAACCATCTGGGCGGAGCGTTGTAGAGGCCACAAATATGTCTCCATTATGACTCTTGCCCACATTTGTGTTTGCAGCACTGCCAGCTTTGCCTTTCTGGCTTATTTTTTTTTTTTTTTTTTTTGCTCAGTTGCTCATCTTGTGTCGGTAATGAAGTTGTTGCTCCAAACTGCTTCTTGAGAAACGTTTCTTATCTTTTCAAATTTCCCCAAAACTTACTTTTTAGGACCTGCCATGAGAGAATGTTTCTTGCACTGTCCCAAAAGTATTTCTTTTTGTGTCCTATTTCTGAGAATTACTACAATCTGAAGGATGACAGATCCTTTCATTCAACAGCAGCTATTTTGTTCTGCAGCATATTCTTGGTCCTGGGAGAAAGCTTCTTATCTCTGGAGTACCTGCAGCTGCAATTATTGACCTTTGTGCCCAAGGAATTTGAGTTAAATTGTTAAGATTCAGTCTAGAGGAAACAGTCTGATGTGATGAACAAAGTTCCCATTAGCCAAACGGGAAGTTTAATGAATTGCACCAGAGAAAGGAACACTTTTGTGAGATTTATACCCTTAGTGACAGATTTAGGATTGCCCAGTACAGTCGGAGTCAAAATGCCACAACCTTATTGCAACTATCCATCAAGCAAAAATACTGTTTCTGACTCCATGCCCTTGTTATATTTCCATTTCTTCTTGCACCCCCAAGTAGACAACCCTTACTGCTACCTGTATATATAGTGCTGGAACATTACTGTGAATAAGCCCACCGTCAGTAGGTCGTGGGTTTGGGTCGGATTACAGCTTAGGTTGCACCAATCCCGAGGCCCCCCTTTTGGTTTTCGACCATTGCCCTGCATGGACCTATCTAATTGCACGGGTACCGTCCGAAAGAGCCAAGAGGTTTTCTCTAAATATAAACTAGGACGATGTCGGCAGAATCCACTCGACAAGAAGCCCGCCTGCTCTTCCCAGAGCTTCACCCAGTGGCTCTTCCCCTAGCATGAGGAGACAGCTGCCCCTAAAATGTCCATGCAGTGTGCAGTTAGCATTGCATGTAAAATAGACATTAATGTATGGGAACACTGAAGAGTAAATAAAATGTCCCACTGATTCCTATTTAGATATTAAGGTTTACAGAAAGTCTTCATGAGTACAATGTTAATATCTTTTCTCCAGATCTACTCATGCGAGTACAGTTTTGCTTATCTTTTCCTCTTATTTGCACCACGCTTCTCAGAGGTTGACTATATTGTGTTGACAATAACAACACTTTGAAGAAGTATTCATACCTATTTTCTTTTACAATCACAAAGTTTTATCGGGATTTTCTGTGGCAGAACAACACAGCAGTGCTGTCAAAAGCCAGGAGGAAGGTGGGTGGAGTTAAAAAACACTGGAGAAAGCAGAAGGCAGTGTTGGTTTACCTTGTGGCAGGTTGACAGACCTAAACATACAGGAAGAGGTGCAACATGTGTTAGAATGCCTCAATCCAAATTCAGACATAAATCTAACTAAGAATCTGTGGCAAGGCTTGAAAATTGAGTTCTACAGATGTTCTCCATCTAATGTGACAGTCTTAATTGTTTTGGGTTTTTTTTGTTTGGTTGTTTGTTTTTTTAAAGCTGGGCAGGAATTTCAGTTTCCAGATAAACTCAGATAAACTCTTAAAGGCTGGAGGCGGTCTCCCTGAGATAGGTGGACTTGCAAAGGATTGATTCAGGGGTGATGAAATGATGCATCCCTATGTGCTGCCTTGTGTTGGTCTATCACATAAAATTTTAATAAGGTACGCTAACATTTGTCATTGTTACATAGAAAAATGTGAGAAAGTTTAGGGGGTGAAAAATACATTTGCAGGCTACACAAAAAACACTGCAGGCTATAGTGACACAGGATCAAATTAATGAGGCATTTTGAAAGGGTGCTGTTTATTGTCTGGGAAAATAATGTGTTTTACTACTGCCACTGTCTCATTATTACAATTTAAGATTTAACTCTGGGTTTAAAAAAAAAAAGATTTCCACAACCCCTTCGGGTTAGGATTAGGGTTAGGGTTTGGCTTTTCACATCTACTCTGACTCAGAGTACGACTATAAATATTTTGTGACCTCAGAGTTGTGCCCAAGTGATTCTTGGATGCCATCATTTTTTTTAACAGCCCCTTTTTATAAGCATGTTTGCAGGAAAGTTATGCATGATTGAGAAAGTTTTGGGAAGGATAACGCTGCTAATGTGCATGCCTTTACCTGTTGCTGCACCTGTCCCACTCTGCTGCTGACCCACTTCAGAACGCTCCACCACAATCCTGAGAGGTAAACAAAATTCCAGCATGTTAGAGAAACCTTAGATCTGACTGGAAAACCTCAGATTAGGCTGGAAGGTGATCAAAAATGAAACTGAGAGAAATGAAGTGGGATATCTCCTCAGCTGAATTTTCCATTTAAAGGGGAACATTATTCCAGAGATTAATGGCTCTCGGAAACATGAGAAGTGTTCAGGGGGATGGGGGGGTTTCATCCAAAACAATGCCGCTGGTGTTAATTTGTAGTGGCCCATTGTTTTAATTCCAGTTTAAAATGAACCAAACTGTAGCTTAAATTCATTGTCTGATCTAGTGGAATGCCTCAAAGTGCTTGTGAAGCACATTTTTTCCCCCCACAAAATTATATGTCAAGAGCTTCTTTTTTTTTTTTCTTTTTTTTTTCACTTCAGCAGCAGGGAAAAATAAATGTCTTTTGGCTGGCCTGTGGCTTTCCTAAAGGCCTTGAGCCTTAAATATTGAAGGAGTTTATGCTGTTCTCATGATGTGCAGGATAAAATAAAATGAAAGAATACAAATTTATGAGCTATTTACTTAAGCTTTGTTGATTTTCATCAGATTTTCCTACGGAATGCGTCGTGGAACTTTTTCAGTACATTTTCAGCAGTCTTTGGATGTCGTTCCAAACTATAACAGACCCTGTGCTTTATTCACTGTGCTAATGTACCACAGGAACACACAGCATGGCTCATTTCCTTTCTCAAAGTGCCACAGGAAATCCATCCAACAATTTTAAATGAAAGAGATTTTTAAGATAATTAAGTTCCAGCAGACTGCCTTTTATTTGTTTAACTAATACCGAAAGTATGCTGCTGGGTGTTTTACCCTAAAGTATGAACATCTAGCTGTCGTGAATCCAAAAGGTATGTTTGTGCATTATATAAGGCCACATCTGATTTGTATGATAAAGATCAAACATTTTCAAGATGAGACGCAATGTGAGAAAATAAACATTTTCAAATTCTGATTGTACTTACTTGGCACAAAAACGCAATTGATTTCAGACGTGAAATCAATTGCATCCAGTGCACTGCCATCCATAGTGTTCTTGATTCGAAAATAAGAAAAGTTATGCAATAACAGCATCAGTCAGAAAGTTGCAATCCACTGCTGACCAAAGAGAACACAAACCCCTCGATTCTCGATTAAAAATTCTGATATTTCTCTAGACTTCCAGAAAAAAAAAATATTCTGTGTAATGATCAGTCAAAAATATAACTTTTGTGCATTTTCTTATATTTGGTGGGGTTTTTATTCAGAGACATTTCAGGGGAAAAAAGAGCAGAACGAAGATTCTGATGTGAGCTAGTAAAAATCTAGACTTAAATTGTATTGCGATCCATTCCATTCATGCTTGAAAATCCTGCAGTGTGGCTCTTGCAGAAATTCTCCAAAGATGAGTGGACCCAAATTCCTCCACAGCTCTTTGCTAGTTGTGAAAAACTTGACAGCAGCAGTTGTTCCCGTCAAAGGTGGAATGGCGGAAACAAATGTGAGAATGAAGTAATTACATTTTCACATTTTACTCAACTTATTGTGGTCCAATAAAAATGTATTTGAGGACATCAAACAAATGTTTAAATTATTTGTATGATGTCCTCAAATATGTGACAAAATATAGCGAAAACAGAAGAATCATGTAAGAGGACAAAATTCTTTTCATAGCTTTGTATACCAACACCATGACCATTTAGACATGAATGTAATGGCTCCATGAAGTTCTGGTTACCCAATATTTATTTGCATCGAGTTATTTGAGCTACAAAATAAAAAAGATTTTTAAAACATATATTGCCAACAGAGGCTAATGAAAAGCAAATGTCATAAACATGGACTCAGAAATTTTTCTTTGGCCACAAAGTCTTCCAATCATATCCAAAAGAGCAACACTAAAATTAGCAGGAGAGAAAACCAAACCAATATGATGACATCCTACATTCAGTCTCCGCCCCTCGTCTCAAATGATGACATTTTCTTTCTCTTGGTTAAAGTCTGAAGACGGGACGGCTCATTTAATACTTTACTGGCTTGACTAGGAATGCCAAAATAATCTATAAAACTGAGCTTAGTCTGAACAGGACAAAGAATATTTTAGGAGCGCTAACTAATGCTGTTAGATCCAGAACGCTTGGCACTATGTCTAAAGTCTTGATTACAGACCAAGGCAGGTGCACGAAAGAGAAGGCAGTCCTAAAAATACTCTTGAGGATCCTTGTGGCGGCTACAAGACAGTTGGGGTATCCTTAGTCCTCAGAGTTGATTTTTTTTTTTTAATATATTTTATGAAAGCAAAGCAGGTGGGATCTGCAATCAATGCATTTGAAAATCTATTGATGCATATTTAATCATTTTCATTGTGTGTGTGTGTGTGTGTGTGTGCATAATCAAATACTCTCATTTGGCAGCATGAATACCAGTTAACATTTCCCAGATGACAGACAGATTAGAGACTAAGCTGCTGTAATTGAGGTTTAAGCTCCTCTCTTGTCCTCACTGATATCTGATACAATTTCAGGTAAACACTTGGTTGTGTTGAGCCCCAGTGACTTCAAACAATGCATCTAGGTGTCAATAGACTTACAGAAGGCATGTCTTCTACTCCATGCTGTTTGTCACTCCCTTGCCAACACCACACGGATGTGTTCAGATGCAGTGGTGCCGCCGAGGCAGGGCCGTGGTGGCATTGGCCGCCCCTATAACCCAGCCAAACATGTGAATAATATTGTATCTCACATGAAATCAATACAGGACAAATGAGACTCAATGAGGCACAAACAGATTAATTGACTTATTTATAAATGTGTTTGTTTATCAAATGAATGCAGTTTAGGCTTACGTCCAGCATTTTAAGCTGAGTTATTTATGTGTCGGTGGCCCTCACTGGAAAGTTTATTTATTTCAGTAATTCAATTCAACTATATCAGTGAGGTTTTATGACAGACAGCTTTTCTGTTTAATAAGCCACTGCGATGCCATGGTCATTAAAGCGGTTATTGGTACTTTTGGCAGTGTGGACAAGTGCTAAATCCTACTTGAAGATAAAAACATCTCCATAAAGCTTGTCAGCAGAGTGGTGCATAAAGTGCTCTAAAAGTAGATGGCTACACTGACCTTCAGAAAAACACAGTGGACCAACACCGGCAGACGACTGTGGAATCTTCACACTAGAGCTCAGCAACTTGTATCTAAAAAATTTGGATTTCAGTGAAGCAGTTCAAAATATTTTCTCTTTGGCCCACATCAGGCACTTTTGAAGTCTCTGATCTGACAATGGATCAAGACAGGAAATGCAACAGTTGTAGCTCGTTGTCCTGGATACGTCTGTGTCTGGTGGGTCTTGTCTCCAGCAACATTCTGTTTCTTGTAAATCTCTCCTAAACTCTTGACTGGGCATCATTTCACAATTCTCTCATATTTTTTTTTTCTACCACACTTTTTCCTTCCACTCAACTTTCCTGTGATAAAACCCTCTATGTATAGCCAGGCTTACACTCTTTGTGGAAAGAGTCAGATATTGTGGCGGAGCAGCTGTCAAGCTAACAGTCTTACCCATGACTGTGTATATTAATATTTTGTATTAAGAATCTTTTTATTGGCTTTCTGTAATATTCCACTTTTCTGAGAAACATGAATTTGGACTTTCATTAACTCTAAAGTCACAGTCACTAAGATGGACAGAAATAAGAAATACACCTCTTTTTGTGTAATGAATCTTTATTTTATATGGGTTTCATTTTTTTTAATGTACTAAAGAAAATGACATTCTTTTTTTTTCTTCTTTTTTTTTTTTTTAGATGTACCTGTATAACAACATCATAGAAAATGTTGATGGTTTTAACTTTTTAATGTACCACCCTCAGGATTATTAGTCGCCACAATTTGGCCACCCCTTTCAAATTTTTCTGGGGACGCTCTTGCTCAAACGGAGACGGAAAGCAAAGGAAACCCAGGTCGGGCTGTTTTAAGTGCAGTTTGGGATCCAGAGTCCCAGTCTGGGATCACTGAAATCCCTGGAATTCACTAGAAAAACGACTTTACAATGACAAATTTACCCCCCTTTGTAAAGAGTGGTTAAGAAAGACAAACAGAAAAGGCTGCTCTAAGCGGAGGGGGGGGGAATAAATGGTTTTTAACATGTTCGCCCTAGACACCGTCAATAACAGTAGCATTTCAGAGTAAATTTCCTGTAGCCTGCTTGCTTGGAGTTCCCATATAAAGACGTATCAAAAGTCAAATGTTTGGGAAGTACGAATCGCTGAGCAGCTCCTTAAAAAACCTCCCAGCTCCCCTCTCGCACACGCCTCCTCCCGGAGAGTATTGGATGTCCTCAGGAATCCAGTCACCCCCTCCTTGGAAGAACATATTTGACAGCACGAAGTCAGGCAGAGCCCGCAGTCCAGCCCCAGCCTTCCGTCAGGCACAGACTCCCCCAGCCCCATCTCCTGCTCTCCCTTTTGGACGTTTTGGTCGGTGTTGAAGCACAGCAAATAAGCAGCCATGGATGCCATCAAGAAGAAGATGCAGATGCTCAAGCTCGACAAGGAGAATGCCTTGGACAGAGCTGAGCAGGCCGAGTCAGACAAGAAAGCAGCGGAGGACAGAAGCAAACAGGTCGGATGAGTTGTCTTCACTTTTTTTATATGTTTGATGGAAAAGCACGAAAAGACCAGGAGCAGCACTAAAAAAAAAGCTATGGATCATTATTTGTAATGGATTTGGAGCTGTTGCTAGTTAAGTGTAAAAGCAAAAAAAAGAAAAAAAGAAAAGAAAAAGAAAAAATGTGTATATTATTATATTTTTGCTTAACTTTATAATTTCTTTGCATGCATGTGTAGTTAGAGGAAGAAATGAGAGAATTGGAAAAGAAATTGCGTGTTACAGAGGACGAGAGAGATAAAGTGTTTGAGGAGTTCCAAACTGCTGAGGAAAAACTGTTGACTGCTGAGGAGACCGCTACCAAGGTACCTGAACCTGAAGTGCATGAGCTTACCTAACTTCTTCTTCTTCTCTCCCTGTCTTCTCTCTGTCCTGTCCTGTCCTCTCCTGTCTCTCCGTGTGCGCTCTTGCGCCCCTGCGCACTCACGCCACTCCCTTTCTCCGCCGATCACCTCTGAACCTCTCCTGCACATGAAAAAAAATATATATAACAATAACATAAAATCAGCTTGAGGACGACTTGGTGGCTCTGCAGAAGAAGTTGAAGGGAACTGAGGATGAGCTGGACAAGTACTCTGAGGCTCTTAAAGATGCCCAGGAGAAGCTTGAGCTGGCTGAGAAGAAAGCCACCGATGTAAGTATATGGACGCGTGTTCGCAGAGGCACCCTTCTCCCACCACGCCGCTTCACATCTTCACTGTTCTCATCTGGGACTGAGGGCGACAGTTCAACAGCACAGACAAGAGTTTGGTGGTGCTTTTGGTACCACTGCTAGAGTTGGAAATTGATCATTTATCTATCATTTTTTCTTGATTTTGTAGTAACTGTTGAACTGTCGCTAAATGTTTCTCCACAAATCACTTTCAAGTCAGCCCAAAGAAAGTCAAATATGTGGTTATACATATATTTATGTATTTATGTGAGGATTTCCATGTTGAACTCCGCCAGTCCTGTTAGGAAATAAGCTAAATCTTCCCAGCTTATGTTTTTTTTTTCCAGAGTGAGTGAAGCCTGTAGCCTAATGTGTAGAATTCCCAAGCTCGCAGAGGCAGCGCCTAGATAAATATAGCCCACTGCTTTATATGGTCAAGATAGAGCTCAGATCAGCGGGCTGCGCGCTTCTGCTTACCACAGACAAAAAACGCACTTCCCACTCAAATAAGTACAAAACAGCGTGTAGATTTCAAAAATAACAAACACATTTTTGATCGTTTTTCCTCCCATATATTTCTTGTATGTCAGCTTTGATGACTTTGGGATAGAAGGAACATGTCCTCCGACAATGGTGCCCGTTAATGACAAAAACTGGGTGTCGGCCAGATCCTAGTGCGGCAGACAAGAGAAGTTTATGCTTCTAAAAGTAAATTAGGTTGCATTGAGCCACCGAGGGGGAAAACACGTTGGAATAATCCTTTAATTGGATTCCACACGGGGAATTAAGACAAAGTCTGTCAGAGTGTTTTGAGTTTTACCCTCTTGGATTATTTGATGGTGAATTTTATTTCAAGGTGACGCGTGGCGTACTATTTGTGACTGAATTTTTACCCAACACTATATTTGTTCGTAGAGTTATGTCACTTATTTAAGATATTTTAGAGATATTTAAAATGTAAAAAAAAAAAAAAAAAAAACACTGTAATTAGTGCAGTTTGGGCTCAGGAAAAACGCTGAAACCGTCTGAACCCCAAATGCATTTTATTACAAGGACTGTACTGCTCACAGAGAACCCCCAGATGGCGCTCTAATTCCATTTTTTTTAAATCTCAGGTTGGATACCTGAAATCACATTTAGATAAATACATTAAAAAAAAAACTTTTAAAAAACATTGTTATCTTAGTTTAACTATTTAATTGTACTTCATACAAGGATTTTTTTTTTGGAGTTTTAACTAAAATACAAATCAAATTGGTGATTATATTTATTTTCGGGGGGGTGGGGGAGGGGTTATATGGGGTGAGTTATTAAATGAATTCAGAATCGTGGTCTGTTTTTGTAGCTGTAGGTTTTGTCTGTCATATTTTTAAAGCTTTATACTTTTACCCTGTAATTACAGCATCCTGGGCTTCAGGAAAAAACTCACTGAAGCGGTTTGTAGCCTCAGAATAGTTCATGCACTGCTCTCGTTAGGTCCGCAGAGGGCGCTGTAGTTCCGTTAGTGTCCTGCTGCTTGAATCAATTAAATTGCATTCAAACACTTAGGACTAAAATCGCTTAGCTATCTTGTTTTCTGTTCAAAGCTGTCACATTTTTACCACTTCTTTTGACATTTGTTCCGTGCAAAAGTTTGCACAACACTCCAGAATAGTCGTTTTATCTCTTTTTTGAAAGACGGTGTGTTGAAATCAGCGTTAACTTCCTGGACAAAAAAAAAAAAAAAAAAAAAAAAAGCTTTGCAGAGCGCGTCTCTCTGACTGCGCGCTGCAAATACGTCATCCCGTCTCTTGACAATTTGTCAGAAAGTAACTGCAGCTGCGAGGGCAGTCTCGAATATTTAAAACAGTTGTTCGTTGTCAAATAAAAAATAACAATAATGGCTGGAGCTAAATCGCTGGACGCGGTCAAACGGAGGATTAAATCGCTCCAAGAGCAGGTTGACGGTGCTGAAGACAGAGCCGAGAGGTTACAGAAGGATCTGCTTGCACAGAGGAAAGCCAAAGAACAAGTAAGCATGTTGACCGCGCGTACCTGCGCATCAAGCGCAAAAAAGAGGCATGGCAAGTAACATTTCCTGCGCGTCTATGAATCGTTTCAAAAAAGTAGGGGGGAGAGGGGAAGTGTTCTGGTTGTGAGATGGCTGGATTTATCTGGATGCCCCGCAGTGCTATAAGCTGAGCTTTGCTCTACTCCGGGCTGTGTCACTTTAAGTCACAGATGAGGGTTTGAAATCCCGAGTGCGCGTAATTGACAGCTTTAGGCCGCTGATGGTGTAGCGACCGTTGAGCAGTGCGGTACGTTGTATCATTGCGTTGCCTCACCTCCTGACTTTGCTCCACTTTCAAGCACTTCCCTGTTCCAGGCAACCTGCTTTCTAAAAATGGGACCAAAAGCCCAAATATTTGAATAATCTCCCAAACACCAGGAAGTAGCTGCTTAAACTGTGGTAACATTTAATGTGCCATCCTGCTCTGTCAGCTTGTGCTCTTTGACTTGCCCATATAAGGGCAGGAGGTTGCACTGCCACAGAGCATAGCGGCGATAGAAATGAGGGGGACTGAATGTTTCTCAGTCCCCCTCTCAGCCGTCAGAGCGTAGCCTACTCAGGTGTACTGAAGGGAGTTTCTCACTTGTTGCAGTTTCTAAACTTGAGTACCTGCACTGCTCGTTTTGACTCGAGCTGCAGGGGAAATGGCCTGGGGGGGGAAAAAAGGACTTTTGTGGTCTGGTGGATGCGTAATGCATTTCAAGAATAGCCTCATACCTGCTGAGCACACAGCAGAATGCAGAAGTTGGCAGCAAGCCCTGATGAAAACAAAACAGCCTTCTCCTTTTTAAATTAAATTTAGACAGACACACAAATTGATCAACCAGATATCGATTTGTGCATCTGTCGGAATCTGACTTTTTTTATTATTTGATTGGCAAGTCAACAAGTGCAAACATGTATATGTTCCTAGTCATTAATTGCACTAAAAAAATGTCACATTTCTTCCCAATTTTAAATATGTGACTGTTAAAAGTTGGGGATATTCTTTGACTTATGAATGGAGATAATGTACTTAATTCATCTAGTGGCTTCAAAACTGCATTTGTTCTATTTTATTTGTCAGTATTGCGAGAAAATTTTAATTTGCATTGCCCTGGAAAAGTGCAAACCTCAAATTCCTTCTCTTCCAAAATTTCCAGCTTGCTTATCATCTCTACATAGTTGGTAAATACTAAAGATCCGGAGCAATGTCAGGCTTATCGACTTGAGAACTGTTAATGCTCTCAGTGGGGCATCTAACGAAGTGCAGTGTTCAACCCTTCGCCAGTTGGGGCATCATTAGTATAACAAGTCAATATAGTAGCCTCCCACCAGGCAGCACAAAGGAACACTTCTGATCATTTTTGCTTCTCTCGCATCAAGATAAGTTCACAAATCTACCACATACTTCCTTTGGGCTGATGTGTAATGTCTGAGTCCGGGTTACGAGGTGAAGCTCTCTGCAGTGTCCTCATCTGCTGCTCTTCCGTTCTGTCCCTAGGCTGAGGGAGATGTCGCTTCCCTGAACAGACGTATCCAGCTGGTTGAGGAGGAGTTGGATCGTGCTCAGGAGCGTCTGGCCACAGCCCTGCAGAAGCTGGAGGAGGCTGAGAAGGCTGCAGATGAGAGCGAGAGGTGGGTCCTGTTTTTTCCCCTTAGAGCAGACTCGGATTGTTTCATCAATCCCAATAAGTTCTGGGGATTGCCTTGTTTTCATTCTGTTTATATGGAGCACTAACCGCCACCTCATCAGCTATCTACAGGGATCGAAAGTAAAACATTTACAGTTCCTTGTGAGAATATTCAAACCCCTTGAGCTTTATCGTGTTCTATACATTACAGCTACAAAAATCAATATGCTTTGTTGTTATTTAATGTCAAAACGCCAACTAGATTTCTTGAATTATTGTGAATTGGAACGAAACGGATCATTTTCAGAGCCATGTGCAGCTTCACATGGCAGTAGTATTACACGTGGTCAAAAAGTTTGTTTGGTCTCATCTGACCGGACAACTCCATTCACATGTTTATGTTCCCTACATGACTTTTTCTAAAATGTAAACGGGAATTTTGGGTTTCATTCGACAGTGGCCTTGACATTCTTCTGCAAAGGATAGAATTGTGGGTAGGTGTATCGGTATTTCACGACATTTTTAACGGACTAGTGTTTAAACTTGGTTTTAAACTTTTTCCCAACTTCATCCCTTGCCTGTCTGCTGCTGTTCAGTAATGTTCTCTAGCAAGGTACAAATAACTGAGCTGTATTTATACTTGGAATAAATCCCTATCACAGATAATGAGTAAGCTTTTAAAAGTAATTGGTTGCACCAGATTTTATCTGAGTGTGTTAAAGTGGCTGAAGACAAAAGCATGCCACACTTTTCAGACATTTATTTTTCAGCCTTGTGGTTTGAATACGACCACATGTATGTGACAAAGTTCAGTGGGTCTGAATATATTTGCTGAGAACCAAACCAGCTCATGCTGCCTGGGTTTACACGGGTATAAACTGTCAACCCCTAATTCCCGATCTGTTTGCATCATCACACAGAGGCATGAAGGTCATTGAGAACAGGGCCATGAAGGATGAGGAGAAGATGGAGATCCAGGAGATCCAGCTGAAAGAGGCCAAACACATTGCTGAGGAGGCAGATCGCAAATATGAGGAGGCGAGTTCTTAAAAAAAAAAAAAAAAATTGGATACTCGCTTGCAACAATCCTTACCTTCTATGGCTGTTTTTAAGCTGCTGTTTTGCGGCGTAACACTTTGTTGTGCTGCACCCCCAGGTTGCACGTAAACTGGTCATCATTGAGGGTGACCTGGAACGTACAGAGGAGCGCGCTGAGCTGTCAGAAAGGTGAGCGCTTTCACTCCCGTGCGCTCTGAATCTGCACTTACACATGCATGGATGCCGGAATGTTCACGTTTTTAAAAAGCTTTCTGTATTAATACCCACACTGCAGGACTTGTTTTTATTTAGACAGTGTGCACTGTGTTCTTACTGTCATTTGCATGCCCATCTCCGTATTAATGGTTGTGGCTTGTGCACGTGCGCCACGCCCACTAACAGGCGCGCTCAGAAAGTGGAGGACGAGCTAAGGGTATTGGAGCAAAGCCTGAAATCGCTAAATTCCACAGTTACACAGGTACAACCAACCGAATGCGATTACTGAGTGGCTTGTCTCACCGTCTGCCCTGCTGCATTTGCTTTGCCCTCTGTGCTTATTCCTTTCACGCCTTTTTTCCTGGATGTTTTAGACTTTTTTTTTTAATGCCTAACATAGCAGAGAGCTGAGCAAGAATAACGTCAAAACAAATTGCATGACACTTGAATGCAAAGCATTGATTTGACAATAACACTACTAAATTCACTATGCTGTTCTCACATTACTGCTCTGTTGAGGCATTTTTATGTTTTTTGGGGGGATTTCCTGTGTTTCTTATTCGGTTCCTCTCTCCATTTTTCTCATTTCCCATGGACCCATTCTGTGTCTACCTGTGCTTCTGTCCATCCTTGTTCCCACCCTTTTCTTTTTGTTTTCAAATCCCCTCCCTTATCCTTCTTTGCATCCTTGGCTTTGTATCTTCTTGTTTAAAACACCAGCAAATGCTCTGAACTTGAGGAAGAGTTGAAAACTGTGACCAACAACCTGAAGTCACTGGAGGCCCAGGCAGAGAAGGTAAGCGTGACTTTCTGGGCCTCTGCATGCTGTTGCACCTTTTCTGCTTCAAGACTGCGAACTGGGGAGACAGAGGAGTCAAGTCTTTAAGTTTCAGCTAATGCGTTTTTCTATGAATGTGGACAGCAGATTTGATCTCCTATATTTGACGCTGTTTCCGTTTTCGCTCATCAGTACTCACAGAAGGAAGACAAGTATGAGGAGGAGATCAAGGTCCTCACCGACAAGCTGAAGGAGGTAAAGTTTCTTTAATTTGAACTGAGATGACCAAGCCAGAGGTGTTGAATCACAGTTCAAGTGTTGGACTTGATGCGTCTCTACATTACAGGCTGAGACTCGTGCTGAGTTCGCTGAGAGATCAGTAGCCAAGCTTGAGAAGACCATTGATGACTTGGAAGGTGAGCTTTTTCGTCGCAATATATTTGCCTCCTGTTGTCATTTAAATGTGGATCCATCTCCTTTTTATTCTGCTGTCCTCTTAACGACATTAAGTCTTTATTTCAGGCAGTGTCATCTAATGTGGTAACGCATCCTTTTGTGTTAAATCTGAAAGCAGGGTTAGATGTTACCTCATAGTTGAAAATAATATTTGGATGTTTTCAAAGGGAGGTTGTGTGAAGGTATCACCAGTGAGTTTTTCCTTCCATGTAGTAGAAATATGTCTTTGCACAGCGGGTTTGCAGAATTTAATGTATATACCTAAGGGAAAAACATCCATTAAACCCAGGAGTACTTTCCATGCTCAATCCAATTGAAGTGCGAAGGGACTTCTGTTTTGATTGTTTCCATTTTCTCCTCCTGTCTTCTTCTCTATACGTTCTATGGCTTGGATCCTCCACCTTTTGCCTCCTTTTCGTTTCCTCCCTCCACCTCCTTTGCTCTGCCTCCACTGCACACTCCCTTCACTCCTCTACCCCACCCAATAGATGAGTTGTACTCCCAGAAACTGAAGTACAAAGCCATCAGCGAGGAGCTGGACCATGCCCTCAACGACATGACTTCCATGTAATTTATGCCTTTCGACACCTGCTTGTTTTACTGTCACGCTCCTCACCTCTTCGCCCGACTGCCTGTTCAACTTTGTCTCCATATTATGTTCACCCACTGGAGTTGTTCTATCTGATTTAGCTCATCTTTATTTTTAAGTTCAAGTGCTAAAACAGATATTTCCCAACTTTGTCTGCATGTGATTCGAGTCAGTTTGCAACATTTCTGACTCAAAATGGTCTGCCTTTATAAATCACACTCTTTCAGTTTACTGTAAACAGGACTGAAGTAACTCTATGCATGGACAGAAAAATGCAAGAACCAGAAAAATACATTTACTCTTTTACATGAATTATCGTTGTACTTTTTTCTGTTCTCATGCATTTTTTTCCAAAAAGCCTAAATCTTAAGATGTTGAGTTAATATCTGAGTTTCCAGGCTGCTTACCGAAACTAGACAGCGAAGGCATTTTAACGGCTCTGGTTGATGGTTCTGCTTTGTTTACTTTTTCACTAATATGGTCTACTTCTGTCCAGAAGAAAGGCCTCTTGTATGTTCATGATTTTTGCCCTTCGTTCTGTCACTGTACCAGCTCAAGGTTAGTTGTCGGTGTTTAGCATCACTGTGGCTGAGCCCTCAGTTTTGCTAAGTCAATGGGATCGTTTGTATTGGTTTTGAAGTGAGTTTGTGAGGAGTACGTACAAGTAGTTTCTTACCTTCCAAACCTTAAACCTGGAGTGTTCGACTTCAGATGAAACAATGATTAAATTGATAGCCAAGTTAAGATTAGTGTGACTCTGGCCTGCTATATGTAAGATACTTGCTGCTTGTAAATACTCTGCATAACTCCACTTCAAAAAAAAAAGTCACTAGCTCATTCTGATAAATGAAAAGCACCATTCTTGTTTTGCTGTACAAACAATGCATTTAATTATGCATTCTGTCTTTTGCTGTAGTGTCAGTGTGACTCCTCAGGTTCTGGTGTGTTGTGGTTTATTGCTGTAGGTCCAAACGCCAACCTCCTTGGGTTCACTATGCTTCTCTTCTTCCACACAGATAAATTGTTTACATCTCATCAAAGATGCCTCCTTCTGCCCGAGCAGAACCTGTCTGCTCTCTCCAGACTGCTCTCCATTTTCCTTTTCCTCCCTGTCTTTGCTTTTCTTTCCTCATCATATTGTCAACTCCGTTGCACCCCACCACTTGTACAGAACCCTAGAATCTTCCTGCGTTGTTAAAAATAAACATCCTTCCTTCTATGTAAGCTGTATCTCTTTACTCTGTCCCTTTGTTTTTTGTCTGTCTAGTCTGGCACTAGCAAATCCATCATGCCGTAATGGTAGTCATTTTGTCTCATCTCATGAAACCTTTTACCTCCCATTTTCCAAAAATGTAATTTAATAGATTTTAATTAATGTCCATTCTTTTCTTTAACTATTGCTCTGTGAAGCAAAAGTATAAGAAACATCAAAAATGGTGCTGTTGGCATTAAAGAGAAGGCAACTTCAGGTTGACTGAAAACCGAGCCAAGTAGCAATTGATGCATGCGTTCAGTGAAGTATAGAAGGTGACTGATAGAAGTATCTGAGAGATGGAGAACTTCACTGCCGAGTCATTGTCAGGAAGATTGTAGAAAAGTGTAGTTTGGTCAAATAGAGAACATGTAAGAGTTGTGGAGCTTCATCCGGTGATGGCAAAATTAAAGGAAGTTGCTATTGGTTAACTCAACAAATGCGCTTTGTGTGTTGCATAAGACTGTCTTTGAATTTGAATAAATACTCGATGACAGATTCTGGGTCTGTTTCATTCAGTTCGTAGTTTCAGGCAGTTAACGCTACAGCATTTCAGGAATTGGGTGTAGATCAATTGAAGAACCTTGATTGGTACCTTGATCCAATACTTGGGATCCAACATTTCTGCTTTGTGTGAAAAGTGGCTAAGTTTAGCTTCTGCAATGTAAAATCTTGAAGAGGTGAGAAATGGTATTTGATATAATTTTTTATAGATACATTTCTTTAGATACTCATCATTCTTAATGAAAAGACAAAATTGAAGACATAATCAAGAGAATATGAATTACACCTTATCCTTTACATTCTCAATGATATTTACATGGGACATATTCTCACTTGTGGGTGTTAAATCTACAAAATGAAACGGCAGTATCTCACTAACAAAAACCGCCTAGTAACCTGGTAAATAGACTATGAAAGAATAAGATGTTTAATGTTTTTCTCAATCATTTTGTTAAATTCCAAGTACATTTTCTAGTTTATATCTTGTCGCACCATCATAAGGGGGTATGTGATGCATTCCTTTCTTACCGTCTGCAGTCCAGTGTAGACCAATAGTTTCAAAACTAACAAAAGATTTTCACAAAGCTGTTTCAATTTATTACTGGGCGCTTGTACTCTAAAACTCTTTTTGAACTAATTTTCCTATTTGTTTGTTTTGTGGTTTTTATTCATTCTGTCCGAGTCATCATTTGACTTGATGTTTATTTGAAAATATAACCTTCTAGACCAGGAGTCTCAAACTCGGGTCCTTGATTATCCTGCAATTTTTAGATGTACCCCTGTCCAACACAACTGAATCAAATGGCTGAACTGACTCTTTAGCATGCAGTCAAGTTTAACAGCCCTTTTAATGATTTAGTTATTTTTATATAGGTGTGCTAAAGCAAAGGGGCATCTAACAACTGCAGAACTTATAAACTCCAGACTTTGAGGACTGGAGTTTGTGACTCGAGTTCTAGATTGTAACACAATTACAAAAACATTTTAACTTTGTTTATGTACTTGTAGCAGCTTGTACATGTAGTACGTTTGCATGGTAGCTTGCATATCATAATTGTGCCTCTCTTGTTTGGTCAGTTCTGTGGCGTTGTGCAAGTCAATCAATAATCAACTGATCTAGATGAGTTGCCAGCTTGATTATTAATGAAAGCTAACTCACTGAGTCACTTGTCCTTGTTTGTGAGTTGAAAATGTCTTTTTTTTTTATGTTCTAACAGAGAAACTGTCACAAGCTAAAGAAGAAAATCTGGATATGCACCAGATGCTGGACCAGACTCTAATTGAACTGAATAACTTGTGAATGCACATCTTTCACCTGCCGCCCCCCCCCGCCCCCCCAACCCCCTCCACACACTCACATGTGTAGCGGTTTGGCTTTTTGTATTTGCACCTTGCTTATCAGAACCCCGTCGTCTTATTCCTCCAAAGCTGGTGAAGAAAATAGCCAGTTGCTATTTTGAACGCACAGTCCTGCCTTCAGCGGAACTCAACCCAGGAGCCTAGCTAAGGAGAGTTAAAGCATAGCCAGACCCTTTTTTATCAGTAAAATAAAAATGATTTTTACCTCTGCCTTTTTCAGTCAATGAAGTATATAGTTTTTTTTTGTTTGTTTTTTTTTGTCGTTTTGTTTTTTTAGCTTTCTGACATTTCATCTGGTGACGTGGCATGCAAAATTTGTGATGGACTGTTTTCTACATCTGCAATAAAGATGATCTGGATTTCCAAGCTTAAGCACAGACCAAAGGATGAAGTACAAATGTTTTGCACTTAGTCAAACTTGATATTTTCCATATACAAAATGTTTTGTTTTTTTTTCACCCAAGTATAACTGTACACAGGCTTTGCCTGTCTGTATGTATACTGGTGCTACTGTGTTCTTGATTCCATTGTGCATTACAGTATTTGGAAATTTAATGTTCTTTAAAATCCATGGTTTAAATTCTTGTCACAATTTCAGTCATTTGGCTGTGCATCGTTTTAGTTTTATTTTAAAATTAGAAGTTTTGAGTGTGCAACATATTTGAAATGTATAAATTGATAATAAATAAAACCACGTTTTGAAAGTTTTCCAACAATGCGGTGCATGCTGCGTCTTCTTATCCATCACACAATAACATAACGGGGCTAATTGTGAGTTGAAAAACAATCTTTGGCCAAATAAATACTCTTTAATCTAAATTTTACAGTATTAGGTTTCAACCAATAATTTAGACTGGAAGCATATTTTGGAGTGACCAAACTATAGTCCTGGTTTAAATGGAGAATATGTGGGAGAATCAAAAGATGAGGCTGATGGTAAGAAGTCTTCCCATTTCAAAAATAAAATACCAGTGGAAACGTACAAAAAAAAACTGGTCAGCAGTTATAAAAAGAGTTTGCAAACTCGGTAGACTTTTGAAAACGTAAATAATTAAATGAAAAAACAAATATGGATAAAAATTACTACTTTTTCATTGGGAAATGCCTAAATCTCTAAATGACTAGACATAACATTACTAGTATAACTACGAAGTTTTTTTTTTTTTTTTTTTGTTCTGTTTTTGAAAGTAGATAACCATTACAAATGAATTAACCTTCAATTCTAAGTGAGCGGAGCAGAATATTCTGAATGTTCAAACAATTTTCACGTTTGAAAAAAATAAAACTCATGGCTTTAACTTTCATTTCGAGAGATCTCCGGTGTTGTTCTGCAAAACCTTACGCTCGACTTTTGCCTGAGTTGGGATTTGATTATGTTGGTCTTGTTTGCTCAAACAGGAAGTATGTAAGTGGATCTGCACCATTTATCATCCGGCGAAAAAAAAATGTTGAGCCGGGTGGGCGTGGTTTTGTACACAATTTCAAACGGGCCTTCACAAACCATATGCCCGATATAAAGATAACAGAATTACTTACGTGTCAAAAATAAAATATTATTCTAAGTAATTTATAACTTCGTGGAGTCGGCTCTGTGTTTGTGAGCATGTGATACCTAGTAGTTTATAGTGCCACTAACACCCCTTCACCATTTCAAAATTCCACCTGTCATACTTCTGCAACCGTTTCAGTATGTATTCTATCAAAGATCTACACGCAGTACCACATAAAAAACCAAGGCAAAAACAGCTGTTTAGAAATATGTGCAATCTGTTTTTAATTTCCAAAAAACCTTTATAATCAAGTGTCTCAGCCACGTTTCTCCCAATCTTTACCGACACCAAAACATAACACTAGTCCTTAAGCAACTGCTCAGCCTCCTTTTTTCAAATTGTAGAATTTAAAATTCATCCTATGATGAGTGGTCAGCATGAAATTGTTGACCTATATGTCACCAGACACCGCCTTCAAGTCCAAAAATAAATGACAGCCGATATTTTCTGTTTTATGCTCATCAGTTCTGGGAACTGAATGAAAACCCAATCATTTGACTCTTTGCTATCTCGACTGAAAACATCAATGTTTGCTACAGGGTCAAGGTCATCGAGTGACTCATTGCACGCTCTGAGTGTACATTGTCCCCTCGATTAAGTCACAATTCACTCAAAGTTATCTAACATGTTAAAAGGTCAGTGTCGTACACTCACTCTGGCTGCTTACTTTGCACATTTCCATTATGTTTGAACTTAATCTTTTCATAAATGTGATCATTTTAAAAAATAATGTTTTCTTTTATGTTTTGTTACATAACATGTAATTTCTACATGCTTTTAAGTGATGCTTTTTATGAGCAACAAAATGTGAAAACATTTAAAGAGTAGTTCTCGGTAACACTTTATTTGAAGGGGGTTGGATAAGACTGACATGACACTGTCATAAACATGACATAACACATGTCATGAACATGAATAAGCCTTCATGAATATTTATGACTGTTGTCATAAAGCGTCATTCGGTAAATTATGACACTTTTAATACAAAGTTGACATTATTCAAAATGTCTTTGTTATGACAACTTGACATTAACCAAGAAATCATTACTGACATAAATTTGTTATAAAAGTATTACTGATTGCACTTTAAAAATTAGGTATCTTTATGTTATTAAAGGTAAAGTTTAAACAGTAATGATTTCTTGGTTAATGTCAAGTTGTCATAACAAAGACATTTTGAATAATGTCAACTTTGTATTAAAAGTGTCATAATTTACCGAATGACGCTTTATGACAACAGTCATAAATATTCATGAAGACTTATTGATGTTCATGACAGGTTTTTATGACAGTGTCATGTCAGTCTTATTCAACCCCCTTCAAATAAAGTGTTACCTAGTTCTCAACACTTTGCACTCCATTTAAAGAGGAAAACTCCTCCCACACCGCGCTGTCACCCCTTCTTCCCATGTGCTCCACCGGCTGACTGTTAAGGAATACTCCCCGTAAGTTAACAGACAAATGCGAGCCGTTGCAAACATTTAAAGCGGAGCGTTTTCTCCATAATGTTTCGAATGTTTTTATATCGTCGCTTTTGTGCCAAGTGCTCCCCGCTGCCAGCGCCCCGGTCTCTCTTACTAACGCCGCAGGCGAAATGTGTTTTTATTCGGACGCAGACGCGTTTCTTTGTCGGGGGCAATTTCAATTTCAAACGCCGATTAAAGTCCAGAACGTGGCTGTATGGTGTAGGTGCGGGCATTGTTTTAGCAGTAGGTCTGAAATACAGGTCTGACTCTGCAAACAGCTCATGTGATGATAAAGTTGAAATAGCACAAAAGACTCATCCGTACACAGAAGCCATAGAAGTGAGCAGAGACCTCCTGGAGCGGATAAAGGTAGGCAAAGAGGTAGGCCTCTGAAACTAACTTGGTTAGAGACAGACACCTTATCTTTATTGGTATCTTTATTATTATTATTACTAATTATCTCTCCTATTATTAGGCTGAGGTCGGAGCTCCTGGACTGATAGTTGGGGTTGCAGTGGACGGTGTTCAAGTGTGGTCTGAAGGTGGGTGATAAAACCGTCCAGCATGAAGCTACAACTCGGAGTAAAAATGTATCAGAACAAAAATACCTGGCAACAATGTTGCAGTTTTATTTTGCATACTGGAGACAAAGTTTCTATGGTGACAATAGGAAGGCTGTTATCAAATCCACTGCAAACATTTCCACGTTTTGTCATGTTGCGAGTATAAACTTTAGTGTATTTCTTTGGGGATTAGTGTAATATGTCAGCAGGGACCTGGTGGTGGCAGCATCATGCTGTGGAGGAGGTTTTCTTTCGCAGAGATGCAATCCTTGGAGGAAAACCTGTTAGACATGGGTGCAGGTTCACCTTCCAGCTGGACAATGGCATCTTTTAGTAGAAGTTTTAAAGTTGTTGTGGGTGTTTATATCTAAATGATATTTTTCTCTAGTTTTCAGTGATAGGAAGCAGTCAAATGATAGCTGCCTCTTCATGTAAGAAAGTTATGGCTTTCATCTTTCCACCAATTTAAACTTTGTTCCTCAGTGGTTACCTATATCTTTGGGGGTATTTTTTATTATTATTATTTTTGCTTTGTGAATCATTACAAAGGTTAATAAATGGGTAATATCTAAACATGACAGCAGGAGGAGTTTTTTTTTTTTAAAGAAAGTTTGCAAAATTTGCCACCAGTTGAAGTCAGAAAACGATAAATGTTTGCTGTGGGGAAATTCAATAAAACTTCATCAATGATGGCCTGATGTCACATATTTGAATTTTAGATACTGTTAAAATCTTGGTTGTTGGGTCAGGTGCTAATTGCGCCTACGTCTAGAGAGTGTCAAGTTTTAATGCCGTGTTCTCACCAAATAATTAACAAAATACAAAAGGAGCAAGTTCAAGGCACTTTGCTTTACCTTGTTACAGAAAATTTACAGGGTAGTTCCACACATCTGCTAGAGAAAAATGTGCATATATATATATTTTTTTTTACCATTTCCAGCAAAT
Source organism: Poecilia mexicana (assembly GCF_051168715.1). Taxonomy (NCBI): domain Eukaryota; kingdom Metazoa; phylum Chordata; class Actinopteri; order Cyprinodontiformes; family Poeciliidae; genus Poecilia; species Poecilia mexicana. The sequence continues at coordinate 12,604,964 of NW_028263375.1, forward strand.
TAAAAAAAAGTAACACTGAAAAAAAAATAATTATGAAGTCAAGATGTATATGCTTGCACAATATATTGTGCAAGTTGCACTTTTTTATGTTATTTAAATATTGGGAAGTAGTCTTTCTTATCTGTAACTTCATTAGTTTCAACACACTGCTGCAAAAAAGAGCTATTTCACTGCACCATTTCCTAATAACTATAAGGCATAACATTGCCCCTGAGCACTTGAATATGTATATTGTCTAACAAGAATTAGCAAAGAGGAATGCAAAAATTGTATTAGAATCTGTTTCAGCAAAGTAACACAGTAATGCAATCAGTTGGGAGAAAGGTTGAAGTTGGCTTGCATGCAGAAAGGAAATTAAAATGATGGAGCAAAACCAAAATCAAGGTGGTTTTGAATAAACCTGACTCTGCAGGTCTTGCACAACCATTAATCTTGCCTGTAAACGGCTTTGTTGCACATTCAAAGCACATCTATGAAACAATTTTTATACACCCTGCAATCACTGAAGCTGCTGATCTGATCCAGGCATCGGCTATGCTGATCTGGAGAATCGTGTCCCATGCACTCCCAATACGGTGATGCGGATCGCCAGCATCAGTAAGTCCCTCACAACTGCAGCTGCCGCGCGACTGTGCGAAGAAGGGAAACTTGATCTTGATGCCCCCGTCCAGAAATATGTGCCAGAGTTTCCTCAGAAACAGTTTGATGGAAAAGATGTAAGTTATTTATGGATATAGGAAAATGACTTATTCTAATACTTGTAACTAGCCATGGTAAATCAAATGTAGCTTTTTTTTTGTTTATTTTTTTCAGGTTACAATAACTTCTCGTATGATACTGTCACACCTAAGTGGCATAAGGCACTATGAGAAGGATGCGAAGAAAGTTAAGGAGGACAAAGAGAAAGCCAAGCGACTTCTAAAGCATCCAGGTACCACACCACTTTTATCTATAAAGCACTTTAAAATAACCAAAGATCTACAGACATGTTAAAATAGACAAAAGAAGGTAGTTAAAACGGAGTCAACCTCTCAGGATGTGCTAAACCAAATAAATCTGTTGAAAGAACATTCTTTAGCTCAGTGAGAAGAGACCTGCTGGATGGGGAAAGGCAGATTATTCCACAATTTTGGGGGCAGATATTGCAAAAGCCTGGCCTCCTCTTATGTTTCTGCTTTGATTCAGGCACAAGTAAACAGAGAGACGATGAGAAGCGCTTACCTGACAACAGAGACAAACCCGGAGGAGATCAAACATCTAAAGGTAAAGAATCCACTCAGGCTCAGCGGAAAAAGGAGTTTGAACACGAAGAATACTACATAAAAGACAATTATGAAAGCGTTACTAAGTCCTTGGACCTTTTTAAGGACGACCCGCTCATTTTCAAACCCGGTAAGCAAATTTTTATACAAAACAATTTTTGACGATAAATTTTCAGTGTTAATCAGCCCGAAAGACGTTTTGGCTGGATTGTAGGAACCACTTTCCTCTACTCCACTCACGCTTTCACACTGCTGAGTGCCGTTTTGGAGCGGGCGGCGAACCAGCGCTTCCTGGATATCATGAAGGACATGTTTCGGGAGCTGGGAATGCACAATACAGTTCCAGATGAGAATGACCCCATTATATATCATCGCTCCAGGCAATCTATGTTTTTATATATATATGTATATATATTTTGTTTCTGTCCTCTACATTGCCTTGCAAAAGTATCCACACCTCTTTAACCTTTTTTTAATATTTTGTCACGTCACAACTACATACATCAGTGTATTTCACTGGGATTTTACACAAAGTAATGAATTACTGGGGAGTGAAATGAGAATTATTTGGTTGAAATTGTTTACAAATATGTGGCATGCGTTGGTATTCGGCCCCGTTTATTCTTTATAATCCTAAATAGGATCCAAACAACCTTTAGAAATCACATAATTCTCCATGAACATTAATGTAGCCTATATGCATGCAACTCAATTTCAGTATATTCTCAGATTATGTAATTAAACAATATCTCAAGCTTTCGGCATCTCACAGATTACTGCCAATATAAAACTACAGAATGGCACAACTCCAAACATGGCATTGGATTTTCCTTCTACTTCAGTCGTGTACTAATAAAATATGATAAAGCCTGGGGTTGTATGTTAAAGTGTAAAACATTACATGAATCCATGTGTCATTTGAGTAGAATTTATTTATTTTTAGTTAATGCATTAAAACCCAAAGTTCTCTTGCTTATTGGTTCCTCCACAGATTTTATCACCTCAACAAGCGAGGGCGAGTTGTAAACTGCCCGTACGTCGACATCTCCTACAAATGGGCCGGAGGCGGCTTCCTCTCCACAGTGGGAGACCTGCTGCTGTTCGGCAACGCTCTGCTCTACGGCTACCAGGTGGCCCACCTGAAGGACACGGAGGGGTTGCTCCCTGGTTTTCTGAAACCCAAGTCAGCCATAGAGCTGTGGACGCCAGTCGACAAGACGGAGGCCTCCTGGGATACCGATGGTCTGTACGGCCAAGGCTGGCTGGTGGTGGAGAAGCTGCAGAAGTATGGTCAGTGCAGGAAGCGCAGGCATTACGTGTCCCACACAGGGGGAGCCGTGGGGGCCAGCAGCGTTCTTCTGGTGTTACCCAGTGATGAGATGGACCAACGCCAGGGACGGACTCTCTACCTCCCCCAAGGAGTGGTGGTCACCATTATCACAAACATGCAGTCTGTGGGACTGAACAGCACCGCACTAAAAATTGCTCATCAGTTTGAGAAAGCCAGAAATGTGTGAGAGCGACTCGATGAAATTTCGGCTCCTCTTGTATTTTTTTATAATGCAGCTTTTAAATCCACCTGAAAACTGTTGATCCATGCCTCATCTCATTGGAAAATAGGTTTTACAATTCACAAAACAAAAACTCAAAACAATTTTAATGGCTTTTAAGGTTGTTTTCTTTAAACAGACTTCAGTGAAAGTTTTCCAGGCTACACTACGGTGAGATTCTAAAGTGCTTCTGTAGGTTTTGTCATTCTTTTCTGGGTTTTTGTTTTCACAAGCTGACCCCAGAGAGCTAAAGTCATGTTAATGTCTGGGTCGAAAGAAGCCTAACTGACATTGACTTTTTTTGTTTGTTTGTTTTTGTTTTTCTTGTTTTTGTTTTTTCAATTCAGGCATACAGATTACATTGTCAGCATTTTTGAAATTATTGTCATCCTGAAAAATGAAGCCAGTTTGCTTTCAGTCCAGTTCTTGTGCAATTTAGAATTCCTCAGTCTTTTTCTCCCTTGCTTCCTTTCTTAAGAAAGGTTTCACACCCACCTGAAAGCAATGAAGCAGTTCCAGATGGGCGTTTCCGCAAGAGGTTGACGTCGGTAGGTGGAATTGCGCAAGAGTCAAACACGTCTTTCATGTCCTCTTTCAGATCTGTGGAGGATTTTTTTTTCCTGTTTTGATATCACAGTTGTTAGATATTGTCCCTTAATGTAGTTTATTTTATACTTCTCACATGTTTAGCATTATATTTTCAAAGTTTTCTTTTAAACTGTTCTTGGAATGTTAATACATATGCGCATAATCCTCATAGTTTCAACTTCAAGGATATTTCATGATGCATTTGTTGTTTTATTCCCCATCTACAAGGAACTGACAGTATTTTTTTTGTTAAATTTACAACTTGTTTCATCTTCTGTCTGCAAATAATTATTAAAAAATGTTCCTTTGTGCTCTTGCTTTAATTTTTTTTTTCATACTAATAGTAAAAAGTGTTTCCTTTATGTAAATGATTACACAAGGAAGTGGAGGTTTGTAATAACTGCATAAGGAAGAAGAAATGAGTCACAGAATTGAATTCCTAAGCTGCCATTGCCTTACGTGGCTTTACAAATGTATGAACATTTCAGATTTTGTGAAATGCACCCAAACTTATGTTTGTTTCTTCTATGTAGGAAATCTGTTCTACCACTAGGTGGAAGCACTTTACTGAGAAGTAGTAAAACCCCGGATCCACAGTTATTTTTACTTCCACCAAGACTTTTGTTTCTGGTAAGTGAGACTTCAAAACATAAAACATTGCACAAAGGGTATCAGTTAAAAAATATATTTTATTTTTAAAAAAAATTGTATGTAAAATATTGATGTTCTTCTTTACCCTTCATAAAAATCTTTGACGTTACAACAAACAAACACTTGTAATGGTAAACACATTTTTGACTGTTTCCACTTGTATGTTTGGACATTGATCTTCTTGAACTACGATTTATGTCTTTTAGGTTAGAAGGCCTCTTTGTCATCACCCTAATCTTTAGCTCCCTCCTAATATACTTCTAATGGAATTGCATGGGTACTGTGTAGGTACTGGCTGCACCACCCCACAATTTAATGAGAAAAAACCCCATTTTGGCCTAATTAAAATGACACATTATAGCTAAGAATACCAGGAGTATGCATAATGATTATATTTTGCACAAATAAGGGCTTAAAGTTTTCTGATGAAAGAAGTACTTGACCTCTAAGCATTGGCACATATTTCAGCTCTTTAGTTCAAACTAATTAAACTTTTCTTGGTAGGATAGTTATGAAGTACTTACAGATTAAAAAAAAAAAATTGGCTGCATTAACAAGTTTAACCTGGTTTCATTCATTATTTAACGTAACTGTTAAACCATGGAAAACATTTTAAAGAGTATCTTATCTGTCCATAATCTATATTTACATATATATATATTTTTTTTCTTTTTTTGCATTTGTTCTCGCATTTCCAGCTTTGAGAAAGTTGCGGGTGAAATTACAAAGAGCTTTCTGTGAAGTGAGATCACTATGTCCAGTTGAGATGCATCCAGAGGCAACTATGGTTTACACCAAAAACACATTAAGGCTTAATAACAGACAAAACTTTAAATAGAGATTGATGGCATTCAGCAAAAGGCTGTAAATCAGGGGTCCCCAAACCTTTTCCTGCGAGGGCCACATAGCTGTTCCTTTCTGTGGTCGGGGGCCAGTCTTAGTTTTTGCAGAAAAAAAACTTAGAAAATTCTTGTCGAGAGGGGGGGGGGGGGGGGAGGGTTTGTTCTGTATTTGAAACTGTCGAGCGTGGGGGGGGAGGGACGACGACGACGACACATTCGCGCTTTTAGATAGATTTTTACCCAGAATGCAAATGGAAAAAACCGTGAGTGAAACGGTGACTGGGACTGACGAGTATATATGCCATTAAGGGAAAGTAAGTTTCACATTTGCTCAAAAGCCCCCTGGTGGTTGAAGAAAAATCCACATATAAACCGGAAAATACAATATATGAAAAAAAACACTGAATGCTCTCTGGTATGAGCAGGCGGGCCGGATCCGGCATTGTTCAGGGGGCCGGACCAAATGACGTGGCGGGCCGGATCCGGCCCGCGGGCCGTAGTTTGGGGACCCCTGCTGTAAATGGTTGGTTTGTGTGACAGGAACAGAGTTGTATGAATAAAATGTCTCTAAAGTAAAAATCTGCATGTAATTAAATATTTACATTTTTTTTTTGCAATTAAGCCACTTTAAAATAAAAAGCATACATCCATTTACAATGGGTTGTTTTTTGTTTGTTTTTTTAAAACAGATATTTCACAACTTAGGATTTGGTTGTCTCAATTGCACATTTAAACGGATATTTAAAAAGAAATGCTACCATGTAACAAGTTCTTCCTTTCCCAACCATTAATCCTTATTCCAAACCTCTTATATATGTTTTTATCACATTAAAATATGCAGAATCTTCCTCTAAATTACTGTATTAACTGCAACAAAATTAAATAATATATTATTACATTACATACACACGCACAAATATGTACATGTAGGCAGTAGAGCTCATACTTGTAACTTCTTCGTCTGATCGGCATCGTTCTTTTGGCTTGGTTTTTCCTTTACCATCCTGTGCACGGAAAAAAAAAAGAAGAAAATTAGGCTTACACTTTACTTTTTATTTGTTTACATCAGCACATAACTCTTAAACTTTAAATAACTCTAAATGATTTACTCACTTTTGAATATGGTAAATGATAACAGCCAGCACCACCAAGACGATGATTGCTACAACGATGATGGCAGCTAATAATCCTCTATCATATCCATCCTGAGAATAACTAGGGAGGTGGTACTCCTCACATCTGATTCCTTTGTAGTTTTCTCTGCAGCTAAAGTGCCAAAGTGTTTAAAAATAATAATAAAAAAAGAAAATGTGTCAGTAATATTTCTCATTTACATATTGGCTTGTAAAATCGATTCGTTTGTGGGTTTTTTTTTTTATTATTATTTTACTTACATGCAGGAGAGTGTCTCCATAGCTGGTAATTTATAACATGACGCTTCATTCATGCAAAATGTAGCTTCGCTAGGATCACAAGGTTTTCCGTGTTCTGAAAATGTTACAGGATTTAGTTATCTTTCTAAGCACATCTTCACGTTTAGAAATTGTCACAATTGATAGGATGAGTTACCTGCCATCATTTGAACTGCTTTAGTTGTGGTTTAACCTAAGAGAGAACATATGTTTAGTTTCCACCAACCCAAAAAGAAAGAAAAAGAAAAAAACTTGTCAGAGTTTAGAAGCGTCAACTATGAAAACACACTTAAGAAGAATGACTTAATCAAAAGGTCTCTCATAAAACCTAATTTGTTTAGTTTCTATCAGAAATGGTTCACTTACCACGTTCCTTTCACCAGTTCCTGAAATCCCAGCTTTAAATGCTTCTGGTTCCTGAGGCAGATCTTTGCGGCACCTATGCAGTTTTCTCATGTGGGCGTGCTTTTGCTGAAAAGAATGCAGGAGGGGCAGTTTGTCCACTTTTTTTAAATGGCAAGTGAAATGTCAACCCTCTGATACTTCCTCCCCATCTCTTAGTATCCGATAATGTTCTGGGTAACAGATTTTAAGTGGAGTTGGATCATTTTTGCCTTATATGTGGGCTAGAGGGGTTTTATTTTTTTGATTGCTGAAGCTTAGATCAATTGTTGCATTAGGCAGAGTATAGATGAGGGAAGTATTTGACGGACTGGGGGAATTCTGCCTTTCTGGGTTTGGTAGAAAGCAAACAATTGCTGGTATGCGAAGAAGCATGAATGGCATCGTGAGAACTGTCTGTCACAGAAACCTCGCATTGCTTCTCTCAGACGAGTAATTGTTTTTACCCAGAACCGTTAGCTGACTTACCACCTGGCACCATTTTCCTTTTAAAGTTTTGGTTTCAGGTTTTCAGTTTCGTAGTAAATGCAATCACTTCCAAAAAAAACATTGAATCCTTCAGAAGGAGTAGTTGGAAGGACTTATCCACCATTGAACTTTTTTTTTATCAACGATGATATTTCGATGCTTGAACTGAGGTTTCTTGAGCAACATTTACCTGATCTTCTCTCCTATATGAGTTCTGACTGTGAAATGTCCATGGACCACAGGGTGTGACACCTTAATATGACCCCTATCAGGTTGTCAAGTGCATTTCATGTTGACATATTAATTTAATTTACTCTCTGATGCTCCATCAACTGACTAACATATCAACTCACATCATGATCTTAGCATCTGTGTTCTCTAGTGCCAGCCGCAGACATATAAGTCATTCATGGTCACTGATCTGAATCTGTAGCCTTCATCTAAATAAAATGACAGTTTTTGGTCAATGAGGGCAGTTCAAAGGACCCATAGCAAAATATTCTCAATGTTCAAGGTAGTTCTCCTGCTTGAAAGTGAATCTCTACTCCATTATTGAGCCCTTTGCAGCCTCTTGCAGGTTTTGTTCAAACAATATTGTGTTTTTAGCTCCCTCTGTTTCCCATGAACTTTGACCTGCTTCTCTCTTCCTTATTAAAAAAAAAGTATTTGTCACAGCATGATGATGCCACTATCATACTTCACGATGGAGGTGATGTGTTGAAGGAAATAGTCATTGTTAGTTTTCTGTCATTCAGCATTGTGGATGTAGGCAAAAACCTTTCATCTCGTCTGCACACAGCGAGTTTATCCACATGTTTGTGGTTTCTGCCTCATAACTCCTGGCAAACTACATGTCCGCTGGCTTTCTTTCAGAAATAGCTTTCTTCTCGGCATTCTTCAATTAAGGCCAGATGAGCTGCAAAGACTCCCATTAGAAATGGGAGAAGTGTGCAAGTTACAAATCTGGACTTTTTGGCAGAGTGGCAAGACAGAAGCAATTACTTAAAAAGAAAATGTGCCATTTGCAGTTTGCCACAAACCAAATAAGGGTCCCATGAAACATATGGAAGAAGGAACTCTGGTCAGATGAGAGCAATATTGAGCTTTGAAACCAACTGGCAGCATCATGGTGAGAAGACACTTTTCCTCAGGAGAGTCAGGGAAGTGGGACAGAGTGAACTGGAAAATAGACTGAGCAAAACACAACACAATCCTGTTAGAAACCTGGTGAGACTGGAGTCGATGTCTTGCAGGACAACGTCACTAAAATATACAGCCAGAGATAAAATGGGATGGTTCAGATTAAAGCATGTTCATGTGTTACAGCGGCACGGTCCCGGTCCAGAGCTATAGATCCAAAGGAAAATCTGTGGTGATGCTGAAAAATATATGTTGAGATATGTTTTTCATCCAGTTTTGCACATATTTTACCCACTATAAGTGTAAACCTGATATAGAGATAGCCCCCCCCCCAAAAAAAAAAAAAAAAAAAAACATACACATATGTATTCTTTATTACCAGCCTTCATAACATGACCTGACCTTTTTATTATCATGTAAGGCCATGTGGTAAATTTTTAGAGAAATGCAAACGGCGACACTGCAAACTCATAGACCGCGTTTAACACTCTGACTGCCGCCACGGAAGCCTTTAAAGTACCTGAATATTGTGCATTTCTCTTTTTCCGTGCGGGTGGGTTGTTATCGCGAGGAACTCGGGAGGTAAAGCGAAGCGAGAGCGCTTTCCTACGTCGACGCTTCCAGAGTGGCACAGAAACGGGGACGTACAGAATGCCGTCTCCGTGTCTTTATCATGGACTACATTTATGACTCGATCGACTGCATTTTGCGCTTCTTAATGAAAACTGTGCAGTCTCCTTTGCGCTGGCTTCTCCCACCGCACATCTGTAACCGCTGGCATCCCGTTTTCAGCACCTGGACAGCTCCCCGTCGAGCAGCTCTTGTTATTATTATTATCATCATCATCATCATCATCATCAGGCACATGGAGTCTCTGGTGTGATTGTGGGGGAAGCCCTGCAAGCACATTATGCATCTACTGATCCGGTGAAAGCCTCGTCGTCTCCGCTAAAGGATGGTGCTTCCAACCCAGAGGAGGTGTTCTCTGTCCTCTGAGAAGAAGCGATACGTGTGCGCAGTCGACGCAGATTTAAGCCTAATCGCTGCCTACACACAGGAAGATCCGAGCTTCAGTCACACCGATCACCATCATCATCATCATCATCATCATTACAATAATAATAACAATAATCGGCTAAGGAAAGGATATCACCATCACTGCTGTGTGGTCAATGGAGAAGGGACCATGTAGAATATACTCCAGAGGTCAGTGTGTTTTTATTTAAAGCCTAAAGATAATTAATGGGGGTTTTGTGTGTGTGTGGGGGGGGGGGGGCTGTGCGTGTGTGTGTGTGTGTTGGTTGAATCATAAATGAGAATTTAAGCTAAGCGCAGAATGGAAATGTTAACAGCCTCATAACTGTTTATAGAGCTGAAGGGAAATGATTGGAATTGCCTCCTTGTTACGTTAAATGCCGAGAGAGTGGCCAGAAATAGCCCAGAGTGATTGTTACACGAAATGAAACAGCCTAGTAAAATGAGTGCCTTTGTGGACGACCTCCTTCACTCGGGAAGCGCACACGCTATTGGCTGCAGCACTTATTGGAACAAGGGTCAACTCAAGATGCTGATTGGGAAATTCGATCCCTGTTTGTCACTTTTCCTTTTGGTCACCTCTACAGTGTAACAATCACCGAAAGTGTTAACCTCTTTGACTCTGAACACATCTCGTCTCCAGATCATCTGGGTGTTGTTTTTTGTTTGTTTGTTTTTTTTCTTTTCTTTCCAAAGTCCATATTTTTGGAGCGCTGCGGTGAAACAAACACTCTCAGCCCTTGAATGACCTGTGTTGATTTCTCCTGAGCAGCATTTAATCTGCTGTGCTTCTCCGGCTGTGAATGCTGACAATGAGTGTTTGAAGGGTAGCCTAGGTTTCACACATTACCAACAGATTCATATTGATATTACACAAAGATGATTATCTGACGTTATTGGGTTATATTTAAGCACTACTGTAGGTATGTATGTGTATTTCAGTAAATTACAATATCATTAAAATGGTAGTTTATCCCCATCGTTCGCTTCAAACAGAAACTATGAGCTTCACTATCCACTAATACAGTTTTTGTTTATTTTGTTGATTATAACAACAATAATAAAAACCCAGAATATTGTTTCTCTAAGACAAAGAATGTTAAAACTAATTGGAAAGTTAGCATCTCTATAGTTATTTCTTTTTAGCAAAGTAAAACATGGTGTGCTCTAAAACTTCCCTGCAATAATTGTAGACTTGATAAAACACATTGAGCCAAAACCGGCAGATTAAATCAAATCCTGACAGAGTGTGAAAACTTCACACAGGATTTCTATGATTCTGTGTCTTTTGTAGACATTAATGTCCAGCTCAAATGTTACTATTTGACATGAAAAAACTTTCGATCAATTAATGTTAGTTTTCATCTTTTTTTTTTTCCTCCCTCCACCCGCTTAGGGTGCTTCTGACATTGTGTTTGGTTCATGTGTGATTTAACACAAAAGGAATGTGACAGCTGTAGCCCATGCCCTCCATGCGTGGTGACTTTTGCAGCACTGACTCACGCAACTGCCCAATTCCTGAATTGGTTTTATTCGTGCACCTTTTCTATCACACTTTATCCTTCCACTAAACCTTCATTTAAGTTGTATACTGCGTTCTATAAACAGGCAACTATTTTAGCAGTGACCTTTTGCGGTTACTGTGGGAGTGTTGATGGACAACTGTCAAGTGTTAACTTGGAAGCTATAAATGGCCATAAAATACTGAATGTTAAAAATCTGTTTTAGTGGCTCTAAGCAATATTCAAATAATAATTTTTTAAAAAAAAACTAAATTTGAGGCTTTCATTAGCCCAATGTGGGGTCAGATTAAAAGTGCTGCTTATGAGAAAATAACAAGCAGTTATTATGAAATATAGTCCAATGACTTTGGGTTCCAGTACCAGTTCACAGGTTCCAGGAGTTGTTCTTCTCCCTGCAACTCATAGAAGAATACATAGTAGTTTTCAGAAACACTGGTTGTACAACTAAATATTAGTTCAGTGATTAACTGGAAAGCTGTGCCTTCAACAATATTTCAGTTACTACTTTAAATATTTTTGGTTGTAAAGAAAAATGCAGACTGCTTTACTTCTGAATAATACATTTAGATGTATGGAAATAAAACCTGTTTCAAAAGATTTTAAACTTTGGTTCCTTTTAAAAAAAAAACCCTGCATGTATTTTTACCACAGCTGTTCAGAAGTTTCTCTTTTTGAAATGAAGAACTATAACGTCTGATTCTCCAAAGATATTCAAATAAACTGCGATGCACCTGTAACTTTCCGTGTCTGTTTAAGAGCTGGGCCGACTTTCACTGAGCAGAGTCGGACGTAAATGGCTCTCTGTGTGAGGGGGAACAAAGAGCAAGCATCCCTCTGCACTTACTATGCAAGGGGTGTGAAGTTCCTGAGCCCTCGATCCACAGAGCGGATCGTATATATTGGACGAGATTTAAAATCAATTACAATTTAGTGCTTCCAAGGAAAATAGTTGGAAAAGCACCTAAAGCCACAGTTCAGGTAAGGCATCTTTCAAAGCTGACACTGGTATTTCATTGATTATTGTTCATAAATTTTTGTCTCTTTCAGCTTTATGTTTCATAACACTGACTGTAATTACACCCTGCATAAGAAGATTACATTTGTGGTTATTGTCGTGTTATATTTATATTTTTTTATTTATTTTTTTGTACTTTTGCATGTCTTTTATCTGTAGATATGGTCCTGACCAGATCTCTGCAGTGGTGGATGTAGCTCCTGGCTTCATTTAAAGAAGACATATTAGCAGCAACAAGACATGAGCAATACACAGTAAGTACAAAATGTGGCAAAGTATTAAGATTTAAGCAATCCAGGTGAATGTAACATTAATACTGAGGTTAGTAGAATGAGATTCCTACTTTTTCTTGACCTTCACATGAGTAGGAATCTCTGGGAAAGCTCTTTTGAGAGTGCGAGCGCAGCAGACCTATGCCAGCTTCGCTTACCATTCAGGAGGGATGTTCACATGTCATCTTCTCTTATTAATAATTACTCTGTGTGTGTGTGGTCCCTCCGACAAGCCCCGCATTCTGATTATAGGGAGGTTAGGGCCGGGGAAGGAGGAAGGGGGAGGGAGCTGAGTTGGAGGAAGCGAAGTGGAGTAGTGTGGAGCAGAGTGAGAGGTGAATGCAAAGTGTGTTCAGTCAGCTGCATCTTCTGCAAAGCGCAGGATGCTGCTTGGAGCCAATCGGGTCTTTTGTCTCGAGCTTCCCACCAGCATTTTATCGCTGCTTTTGATTATTTAATAGTTGATTTATAAAGCTGAGGCTGAGACAAAACATTTGCATGGAAACGACAGGAAGTGACCAAGATAGGAGACGGCTTCTCGATATAAACCACACAGGACTACAGGGTCGCATTAGCCGATCTCTCTCAAGAGAAAACCACGCATTTCATCCCACTGGCCTTCATCAGAGCATGCTCAGCCAGTGGGCTGAAATGTTGGCACGATTCTCGTTGAAGTGGCCTGGAAATGAATTGGTGACTGTGACGCAAGTCAAACAGACTCTGTAGTCTTTTGTGTGTGCTACCAAGAAGCTTTCATCTAAGATCTGGATTTTTCACATATTTTGGTGTAGTGCCGCAAGCAAAGAAATCAGGACAGCACATCCTTTTCCAAACGTCAATGAACAGAATGTTGTTAGTAGTGAAAGAACAACTTCTGCAGAGGAGTGATGAATGGAAAATTGACATGGAGTAAAATGCATTTTTTTAGTACATTATATTTTTCTGTGCATAATTTTAACCATAAAGACCTGCTATATCTCTTTAGACCGGGACACGGTGTGTTACTTTGGAGATCTTTTAGTCTTCTTCATGTTGTTATTCAGGTTCTGTGTGAGTTATATGGGGATTCTGCAGAGCTACTAGCCTGTAGGTGACTTCAATGAAACCATAAAAGTGACACAGTTAATTATAATTTAACACCTTTCCAGATTGTGCCAGTTTGTTTGGAGAAATAATTTTCCTTATTAAACGAAATAACTTGAAAAGTGCATTTTCTATTTACTTTTGTTGTCAATAATAATAAAATGAGGTGGTCTGATTAAAAAAAAAAAACACTAAAATGTTTTTGAAACATTACTGTACAAAGCCCATGCACAAAGTGAATTGAAAATTGCAATACTTTTACTAATGAATTTGAAATGGCAACTTTGCTCAGCTATGAATGTTACTTCTAAATATAAAACACCACATTTTCTGAAAATGTAAGATTAAAGTTTGGAAACTGACTGGTGAGTGATATTTAAAGTTTAAAAAGCAACTTTAGACTTAGAAGTCATGTGTGCTTCACAAGCTCAAGGTGCCTGCATCGTGAAAAGAATTCACAACAAAGAACAAGGTGAGGTGGTGATGGGGAAAAACAATCTTGCAAATCTAGTATTCCATCTCTTTAATTGGGACATTGCCGTAAAGACGCAATGTTAAGTATTTACTTGTGTTTCGCTTTAACTGATTGTCAAATAAACCTGTAAAGAAGCAAGACTAATATGATAGTTTTTTTTCCTCTGATGTGTTGTCCAGCCCTCATGGTGCTGCAACAAATTCCTCAGTGACACAGATTATCATTCATCCACATGCTCCAGTGAGCAGAAAGTATGTGTGTAAATAATCTCAGCCCCTTAGTTTATTTAAAATATGTCCCACAGCCTGTTCTACACCTTTAGATGACAGTAAGTACAGGGAACTAATGTGCCCAGCCTTGTGGAAATGACTTCCCACCAGATGCATGCATCAATAGCATCTGCTTTGTAACAGGAATACTTTAATTTTGCCGAATTATCTGCAATCTTACGTTAGAAAACGGAAGTTGTGGATTGAACACTTGAGCCAGATGCTAATCTGAGTTCCAAAGTTTTTTGTTTTGTTTTGTTTTTGCTGTCTTAACACAATTCCAATCTCAAAAGGTCATTGTGGTTCATGCAATGCTATTTTAGAAAAGTTCCTTAAAAAAAACAACAAAAAAACATTTTATTCCATGATCAATTTTGCATTCAACGGGTGTTTATGTAGAAGTTGATACTTGTTTGCATTATTGGTCTGAGGTCTGTACTCAAAATATTTAGTGAAGCAAATGTTGCAAACGGAACGGCATACCAAGCAAGATAAACTGTCTCTAATGATACGACTGTTTAAAAATGATATTTGCAAGAACTGCTAAAAAAAATGCTGATATCGCACCTTTTCACTTTTGCAATAGATAGCTATTCCACCGGGTCTCACTGAACGGGCCCGTCTTTATCAAAAGGTGTTGATAATGGAGTTCAGACCAACTAAGTCTTACTTGTGAACAACCACTAAAGACTCAATGGTCATAAATGGCTACTAACATCGGATGTAAATAAACATTTAATAAAATACTGACAGTGGTATGAAAAGTTTTAAGGTCTTGTATGAAGCCCTATTTAATATTTTACAAACATAGTTGTTTTAAAGTGTCAGAAATCTGCTTTGACGCTGACTCCAACGGTTGCCAATTGCTTTCTTCTTGCCGCTCTTTACTCGATTTGTGAAGTGAGCAGCCAGGATTGTCTTATTGCCAGATTTATTGTTCCTGAGCTGAAGATCTCTGCAGCTCCTTGATAAATGCTCTCCTTGCCAGGCCTGCGAGTTTAAGTGAACAGCTATGTCTTGGTATAGGTTCGCAATTGCATGACACACTCTTCATTTGTTCAGTGATGGATTAAACAGTGCTGGGTGAGATGTTCGAAGCCTGGGACATTGTTTTATAGACTAGGTCTGCTTTAAATCTCTTCACAGCTTTATTCTGACCTGTCTGCTGTGCATTGTGGTCTTAGTTGTGCTATTTGTGTCTTATATTTCTTTAACAAACCTCTGCGACCTTCATAGAACAGCTGGATTTGTTCTATTAAATTACACATGGGTGGACTTTACTTGCTAATTTTGTAACTTTGAAGGCAGTTGGCAGTTTTACTCATAATTATTAGTGTAAAAGGGACTGAATATAAATACATGTATCTATTTTCTTTGGGGATGGGAGGAGAAATTAAGTCATGCATCATTTTTCTTTAAGTTCTCAATTAAATTATTTTGAGGTGGTTAATTCATATTCCTTCCTCCCTTGTTATCACCTTCCACTCCAAAAAAAAGTTACAGTTACAGTGAAATAAAATGTACAATAATTCAACTAATTTAAATATAGGGCCATTTACATGACTGATGGCAGCACCTCACAGAAGCCAAAAAATAAAATAGCCAATAGCCACACAAATAAATTGTTGGTAATGATTTTCCTTGTTTCCTATTGTCAAAAAATATAGAATATTTAAATATAATGTGTATGGTACTTTTAGTCTATATAAGAAGCTACCAACAATGTTCTAATTACAATGCAAACTGTTTTGTATGCGATTATTGTTGTGCAACAAGTGGCCAATTGCCCAACACAGACTTGTTGGTTATGGCCCAGATAGTTAGCATAGTTTTTTGTTTTTTTTTAACTTAAACAAAATTATAATTTGAAGCATTTTGTTATATTTACTCAGTACAATCTTTGATATTAAAAGTCGTTTAATGGCCTGAAATATTTAAATGTGCCAATAATGTAAAAACAACAGAAATCTGTAAGGTGGGGGGGGGGGATATTTTCTTTTTCACAGCACAGCAAATCTAGCACTTCGTCACTCTTTCATTTCCAGAGTTCACGATGATAGCTTCGACAGTAATTAGACGTTGCTTTGTGACACAAAGAGATAAGGACGATATTTCCATATTAACGAGCGGTCTATCAATTTTTGTGTTCACATTTTATTTAACATAAAATTTATCAAAGCATGATTATTGCTTAAGCTGAAAGGGTTATGTAAATTTCCATGCCAATATAAACTGTTCACTGAATTAAGTATTTTCAGACTTGGATATATTAATTAAAACAAGAAAAAAAAACATGGTTGTGTTTTTCTCTTTTCACAGGGGTTTCAGATATTTCTAACAACAAGAAATAAAGGTTTACATTTCAAATACATGAATATTTAAGATTTTTAGATTTGGATGCAACCTAGATTTGTGCAGTTTGTTTTTCTTTGTTTTTAAAATTATATTAGTTTCTTCAGTCACAGAAAGTCCCCTGCAGATTAAGGATATTAGTCATGCATCCTGCTACGTTAGGATAAACTGCTGCAACACTGAGTTGAATTTAGTTGTTAATCTTTATATAATCATTTGTGCTTTTGCCACAAAAAAAGAAACATTCTAGAATAACAAATGAATCACTTTATTTCTGGGGACACCACAAGTCATAAATGAGGACATTTCTGACATGGCTGTAACAACAGGATCATTTAATGTGTTTTAGGTTTGTAATTAGGACCTCTTGCTTAAGGTGCCCAGGCATACAGTTTGCACACCCTGTCCCTGAAGCCGTCCACGCTCTCCTTTTCATTTCTTGTGTCATTCACTGCTGTAGCTTTTTTTTTTTTTTTTTTTTTCTGAAAACAGCCTAGCCTTGAGCAGACTGCTTCACAATGTCTTCAGATGGGAAGCGCCTGCTCCCACCTCGGGATGGCAATTAGCCATCTTATCCTGGGCTCCGCACACAATTGCTCCTGGCCTCCTCCACGACTGTCTAAAAATGTGATATTGATGCACTAAACAGTTTGTGTCTGTCATAAATGATTAGTGTCCTTGTTGCAGCTTGTCAGAGGTGCCAGCTCCATGGATAAAATTGGGATGCAAAGGCACATTTTGTGCCGTGTTCATGTTTGACCCTCGAGCTGAAAAATGCAATTATAGCTCCACTGGCATTACAAAAGAGGCGGCAAGAAAACGGCTCCGGCATCTCATGTTGCGAGGGCTAAACAATAAGCTAAGTTTGAGAAGCAAATATTTCTGATTTGCCATGTTGCGAATGTTCCTTTCCAGTCTGTTCAGTGATCATCTTCTAACCAGTTGTTTCCCCACTGCCACCCCTCTATCACAGAGGTTGCAAAATTCACCAACCCCTTTTGGCTTTTGTTCTCCCTGTCTTGTAATCAATGCCTTCCTCCACTGATAAGTACTCCAGTTATTGATGTCCCCATGCTGGCTGCTCTGGGATTGCTGCCAAGCAATGTGTGTCTCCTATTCCAGGGTGACTTATCCTTGCCCGCTATTGGCTGAGCCACTCGGATTGCAGTCCTCTGTATGTACTCAAGTTCAGTGGAAGACAGAACGATATTTTGCCGGGTTCTGCCAAATTTAGCTAACATCTCAAAGAAGATGAAGCTAAAAACGAAAATACAATTCTGAACGCGAGAGAAGTGCAATGCCATTTCTTGGCTTTGGTAAGCTGTCCAGTTAGCGTGACTGTTTGACAATGGTGCAGTGAAGAAGTCGTGCTGAATCTGCAATTGAAAGACTTGTCTTTATAGCATTTTGGCATTTAATCATGTATATCAGATTATCATTGCGTTCTGGGCAAATGTTTTTGCTTTATGTGTCCCATAAACAAGTCTTCATTGATTATCAGTATTTATCTGGTGAATGTTTGGAGTTTATTTTCATGTATTATGTAGAACTTGGATTTGGATAGTCTGCATTAACAACATTTATACAGTAGTAAATAGAGGAGTACACCCACTTGCAATTTTAGGGGTTTAACATTAAAACTGTACCTGCAAAATTAAGTCTAATTTTTAGAAAACCAAACCCACAACAAATACTGTCATATCAGTATTTTTTCAACACAAATTAAGCCACATTTAAAACAAACAAACAAAAACTTGAAGTATGCTCTAAAATTTTAGATACACCAAGACCCTTGAATATGTCAAGGTACGGACATGTTGAAAACCTAAATACAAAATGTTTAAGTTCATCTTTAATCAACTAAACCATGACTCATTCAGCACCCTAACTGTACTGTTGCTTTGGTTGTGGTCTACCTTCTGTGTCACAGAGCTCCTCCCCAGGGTGGAGCCTCGGATCTGGAGGTCATCTCCCAACAGGTGGAGGAGGACAACCAGTGCGTGGCTCCAGTCCAGCTGGTCAACTTCACCTACAGAGACTTGCCTTTGGCGGCCCTGGACATATCTCTGGCTGGATCCCAGCTCATCTCCAACCCCGACGAAGAGGACAACAGAGATGGGTAGGAATCGGATTTGAGTGTATTTATTTTCGTAAAGCCACGTTTTGTGTATATAATGTTGAACCTGAAACACTAGTTTCACCATTGTTATACTGAGGTGTAAATCCCTTAAAGAAACATGATGGCTTCTGAAACTACACAGAGCACCTCACTTTTTTTATCATTGTCATGTGAAAAAACTTCTCACACATTGGCCTCCAAATGTTTATCACATTAGGAGAAAAATGATAAGAATTTGCCGCAATTTATGAGCCTGACGAGGGATTTAAACTAGTGTTACCGTATTTCTTAACACAAACCAGAACATTCAACGGAGTGTCTTAGTTTTCCGCATAACTTAGATATCAAAGAGCTGCAAACAAGTTAGTGACATGATAATAATCCATAAGTAGTTTGATAGACGTAAAAATACTAGAAATGCAATTACGTATTGATTAATGTTCTGGGTATTTGCTCCATTGTTAAGAAGATATCAGAGATATTGTGTGTGAGCCACCATGTCTGCTCTTTGTGTCAAAGCGCTACATTTCTAATTATGGCAGAATTGCAATTACTGTAATCTGTAATCTACCCTGCCGGTGAAAAGCTCTGCTGTTCTTCTCCCCATTGCTCATATTTGCATTTTGTAATTATACCTGCCATGTTGAATCATGCCTCATTTTACAATAAAGTCTGTAAGATGATGATAACTGAAAATAAATGCATTAGTGTCACCATGTTAAATGGGCATTTTCTCCACTGATGTGTTCGTTGTAGCTTAATGACACGGCAATTTCTCTCCTCCGCACAGGTTTGTGTTCGCAATTTCGATAACCGGCGGAAAACAAAAGGTGTTGTTAGCAACATGGCCATCCTGAAATGTCAGAGCCTTGTGGTGGTGTGCTCTCTGCCCATAAGGCCTTCTTGTTCTGGCCTTGTGTTGTTTTGTTCTCGCCATAATGCCATGCTGCAGTCCCAGCATTCTGCGGGACAGGATACACCCCTCCCTAAGCACCCCTGGAAGCAAGTGTCTGTGGCTTTCCAGTCAGGAAGCGTGACTCACAGCCCTCCTGGCATGCTGTGATGTTGGCATCCATGCAGAAAAGTAGACAAACAGCATAAGCTTAATTAGAGCATTCGGCATCTCGCTGTCGAGGCCCCTGGTGCACGAACATGGTCAGCCGATGGCCGACTGGACTCTGCCTGTTTGGCCCAGTTGAGGCTGGAGGCTCTGTGGGACGGAGGGAAGGGACAGATGGGTCCTGCCCAAAACACCCACTTCCAGCCTCCGTCTCATTCAGATCACTGTCTTGCTCACATATCGAATAGAAAACACACGTCCTTAGCAATGGCGAACCAAAGGGAACAATCCGACAGCTCTGCAAATTATCGTCCCTGTGAGAGCTTTGGTGTAACACCATGTGAAACTTATGGCCCCTGCGGGATTTAGCAGTGTGCGGTGGAAAACTGCACGTCTCTCTCTTGACTGTAAACATAAAGGTCATTGTGCTTTCCAAAACTATTCAAAGACATTGATACTTTTTTTTATATTTTGTCACATTACAACCCACTTCAATGTCTTTTATGTGGTAAATAATTGTGAAGTGGATGCACCTACATATATATCAAATTTTGTTGGGTAGTGACTAATTACATATACTTGAAGTAACCATTAGAAAACAAGGTACTGTTAGCAGTTTTACTGCATTTCACTTATTCTTGAGGAATAAGTGAAGTCTCTACTCTACACACCTTTGGAAATATGTGGCTTGTATTTGAAATATGTGGTTTGTATTTGTATTAAACTCCCTGAGTCAACATGGTAGATTGCAGTTGCACTTCTGTTCCAACTGCAAGGCTGCGGTTGTCTCTTCAGGCTTTGTACTTCAACAGGCTAAGTGTCTTTGCCCTTAGCTCTTTTTCTGATAAATAGTTTTCCGGCTGAGTCTGTCTGCTTAGGTGGACTTTCCATCTCAATAGGTTTTGTAACTGGACATTATTCAAATCTTTTGGTCTTTCCCAGGCTTGGAAAAGATCTAACATTACCTCAGGTGAGCAAAGACATAAATAAGTAAAATTCCACATTGTAATTATTAAAGAAAAATTAAGCCAAACTGAGCAGGTCTACGGGACTGAAAATGTAAAGAAGCAGCCAGGTGCTGCTGATGGAAAGCCCTTTATAAACTGATCAACATTGGTCCAAAATTCCTCCACAACAATGTGATCCGCTGATAAAGACAACCTTTTGGATTGTGAGGTGAACTTAATTTTGCCCTCGCACCTACGCATTACTTCACTTTGTGGGTCAACAGTTCCTCCTGCTGAGTCTGCTGACATCTTTGGCCCAAGTCCTGCAGCACAGTAAGAAAGATGACCGGAACTTATAAAATGATCAGGCAAATAACAATAAAATATTGTACTATTATTTATTTAAATTTGTAGCTTCGCTGCTTTATGTAAAGTGAATATCTGCATTGTTTTTTGTTATGAAAAAAATATATATTCTAAATATATATTCTTGCTGTAATTATAGAGGGCTAAGAAGTATTTAAGGACAACAACGTCCATGTGTTACAGTAAGTCAATGAACTTCGGTAATGAAATTCCTGATTATCCAGTCACAGGCATTCCAAGACGCCTTGTCATCGCAGTTTCATGCTCTCATTTATCAGACGAACCACCGGATACCTTCATGACTAAGCTGTGTGACATCCTAGGAATGACACAATGAGGGAATGTGTTGCATGCTGGATGATTTCAATCGCTGTTGCGTTTTCCTGCACATTCCGTAGAGTTATGTTTGTCACTGCGTCCTGACCTAAAAGCTCGTGCTTTTATTTGCCGAGATCCGGCCTTGGGGTGATGTGAAAAATGATGGTCACTATCTACAATTTACATTCCGTTTTTATAGTTTACTTTACTTGCAGCGTTCTGTGTGACTGCTTGCCTAAATCATGGGCTAGACATCTCTTTCTATTTGACGTTGTGCAATCTTTCCTCTCTTAATTCTGCCTTGTTTATAATTTCTGCCAAAAGTAAGCAAAATATGGTTTTCAGCAGTCGTTAAATTAAGTGAGACCATTCAGTTTCAAAGTGGACAATGGTTCATTGGTTTTTGAGCTATTATTTTTGCTTTATATATTAAAAGAAGAAAGCAAGATAAACCACTGTGTTAATCTGTCCTCGAAAAACATTGTTGTGCGAGCTTTTAAAAGGAGCCATGGGTGATATGTGGTGAATAAGTCACAGATAAAGTGGATGCAAATAAAATATGATAAAATATATACATATATGTGTATATATATAATGGCTGATTTTAATTTTCTGAACACCCTGAGTAATACTCTCATCTAATCTTAATCTAATGCGACGAAAGGCAAATCAGCCGTCTGTAATTATGAGGAATTATTTTCCTTTGGATGCTTTGAGCAACTTGCTTTCTGATTTTTTTTTTCTGCTAATAATTGCTTAGCCACTTGGGGGCACTCATAGACTCTAAAGATCTTTGAACTGCAAAAAAAACAACAAAAAAAATAAAAAACATGCGTATCATCAGCGACACGTCAAACACTTGACATGTTTTGATGTTTTACAAAATGCTCACATTAGAACAGTGTCTGGATGCTCTAGCATATGTGGCGTGATAAGAAACAATGTGACTTAAAAATTGTGTGATTTTTAAAGTTGATGGCTGATGGATATAGAAAAATACTAACCAACTAAGTGTAATCTAACCAAATATAACTCAGAGAGCAGAGTTCATGAGTGTGAAGTGGGGCAGCATTACAAGGAACACACTATTGTAACCTAGAGAGCTTTTGTCACTCTCTGCATAATGCAGGAATTATTTATGTGAGCAGACATTGCTACGGGACGTGGGCAGCCCAAGTTATTGACTTGGTGTACGACTGAGGCAGCTTACAGATGGTGTCGTCTTTGTAGGCATTTCGCCAAAGTTTTTTTTAAACTCGCCACTGTGTTATCCTTCTGGTCTCTTTTCTGGTTTTTTGCATTTTTCATTTGCGATGAAATTGATAGATCTTTCCTAAATTCCAACATTAATAACTCAATGATAACCTATCTTTGAAAAATAGATTATCTAATATTTATATAATTATGATAGTGATAGGAATTAAATTGCAGAGTTGTGTTATTTGGACCCTTTACCAACTTTGCAGCAGTTCTCGTTAAAAATAACTGCCTTACATATGTTGGCATTTTGACACAAACTGTTACTGAAAAGAAGGAAAAGACAGGGCAACAGAAGATTAGCCAAGATGATCATCCTCTTCAGTGTTATTCAAAGACCTGAAATAGATCAAAACTGATATGTTTTCTTTAGATTATAGATAATTGGTTTGGATAAAACCTTTTATGTGCTGCAAGATGGAGTCAGAAGTTGCAACTTATACATATATGATGTTCCACAAATGTAATTAAGTCAATAAACTTTTCTTCTAATTTTCTGGCAGCTACCTACGGTTCCTTGCAAAAGTTTTTATTCTTCCTAAGCCACCTTATGTGAAAAAACCTTTTGCCCAAAATCAACTATCCCGATAGTAGCACATGTTGGTGGCAGCAGTATCATGCTGTGGGGAGGGTTTTCTTCAAAATGCATTACTTCAAGATTGATTGCAAGCTGAATGTGAAAATGATGAAAACTCCCCAATTCTGGGAGCTGCAAAGACACGCCTCAGATTAAAGGTCAGGAATCTTCGGAATTTGAGTTTTAACATTTTTGGAAGGCACTGTACCACAGAATACGTCAGGCCAGAGAATGTGTAACAATTGTTCAAAAACAACCTTCAATAATCTTGCCAGAATCTGGCAACAGAATCTTGAGCTTTTGGAACCAGATCCTTTACTGTACCTGTTGTGTGTCTGATGGATGTCTAAAGAGACTCCTTTTCAAACAACCACAAGGCTCCTTCATCAAATTGTCACTCCTGCCTGGCATTGTGTGTAACACAACAGACGACATTTCACTGTCAGCTTTGATGTTTTTTTAATACTCACAAATATGCAAACTATGGGTTTGCTTCTCAGGACGAGAGTGAAGTATTAGTGAGGGGGGGAAAAAGCATGTATCAGCGCCAACTTGTCTGCTTGTCTGTGGGTGTAACTCCTGTTTGTCTCTGTTTAGTATCTGTAGCTCATTTCTCTTGTAAAATCAGTCACTGACTTTCCTGTTTTAGACCGTCCTCTGTTCTAAGTTGGGCAATTTAAGCAATCACTCCTTGTTGTAATTAGAAACCACTGGAGTGCTGCTATTGTGCTGAACAGGATTAGAGGGACGATGGCCGCCATGCTGAATCCCAAACTTGTTTTACCGGCACCTGTATTCAGTCATTCTCTTCTTTTTGGCTGTGATAATTTACAGTGACTTTTATTTCCCCGGTACATGAAGCTGCAGGAGATTTATAGCAGCAAGAAAGTCAATCTCCAAAACTTTCAATTGATTACTTTAATAAGTTCATTCATCACACTTCATCATGAGCTGGAATTCCCTCTGGGCGTAGTTGCTTATCTTGGCTGTGATAGAAGACATTTTCTTCAGCTCCGGTTTCACGGAAAAGGAAATATTAAGCTTAACAGGATAAAGATTGCCTAATAGTTTGGCCCCAAATCACTTGTCCCTTTCTTAAGAACAGGGAGGAGTATTCAAATGTAGACAGGTGGCTCGATAGTTAAAATGTCTCCTAAAATTAAAAGTAAGGTACGGTATAGGACTGCTTGAGCAGTCTGAAAGAGACAAACTATTCCAGCCTGTGCTGTTCAGCAGCCTGCAGGCTCACAGTTGTGGCCCATTTTCCTCTGCCCGAGCCTGCTGAGTTCAGCAGATTGGTGTGAATTGGTTGAAGTTTATACTCAAGGAACCACAGGGATTTATAGTTATCAGAACCGGGGGGGGGAACTGAAAGGAGACGGGAAAACTTGAGTCAAGAAGGATCTATTTTGAAATGTTTTTGGCTAAAGTTGTTCTATTATAAACTGTCCCAATGTTCATATATTTAAGAAAAATGTTAAGCACCTGAATTAGAGCATAGGCTCTGAGACTAATCAAATTTAAAGTATAATTCAGCGGAAAAGGAATGTTTATTTTTAGTTCTTTGGTAGTCACACTTGCATATGTCGGATTGTCTCACAGAAGTCATATTACCAAAATATGAAAAGGAGCTATTAATGGTGAGTTGAGGTAGAAAGGAGGCTTAGTTATTCAAACCAAACAAATCCTCTCTGACAAAACACTCAGTAAATCTGAAAACTGGTTGTGTTACCTTTGGCGGCAGCACCTTTCCAAGCATGAACTCCCTGTTTTACGTCATACCACACTATCTCAAACAAATTTAAGCCCAGAGTTTGACTTGTCTATTGCAAAACATTTTTATGTTTGTTTTGAGCTATTCAGAACTGGACTTAGTCGTGTTCTTCATCTTATCCTGCAGGAAGACTCAAGGTCACTAGCTAGTAGATATTCTCCTTGAGGATTTCCGGCTGGAAAGCACAGATTACGTTTGCCTGATTTTACACCAGGACCTGAAGCAGCAAAGCAGAGCCACATCATCACTCTGCCACCACCATGTTTGACTGTGAGACTGTTGTTGAATCCTGTCCAAGTATCTACAACAACTCTTTGAAAATCTTGGACAATATGAGTTGCAAAAATGTTTGATTTCCCTTTGGGATTATTAAAATATTTTAGAATTTGAATTGAATTGAATTGATCACACATAATTCAGGATTAAACCGACGAGGCAGTTATATTTTTACACGTTGGTTTGGATATTTTTCCCTTGATAAATGGGCTCGGTATAAAAACACTATATATATATATATATATATATATATATATATATATATATATATATATATATATAATTTTTTTTTTTTTTTTTTTTTTTTTTTGAGGTTTGGAAACATTTCCAACTGGAGTTTATTGAAATCAAGATAAACAATGCAATATTTTCCCTATTGTGTGCCTTCTCACTCTTTGATCGTATTTGTACATATTAACTTGTGTTTTTATAGTCGGCGTACTTAATAGATTGTCATTAATCTGATTCTTTCTCCTGTTCAGTCTCTTCACCAAAAAGTTCACACAAAAATAAACCCTTTCTTCTCTCATTTCAGTTCAACCTGTCACTGCTTCGCAGGTTTACCTCGTATTTTGTTGTGCCTTAATTGCCAGAGACAATGTAATGAAAGAGACACTCAGTGTGATAGGATGAGTATAACTCAGCTGGTGAAAGCAGCCAAAACTCTGTCAGGTCTGTGCAAACGGGGCTCCAACAGAGCAGCCAGACCCATCTCTGCCTGTGCCAGTTGCCCTGCTCTGCGTCTTTGTCCGTTTTGTGCAGCCGGAGCGGCGTTTCTGCAGCCGGCATCATTTACAGCAAGCCATCACCTCCATCGCAGGTTACTATTGATCAGTCTTATGATCTAATCCCCTCAGTCTGCTGCTGCTAGACGTGCTTCGATCGTCCCTCGGTGCGTTTTCTCTACTCAGCTGATGGCTTCATGAGCCGCGCACGGTGCGCGCCGCCCCGCAGATTTCATCTATCTGCACACAGAGCGTGCATCTGTGTTCCATGCATTTGTGCATGAGCGGTCTGTGAGGGGGAGCCTGTATAAAATGACCCCGCTTTGACCCTGAACTGGTGATTTTTTTTCTCTCTCTCTCTGTTTGCCTTGCTCCACCGCTAAAGCAATCCCTCTTCTTCATAAATACTTCAGGTCCTCGGTGTTCAAGGTTTAAAGAGATTTGCCTAAAATTAAGTTTCTGAGCTTGGAGTAATCCATCAATGCCATTTACTCTGCTTCCAGTCAGGACTTTTCTTTACAGGTTTATTAAATTAATACCTTTTCTGTCAGCCTTTTGGGAAAGGTCTGAATGAATTACGATTTCACACAGTATGAGTGAAATTGTGCTTTTCAGATTGTAGCCTGGGTTTCCTTTGCTGCTCATTCCACCTTTTAACAGTTCTCCCACAAATGCTCTGTTACTGCATGAAATATCTTAATGGATAAATATTTTCTTTAGCCAATGTGGTTTGACATTTTTCCCTTAGAATATGTTTGCAAATGGGAAGGAACCATTACCCTTCACTGCCTCTTTGTCGCCCCTGGTGCTGGGCTCTAATTTGCTGGGACTGGCAGCTAGAGAAGGTTGAAACGGAGGACTGAGTGCACCGCTTGATTTCTTGGCACAGACCAACAGCATGGCCAAACTCCAGCTGCTCTGATGACCTTGGTTTAGGATCAATAGAATGTTTAGATATGTTAATAGCAAAATGACTCCAGTCATAAAGTACATGTATCCTTTCATTTCATTCCTTTCCTTTCCTTTCCTTCCTTTCGGCAGTTCGGCAGGCAGGCAGTCCGGCAGGAAGTTCGGCAGTTCGACAGGCAGTTCGGCAGGCAGGCAGTTTGGCAGGCAGTCCGGCAGGCAGGCAGTTCGGCAGGCAGTCCGGCAGGCAGGCAGTTCGGCAGGCAGGCAGGCAGGCATTCCGGGAGGCAGGCAGTTTGGCTGGCAGTTCGGCTGGCAGTTCGGCAGGCGGTCAGGCAGTTCGGCAGGCAGTTCGGCAGTTCAGCAGGCAGGCAGTTCGGCAGGCAGTTCGGCAGACAGGCAGTTCGGCTGGCAGGCAGTTCGGCAGGCAGGCAGTCAGGCAGGCAGGCAGTCAGGCAGGCAGGCAGGCAGTTTGGCAGGCAGGCAGTTTGGCAGGCAGGCAGGCAGGCAGTTCGGCAGGCAGGCAGGCAGGCAGTTCGGCTGGCAGGCAGTTCGGCAGGCAGGCGGGCAGTTCGGCTGGCAGGCAGTTCGGCAGGCAGGCAGTCAGGCAGGCAGGCAGGCAGTTCGGCAGGCAGGCAGTTCGGCTGGCAGGCAGGCAGGCAGGCAGGCAGGCAGTTCGGCAGGCAGGCACGCAGGCAGTTCGGCTGGCAGTTCGGCAGGCGGTCATGCAGTTTGGCAGGCAGGCAGTTCGGCAGGCAGTTCGGCAGGCAGTCCGGCAGGAAGTTCGGCAGTTCGGCAGGCAGGCAGTTCGGCAGGCAGTTCGGCAGGCATTTCGGCAGGCAGGTCGGCAGGCAGGATGTTCGGCAGGCAGTCCAGCAGGAAGTTCGGCAGGCAGTTCGGCAGTTCGGCAGGCAGTTCGGCAGTTCGGCAGGCAGACAGGCAGGCAGGCAGGCAGGCAGGCAGGCAGGCAGGTAGGCAGGCAGGCAGGCAGGCAGGCAGTTCGGCTGGCAGGCAGTTCGGCAGGCAAGCAGTCAGGCAGGCAGGCAGTTTGGCTGGCATGCAGTTCGGCAGGCAGTCAGGCAGTTCGGCTGGCAGGCAGTTCGGCAGGCAGGCAGTCAGGCAGGCAGGCAGTTCGGCAGACAGGCAGACAGGCAGTTCGGCAGGCAGGCAGGCAGTTCGGCAGGCAGGCAGTTCGGCTGGCAGTTTGGCAGGCGGGCAGGCAGTTCGGCAGGCGGGCAGGCAGTTCGGCAGGCAGGATGTTCAGCAGGCAGTCCAGCAGGAAGTTCGGCAGTTCGGCAGTTCGGCAGGCAGTTCGGCAGGCAGTTCGGCAGGCAGGCAGTTCGGCAGACAGTCCGGCAGGCAGTTCGGCAGGCAGTCCGGCTGTCAGGCAGGCAGGCAGGCAGTTCGGCAGGCAATTCGACAGACAGGCAGTTCGGCTGGCAGGCAGTTCGGCAGGCAGGCAGGCAGTTCGGCAGGCAGGCAGGTCGGCAGGCAGGCAGTTCGGCAGGTAAGCAGGCAGACAGGCAGGCAGGCAGTTTGGCAGGCAGGCAGTTCGGCAGGTAGGCAGGCAGACAGGCAGGCAGGCATTTCAGCAGGTCGGCAGGCAGGCAGGCAGTTCGGGAGGCAGGCAGGCAGTTCGACAGACAGGCAGTTCAGCAGGCAGACAGGCAGTTCGGCAGACAGACAGGCAGTTCGGCAGGCAGGCAGGCAGTTCGGCAGGAAGGCAGTTCTGCAGGTAGGCAGGCAGACAGGCAGGCAGGCAGGCAGGCAGGCAGGTAGGCAGGCAGGTAAGCAGGCAGACAGGCAGGCAGGCAGTTTGGCAGGCAGGCAGTTCGGCAGGTAGGCAGGCAGACAGGCAGGCAGGCAGTTCAGCAGGTCGGCAGGCAGGCAGGCAGGCTGGCAGGCAGTTCGGGAGGCAGGCAGGCAGTTCGGCAAGCAGGCAGTTCGACAGACAGGCAGTTCAGCAGGCAGACAGGCAGTTCGGCAGACAGACAGGCAGTTCGGCAGGCAGGCAGGCAGTTCGGCAGGAAGGCAGTTCTGCAGGTAGGCAGGCAGACAGGCAGGCAGGCAGACAGGCAGGCAGGCAGTTCGGGAGGCAGGCAGGTAGGCAGGCAGGTAAGCAGGACGTTCGGCAGTTCGGCAGGCAGTTCGGCAGTTCAGCAGGCAGTTCGGCAGGCAGGCAGGTAGGCAGGCAGGTAAGCAGGACGTTCGGCAGTTCGGCAGGCAGTTCGGCAGTTCAGCAGGCAGTTCGGCAGGCAGTTCAGCAGGCAGGCAGTTCGGCAGACAGTCCGGCAGGCAGTTCGGCAGGCAGTTCGGCAGGAAGGCAGTTCTGCAGGTAGGCAGGCAGACAGGCAGGTAGGCAGGCAGGCAGGCAGGCAGTTCGGCTGGCAGGCAGTTCGGCAGGCAGGCAGTCAGGCAGGCAGGCAGGCAGGCAGGCAGGCAGGCAGGCAGGCAGGCGGTCAGGCAGTTCGGCAGGCAGTTCGGCAGGCATTTCGGCAGGCAGTTCGGCAGGCAGGCAGTTCGCCAGGCAGGCAGTTCGGCAGGCAGTTCGGCAGGCAGGCAGGCAGTCCGGCAGGCAGGCAGTTCGGCAGGCAGGCAGGCAGGTCGGCAGGCAGGCAGGCAGGCAGGCAGTTCGGGAGGCAGGCAGGCAGTTCGGCAAGCAGGCAGTTCGACAGACAGGCAGTTCAGCAGGCAGACAGGCAGTTCGGCAGACAGACAGGCAGTTCGGCAGGCAGGCAGGCAGTTCGGCAGGAAGGCAGTTCTGCAGGTACGCAGGCAGACAGGCAGGCAGGCAGACAGGCAGGCAGGCAGTTCTGGAGGCAGGCAGGTAGGCAGGCAGGCAGGTAAGCAGGCAGACAGGCAGGCAGGCAGTTTGGCAGGCAGGCAGTTCGGCAGGTAGGCAGGCAGACAGGCAGGCAGGCAGTTCAGCAGGTCGGCAGGCAGGCAGGCAGGCTGGCAGGCAGTTCGGGAGGCAGGCAGGCAGTTCGGCAAGCAGGCAGTTCGACAGACAGGCAGTTCAGCAGGCAGACAGGCAGTTCGGCAGACAGACAGGCAGTTCGGCAGGCAGGCAGGCAGTTCGGCAGGCAGGCAGTTCGGCAGGCAGGCAGTTCGGCAGGAAGGCAGTTCTGCAGGTAGGCAGGCAGACAGGCAGACAGGCAGACAGACAGGCAGGCAGTTCGGGAGGCAGGCAGGTAGGCAGGCAGGTAAGCAGGCAGGCAGGTAAGCAGGCAGGCAGTTCGGCAGGAAGGCAGGCAGGCAGGCAGTTTGGCATGCAGGCAGGCAGGCAGTTCGGCAGGCAAGCAGGCAGGCACACAGGCAGGCAGGCTGTTCGGCAGGCAGTTCGGCATGCAGGCAGGCGGGCAGGCAGGCAGTCCGGCAGGCAGGCTGGCAGGCAGGCAGGCAGGCAGGCGGGCAGGCAGGCAGTCCGGCAGGCAGGCTGGCAGGCAGGCAGGCAGGCGGGCAGGCAGACAGGAAGGCAGACAGGAAGGCAGGCAGGCAGGCAGGCAGACAGGAAGGCAGGCAGGCAGGCAGGCAGTTCGGCAGGTAGGCAGGCAGACGGGCAGGCAGGCAGGCAGTTCGGCAGGCAGGCAGGCAGTTCTGCAGGTAGGCAGGCAGACAGGCAGGCAGGCAGTTCAGCAGGTCGGCAGGAAGGCAGGCAGGCAGGCAGTTTGGCATGCAGGCAGGCAGGCAGTTCGGCAGGCAAGCAGGCAGGCACACAGGCAGGCAGGCTGTTCGGCAGGCAGTTCGGCATGCAGGCAGGCGGGCAGGCAGGCAGTCCGGCAGGCAGGCTGGCAGGCAGGCAGGCAGGCAGGCAGGCGGGCAGGCAGGCAGTCCGGCAGGCAGGCTGGCAGGCAGGCAGGCAGGCGGGCAGGCAGACAGGAAGGCAGGCAGGCAGGCAGGCAGACAGGAAGGCAGGCAGGCAGGCAGGCAGGCAGGCAGTTCGGCAGGTAGGCAGGCAGACGGGCAGGCAGGCAGGCAGTTCGGCAGGCAGGCAGGCAGTTCTGCAGGTAGGCAGGCAGACAGGCAGGCAGGCAGTTCAGCAGGTCGGCAGGCAGGCAGACAGGCAGGCAGGCAGTTCAGCAGGTCGGGAGGCAGGCAGGCAGGAAGGCAGTTCGGCAAGCAGGCAGTTCGACAGACAGGCAGTTCGGCAGGCAGACAGGCAGTTCGGCAGACAAACAGGCAGTTCGGCAGGCAGTTCGGCAGGAAGGCAGTTCTGCAGTTCGGCAGGCAGACAGACAGGCAGGCAGGCAGGCAGTTCGGCATGCAGGCAAGCAGGCAGTTCGGCAATCAGGCAGGCAGGCAGTTCGGCAGGAAGGCAGGCAGGCAGGCAGGCAGGCAGTTTGGCATGCAGGCAGGCAGTTCGGCAGGCAGTTCGGCAGGCAAGCAGGCAGGTAGGCAGGCAGACGGGCAGGCAGGCAGGCAGTTCGGCAGGCAGGCAGGCAGTTCTGCAGGTAGGCAGGCAGACAGGCAGGCAGGCAGTTCAGCAGGTCGGCAGGAAGGCAGGCAGGCAGGCAGTTTGGCATGCAGGCAGGCAGGCAGTTCGGCAGGCAAGCAGGCAGGCACACAGGCAGGCAGGCTGTTCGGCAGGCAGTTCGGCATGCAGGCAGGCGGGCAGGCAGGCAGTCCGGCAGGCAGGCTGGCAGGCAGGCAGGCAGGCAGGCAGGCGGGCAGGCAGGCAGTCCGGCAGGCAGGCTGGCAGGCAGGCAGGCAGGCGGGCAGGCAGACAGGAAGGCAGACAGGAAGGCAGGCAGGCAGGCAGGCAGACAGGAAGGCAGGCAGGCAGGCAGGCAGGCAGGCAGTTCGGCAGGTAGGCAGGCAGACGGGCAGGCAGGCAGGCAGTTCGGCAGGCAGGCAGGCAGTTCTGCAGGTAGGCAGGCAGACAGGCAGGCAGGCAGTTCAGCAGGTCGGCAGGCAGGCAGACAGGCAGGCAGGCAGTTCAGCAGGTCGGGAGGCAGGCAGGCAGGAAGGCAGTTCGGCAAGCAGGCAGTTCGACAGACAGGCAGTTCGGCAGGCAGACAGGCAGTTCGGCAGACAAACAGGCAGTTCGGCAGGCAGTTCGGCAGGAAGGCAGTTCTGCAGTTCGGCAGGCAGACAGACAGGCAGGCAGGCAGGCAGTTCGGCATGCAGGCAAGCAGGCAGTTCGGCAATCAGGCAGGCAGGCAGTTCGGCAGGAAGGCAGGCAGGCAGGCAGGCAGGCAGTTTGGCATGCAGGCAGGCAGTTCGGCAGGCAGTTCGGCAGGCAAGCAGGCAGGCAGTTCTGCAGACAGGCAGGCAGTTCGGCAGACAGGCAGGCGGGCACACAGGCAGGCAGGCTGTTCAGCAGGCAGTTCGGCATGCAGGCAGGCAGGCAGGCAGGAAGGCAGGCAGTCCGGCAGGCAGGCAGGCAGGCAGTTCGGCAGGTAGGCAGTTCGGCAGGCAGGCAGGCAGGCAGACAGGAAGGCAGGCATGCAGGCAGGCAGTACGGCAGGCAGGCAGTTCGGCAGGAAGGCAGGCAGGCAGGCAGTTCGGCATGCAGGCAGGCAGGCAGGCAGTTTGGCAGGCAAGCAGGCAGGCAGTTCGGCAGGCAGGCACACAGGCAGGCAGGCTGTTCGGCAGGCAGTTCGGCATGCAGGCAGGCAGGCAGGCAGGCAGTCCGGCAGGCAGGCAGGAAGGCAGGGAGGCAGGCAGGCAGGCAGGTAGGCAGGCAGGCAGGCAGGCTGACAGGAAGGCAGGCAGGCAGACAGGAAGGCAGGCAGGCAGGCAGGCAGGCAGGGAGGCAGGCAGGCAGGCAGGTAGGCAGGCAGGCAGGCAGGCAGACAGGAAGGCAGGCAGGCAGGCAGTTTGGCATGCAGGCAGGCAGGCAGGCAAGCAGGCAGGCAGTTCGGCAGACAGGCAGGCACACAGGCAGGCAGGCTGTTCGGCAGGCAGTTCGGCATGCAGGCAGGCAGGCAGGCCGGAAGGCAGGCAGTCCGGCAGGCAGGCATTCAGTTCGGCAGGCAGGCAGGCAGTTCGGCAGGTAGGCAGGCAGGCAGGCAGGCAGGCAGTTCGGCAGGTAGGCAGTTCGGCAGGTAGGCAGGCAGGCAGGCAGGCAGGCAGGCAGTTCGGCAGGTAGGCAGGCAGACAGGCAGGCAGGCAGGCACAACATTCCCCTGTTTATCATCCATGCTTTATTTATTGGTCTTAACCCTCCTGTTATGTTCGTTTCTGAGGTACAGCAATAATGTTCGCCGGTCAATTTGACCCGGGGAGTGTTTAGTTATGCTATAGTGTCAGAAACCAAAAAAATCCTCCAAATCTTTTTTGTGTCTGATTATTAACTCCTATACTAACCATTTCAATCAATATTTGTGCAATTATGTTTTTTTATTCCTCACAAATAAAGGATCAATGACGACAATTTACTCATTTGGACATAAAAAAAATGTGATTTACATTTTTTTATGCCCACCGAAAAACCTAAACACAAAATAACACTAATTATCTTTGAAAGTGATTTTTTGTAATATTACATTTAGATTTTTTTTTTTTTTGAAGGGGTCATCTTTATAATTGAACTTGAGACACTATTCTGCCCTGGGTCAAATTGACCCGTTGACTAAAATCAAGACAAATGAGTCCTGAAGATGATCCTCCAGCTGGACTAAAATCAAGACAGGCAGGCAGTTCGGCAGGCAGACAGTTCGGCATTCAGGCAGTTCAGCAGGCAGGCAGGCAGTTCGGCAGGCAGGCAGTTTGGCAGACAGGCAGTTCGGCAGACAGGCAGGCAGTTCGGCAAGCAATTCGGCAGGCAGTTCGGCAGGCAGGCAGTTCGGCAGACAGGCAGTTCGGCAGACAGGCAGGCAGTTCGGCAGGCAGGCAGTTCGGCAGACAGGCAGTTCGGCAGACAGGCAGGCAGTTCGGCAAGCAATTCGGCAGGCAGTTCGGCAGGCAGGCAAGCAGTTCGGCAGGCAGACAGGCAGTTCGGCAGGCAGACAGGCAGTTCGGCAGGCAGACAGGCAATTCGGCAGGCAGTTCGGCAGGCAGGCAGTTCGGCAGACAGGCAGGCGGTTCGGCAGGCAGGAAGGCAGTTCGGCAGGCAGGCAGTTCGGCAGACAGGCAGTTCGGCAGGCAGTTCGGCAGGCAGGCAGTTCGGCAGACAGGCAGTTCGGCAGGCAGTTCGGCAGGCAGGCAGTTCGGCAGGCAGTTCGGCAGGCAGGCAGTTCGGCAGGCAGTTCGGCAGGCAGGCAGTTCGACAGGCAGGCAGGCAGGCAGGCAGTTCCGCATGCAGGCAGGCAGGCAGTTCGGCAGGAAGACAGGCAGGCAGGCAGTTCGGCAGTCAGGCAGGCATGCAGGCAGGCAGGCAGGTGGGCAGGGAGTTCGGCAGGCAGGCAGTTCGGCCGACAGGTAGTTCGGCAGTTAGGCAGGCAGGCAGGCAGTTCAGCAGGCAGGGTTAGGGCAGTTCTTATTTTGTCATTCTGGCAGTACAGCATGTGAAACACATTTTTTTAAGTAAAATACTGCTGGCTTACAGTTAACAAAAATACATTTAACATTAGGATATCACATCAAACCAATTAAAGAAAATTTAAACACATAATGTGAGCTTAGTGACTAGTATGTTCAAGTCCTATTTCAAGGTTGTAATTTTTAAAGGTACTTTAAATCTGCCAAAGTAGTCTTGTCATAAAACTAATTTATCCAATATAACTGTTTTAAAAATATTTATATTTAAATTGAAAAGCATACATACCAAGAAATTATATCAACTGAGGGGGTAAAAATACACATCGACATGTCTTGCGTTTGACAGATGTCACTTTTTGATGTTGCTAAAATTTTATTAATCTCTTCCACATCCTGTCTCCCCCTCCTCCCAGGTCCAACTGGCTGAAGCCTTGCTGTGGACGGCGGGCGGCACTGTGGCACGTCTGCCTGCTGTCAGCAGGTTTCAACTGTTTCCTGGTGGCCTGTGTCATCCTGGTGGTGCTGCTGCTGACAGTGGAGTTGCTCATAGACATCAAACTGCTGCAGTGTGAGTGATGCTTAAACCAAGATGACGTGGCCACGGTGACGTCGGAGGGGATGGCGAGTGCGGTTTTGAGGATGTAATATTGATGAAGTTGGTGTGTTCTGTTCATTATTAACAGTCTAGACTGGACGCAACACGCCCTTGGAGGGACAGGAAAGTGGTCTGCTCAGCACAACTGTTTACTGATTGTTATTCAAAGGCATTGGGTCAAAGCACAGATCTAACACACAAGACAAAGGGGCAGGTTCATCAAGCCATCATTAGCATAAAGGTTTAGCTGCAAGAATGCTACATTAAGATTAAAATAAAGCACTGAAGGCAATTTTATTCAAATATACTTTGTTATAATGTTGATGTTTGCAAATATTAAACTAAAAAGAGCATCGACTTTCTTATCAGTACTGCTGTAAGAGTAACTGAAATTCTGAAGATGTATATCTTACATCTTCAGAATTATATGATTAACTTGGAGCATTTTTCTTATTAATCTGAATTTTATGTTCTAAATATATAATGGATCATCATCTTTACTCCAGTATACATTCAATGATGACATTGTTATAAGTATTTGATATGCAAAAACACTAAGTTTGTTTTTTTATGTTGCGCTAAGTCACTATAAATTTCATCTCCAGCCACCAATACAATAAGCTTATAAACAATTAAATCACAGGGAGACAAATTCAGTGTCTAAGAAGCCAACTGCATCGTGAATTTATGAACAACTCTAAAGTTTACAAAAAACAAACAAACAATCCTAAGCTCCTACATCTAAAATGTCATTGTACTTTAAGACTCACTCACATTCCATGAGGTAAAGGTCTGAGTGGATTCCCTGCTTTATGTCCGCAGGGCTCACATACTGACAGACCATTTTCCTCCGGCGATTTCCAAAAAATGTGTTCCCAGCGGACTAACTGAGTGATTGACCAGTTAAATTACCAAGAGAGACAAATGTGAGAAGGAAGATAGACCAAGAAATCATGCAATGCAGACTCTGCTACTTGTGGGATTGCGGGAAGGACTTGGAGGAAGATGAATAGGCTGATAGGACAGATCACTGAACACAGCAAACAAAGACAGATGGAGGGAGATGTGGCGCGTGAAGACAAATGTCTCTGCTGATAGCCGAGCGCAGTTTGATGCCGTCCGCAAGTAGCCTGACGAATAGAGGGGAAGATGCAGACATGTGCGTGTACAGTATGTGGTGAATGAATGTGCATGGTGCCTGCCTCAGGCTTCAATCTGGAGATGCATACATGTGGTACGCGCTGGTATTTTTCACTTGATGTTCGATGCAGTGAAATGAGTCACCTATGTTTAGCTCATGTGCCCGCCTGTCTTTTAAAATAATAGGCGACTGTGTTTTATGCCCCCAGTTAATAACGCATCCCAGTTTGCCAGCATCATCCACTGGATCAGCCTGGCTATCCTCTCTGTGTTCTTCACCGAGGTGAGTCCTCTCCTGCTCAACACAATAGCGATCTCACTTACAGCCAATGCAGCGACCTGACGATTAATGCTGCGCTGTGCAGTATCTTGCTCCAATGAAATGCACCAGCAGGTTCTCAGCACAATACTGGGAACAGCTTTGAAATGCCCAGCACCTTTATTCACTGTACAAACACATTTTGGTACTCTGATCTGATGAAAAAAAAAAAAAAAAAAAATCGCATAAAGGAGACTGAATTTCCAAAGCGCTCGTGTCTCTGCCGTTGCACAGGTTATTTGATTGATCCACAGCACAGACGGTTTAAAGTGCAGATAGAGCTTTCCGTGCCACTCCTTTCCAACACCTCAGTTGTTCTTCATTGATTATCGCTTTCTTTACACACGTTCATTTTCATTTCTTACACTTGACTTTCAAAGGTTAAGCTTATGCTATAAGGTCCCATATGTCTGCGTGTGAACTCTCTTCATTTACAAAGCATGTGACAAACACTTGTCTGGATCGGTTTAAGATGCTGTCGTCACTCTCATTTTTTACCTGTAAGCTGAATGTTGTCAGTTTTATTTGCGTGATTTACACCATATTCCGTAGACCATATTCAGTGAAAGAAGAGTGAAATCGAAAGAAATCTGTTACATTTCTTTTAGTGAAACTGAATACATTGTTTTTACTGTAAAATGGTGATATTAAAATAGCGTCAGCTACAGATGCTCAACTGTTTTGCATTGTGAAAACAAAAGTGCTGAAGACGTGGTTGCATGTCTGTGCTAAGCTTTTATGTCTTTATTAAGTCGGTGTGATGTTGGTTCACATCTATAATGACAGCCACGTTGTACATCAGCATATATTCATATGTCTTTTCCATTTCTCTTTCGTGTTAGATAAACACAAACTAGTGCTTAGAACTTTTGCATAAAAACTACGCACGGAATAAAGGTCCTGCAAAAAGTTGGTACTTGAAAAGCTTTTCTTGCATATTTCTGCATTCGTGTCAACATCAGCACACGGGCATTAGTGAGCTCTCATTTCCCCCATTGCACGTTGCAACACACTCAAGCAAATTTAATGCCTCAGAGCTTATGTGAAGAGATGTAGGGGAGGATATAGGTGAAGTACGTTCTATCAGAGTAAAGCTGCTCATTTCTCCATTTGCCATATATGGTGAACTAAATGGGGGGAATATGTGAGGTATGCAGTGATTTCCTGATCTTAATTTGCAAAAACATAAACTCAAAACTACAGTATTATTTTCCTTCCACTTCACAAATATCCAACACCTTGTGTTGATCTGTCTGATAAAATTCCAACACATCTCATTAAAGTTTGTACTTGTAGCATGACAAACTGCGAAAAAGTCCAAGGGGGCATGCAAGGTACTGTATGTATGCATCTGCAGCCAAAATGCCATGGTTAGTGAGCAGACAAGGCAGCGTGATGACAGGAGTATGAGCTCAAGAAGAACAGACACACTGAGGTATGCGGACAATGACAGACAGAGATAGAGGTTATTTAAACAGCTCTTTTATAGCTGCAGTTCATGTTAAAGTTATAAAAACACTGACACATGTTTTGCCAGGTTCCCAATGAATGTAAACAGTCAGGACTTTCTTATGATTTTGGCACAAAGGGAAGTTCATGCTGCTCTAATGTAAACTTTTAAAAGAGCTTTTCAGGTTGCAGAAAAGGAGCAAAGCTGCAGTAGACATGAAGTACTATAGCTTTGATGTGTTACGTGAAACTGTGTTCGGTAAATTGGAGAAATTAAGAAAATGCATTAATTAAACTGTGCTTAGTGTGGGGTTTAATATCTACAATTACCCCACGTTTCAATTTTTTTTTTTCTGTCTCGTTGCTGATCTCAGACGGTGTTCAGGATTGTGGTGCTGGGGATATGGGATTACATTGAGAACAAAGTAGAGGTGAGCTCTCATGTGTCCCATGAGAAGTAAATTGATGGCTTCTTTTTCTGCAGGTGTTATAACTCAAGGGTTGCCTCTTTTTTTTTGTTGCAGGTGTTTGATGGAGCTGTCATCGTTCTCTCTTTGGCCCCCATGGTGGCCTCCACAGTGGCCAACGGCCCCAGCAGCCCCTGGGACGCCATCGGCCTCATTATCTCGCTGCGCATCTGGAGGGTTAAGAGAATTATTGACGGTGAGCCAGGAGGGGCCGACGTCTCCTCCGTCCTCTCTTCACACAGACAGACAATGCGCCGCACTCACTGTGTTGAGTCTTGAGATTTATTTGTTTGTTTTAGTTTTTCCTTATAATGGGCAAGGTGTCATTTATCAAAAGTCACCTGCGAAACTCCAAAAAGCTCATTGACGCAGATCATTGATCATACAGAACTAAACACATTGCTCCCTCATGTGGTTTTTCGTTGAAATGCAAGATGAGTTAAAATAAATTTTGTATGGTGCCCTGAGTATCACTTATTTTGCACTTAATAATGACTGTTAATATACCTTCAAACTATGAACAGTTTCCATTGAATGATGACAATGATACTTAAAAAAAAAACATTTATCATTGAAAATGTAAACAATTTTTTGACCATACTAAATTTGCCATTCAGAGACTGTAGGAGCAAATTTTTAAAATTATGTTCATTCTTTTAATCAACATCAGATCAAGTGTTTGGCATGAAGAGTTCAGCAGCGTAAGTGCGCCACCTGGTGGCCTGGGTACTATGGCTGCCACTTAAAACTTATTTATTGCTGTTATTTTAAATTAATCTATTAAAATTTTAAGGCTATTCTAAAGCACTATTTTTTACTCCCAAAATCAAAAGCATTTATTGCATGCCACAAAAAGTGCATGAGAAAAATAAACTAAATGAATTATAGACATATTTCAAGGTAAAATTCCAGAAAATTCTACAAGCTGTGAAAGTTAAATTTGTCAAATATAAGACTAATCTAGAAATACATAAACATCAGGCTCATTTCAGGCTTTGGGTGCAACGCCAGTGAGGAAAAAAAAAAGTTATATTATGTGCCTAAAACATGTAGAATAAAAACAGACATGACTGGTTGCATAAAGTCTGCTTATTAATCTCAGCCACAGCATTAATCAGTCAGATGTGCATCCGCAATATTTTGGTCGAAACATTTTCTCAAATGTAAAACAACCTGTGGTACCACTTAGGATGGATTCAGCGGTGTAAAAAACTGAAGTTGGCTTTCTTGTCTGTTGGCTCATTATTGGCATCTTATACTCTGTTTCTTTGTTAATAAACCTTACAGAGCTTTCAAACCCCAGATTAACATCTTCACTTGAAATTCTTTCAAAAATTATATAATCTCCACTTTTGAAAGTGTTTAGAAACTTATGACAACGTCTTAGAGGTAGTTTTCCCGTGCTTTATATTGGCTTTGTGTATAAGCAAAGTTCTGTCTCCTCCAACATTTGTAGTATGTCCATAAATGTAACTGCAACCCAACACGAGGCTGAAAGCATTACTAATGCTATACATTGTCAGATGCAGACGTGATGTAGACATGCGAATTATTAAGTCTTTATGCATTACAACTCCAGAATTGCTTTACTCCCATCTGGTGCTTTTCTCTGGAAAGTTTCCCTCTAACTAAACATTGCACAGATTAAGTTAAAAACTTAGATCAGTCTGTTTTGTTTTCCAGCATATGTTCTGCAAGTGAAGGTGGAAATGGAGCTGGAGATCCAGCAGTACGAGAAGGCCAAAGCAGTGCGGGAGGAGCAGCTTGATCGGCTAACCCAGATCTGCCAAGAACAAGCTGTAAGTTCTCACTCAGTTCGTCTCTCATATGTTGGTTTGCAGCAGCGTGGAACCAGCAGAGGGCAGCAAAATGCCACACGAGAGAAACTCTTACACCTCCGGGCAAAATGTATGTATTAAAAACAAACAAAACAAAAAAAAATTACACTATGGTCGTGTCGTGACATCTGTTTGAAGGTGCTCTATATTTTATAATTAATTATTATTTTTTTTTTTTTCACATTTGGAAAGTCTGCAAATAATATAACTTTCAGTTTAAAAAGTATTTACTTCCTTGCAGATTTCTTTTTTTTTTTTGCCACTCTTAAATGTTTCAGACAAATCAAACATGTTTTGATACAAGACAAAGCTAACAAAGCCAAATATAAAAAGTAGTGTAATGAAAAACATCTATATAAACCAACAAACCAAGAGAGAAAAAATTGAAGGACTCTGTAAGGAGGCAAACTCTCTCTCACAGCACTGTAAAGAAATTATTTGAACTGAAAAACATCAGTTATCACGATCACTATTTACTGAAATTCCTCATATGTTCTCTTTTTCCTTCGACTTTCTTCCGTCCAGTTTGAAATCAGACAGCTGAGGGCCCACCTGGCCCAGCAGGATCTGGACCTGGTAGCAGAGCGTGAAGCCGCCATGCAGATCCACCATATGTGGGGAAAACAGAGCAGCAGCTTCCAGGAGGTGGACGGGTTAGCAGCGGGGGCCTCTGACCATCACAGACCAGCCAAAATTAGGGAACCTCGGGGGACCACAGGTAACCCGCCCAAAACATCCAGCTGTGGTTTATTACTGAGAACTAAAAGGATGAGGAAAGACGGTCTTCCACTAACAGATGGAGAAATTGAATATCTTGAAAGGAGCTGAAGGTTTAATTGTAAAGTTTGGCATGGACAGTAAACAAGCAACAACAAAAAAATATTACGACAAAAAGGGTTGCAGACAACTTATTTGAAACATTAGAAAGAGTCACTTCTTTCTGATTCGTTTGCTGTTCTTTTGTTCTTAAATAAATCAGAGCCTTTAAAACTGTCTGCTGAGGAAAAAAATGGTTGAAAAAAATGCGGGGAAGATTTTGTGAAACATTTTATGGCAATAAATGCAGCGTGTCCTTATAAAGATAGACAGGCATATAAACTATGTTAACAATTGAAAGCCATAAAGCAAAAAAAAAAAAAAAAGAACTAAGTTAGTTCACCCTAGGATACATCCAAGTCACCATTTGTTTCTGCAAATGTTCCTTCCAAACCGATGGACCTTTTAAATCTTTTAAAGTGGACATGAACAATAGCTCTCTTGGGCTTTCTAGAGGTCTTTTAGAAGACGTTTTTCCCTCCAAGCCTTCTGCCTGATTCTGACAATTACGGTCCCAATAAAAATATTACTTCGTGTTTTATATGTCAGGACACAATGATCGTGATCTGGCCTTATCTATTTCCGGAATTATTTCAAACTACTCTCAGTTGTCCAAAAAAAAAAAAAAAAAAAAAGCACAGCACATTCAAAACTGTCATTACGTAAGGGCAAAATTAAAAAGTAGCTTTGAAAAAAAAAACTGAGTATGCACTATGATTCAAAGTCTTGTTGAGACACCTTTAGCAGTGAGCCTTCATAGCAGATACTTCTGGTTTCTTTATCTAATTGTACTGAAACTTTGGAATCTGAAAATAATATATATATATTTTACTTTTTCTCAGAGGTGCATGTTCAGAATTTTCAAGGATGTCAACTCCTGAAACTCCTGAAAAGATTCATCGCTCTGTTAAATGTTTCTAATGTTCAGTTTGTTGAACTGACAATCAGCAACACTCGTCATGAAGTCGTTGCTCCTGCTCTCATCGGTGTGGTCTCACCGTTAATCATCTGTTAATTAGTGATTTAAGCACCAGCATTAGGCTGCTACTGCTCCTCCTACATCCTACGGAAGCTTAGAGGGTGTTCTTATTTTTCCACCCACAGCTTTTCTGTTTGCGCTTAAATTTTATTTGATATAAAACAGCATTGTGGAATCTATTGTTTGATTTTTTTTTTTTTTTTTTGTACACTTCAGGTCAGATTTGAGCAATGTAAAAAACTTGTTAAGATGCCATAAAAGTGCAGAACTGGTATTAGCACAGCCTCTGCATATTGTCCAACATATAGTTTAACAATTTGTCTAGTTGACTTTAAAAGGAATATTTGACAATTTGGCTTGCTGGAGGCAACAAAATAAGCAAACGAAGACAAGAATTTGCAGAAAATGTAGCATGACTTCCTTTATCCTCCACAGAATAAACATTCATCAGACGGTGTAAGGGTGTTGGTGTCTCTCAGAATAAATCTTCTCACCTTCCTCATCAAAATTCTGGTGCCACGCCTGCACTATAGATCACATAGTGAGCCAGAGCCTGGACTATAAACCTCTCACACGGAGACAGCTCATTACTCAGAGGACACAGAGCACTGTCTGTACAGGTGATGTCAGGGGCTCACAACACCAAAGCATTTTTTTTTTTTTATCGGCGTTATAAATCACGGCGTGAAACAGACGCCATGTTTGAAGTCGGACTGCGTTTCAGCTGGGCTTGAAAGTCTCACACTCAAGTGGTATTGATCATTTTGGGGAATGGTGTCTGTCGCTGTTTGGACTGACCAATGAGGACAGGCTCATAAAAATAAAATCCCCCCCCAAGAATAAATCAATACGCTGTGGAGTCGGGCATATCAACAGTTACGCAGAGAGACGTTTCCAAAAGTGTACATTTGTAAAATGCAAATGTGTCACAAATTTATCTGAAAGCATCATTTTTATCTAAATGGATTAGAAATGTTTAGGAATTTATGTCATTTTACTTATTGTTTTTTGTTGAAGAATTTTATTTGATTTTTTTGTATTTCTTTTTACATTTAAATTTGTCTGCAACAGAAATGAATCATTAAATTATGTTTAAATACGTCAACGTAATCTCAGTATGTATGCAACAGCATAGTGAGTCATTCATTACAATGCAATACAGAGTTTGCTTTTGATAGTTCAGTTGTTTTGAATTTGGTTGAATTTTATTTGCTTAACATATCAAAACAAAATAAACCTTCATTATCAGTAAGCAAATATTCCTTAACTAGTTATTACACAGAAAGATGTAGATGTTAATATTAAACATCTAAC
This sequence comes from Poecilia mexicana, assembly GCF_051168715.1. NCBI lineage: Eukaryota > Metazoa > Chordata > Actinopteri > Cyprinodontiformes > Poeciliidae > Poecilia > Poecilia mexicana. The sequence goes on from NW_028263375.1 coordinate 12,647,967, forward strand.
AATTGTGTACTATTACACATATTTACTCGTGCATTTTATTTATTTACTACTTACTTGTTACCGTAGCTCAATTTTAATAATCCCCAGAGGTTGTACTAAAATAAATGAGGATTTTTGGGAATAACTTTCTTCTTTCTTATGTCACTTACATTGATTTTGTGTTTTACCGTTAATTTGCAACTACTGTAGTGTACACTATATTTACACTGGGATGAGTTTAATCCTTTTTTTTTCTATTTTCAGATCATCATGGTCAGGATGACATGAATAACTACATCAGCCAGTACTACAGCGAGCCAAGCAGCGGTGAGTATCAGCAAACCAAAACTGTGATTTTTGTAGGCCGTTTGTTCTCTTTGAGGTTTTTCCCCATTTTGTCACATTGCAACTGCTGGTACACAAAACTGGGGTTCAGATGGATAGCGCAACAACAAGCAGTCCATAATTGCTGAAAAGGAAAATAGCTCAGACTTTTGTCCAACCGTCTTAGGAAAATCAGACAGAAAAGCTTCTATTCGCAGACATGAATCTACTGTGAATAGATGACGACCCTAAACTTCCTCTGTAGTTTAGGGTCGTTATTCCGCTGGAAGAACTTTTGCAGCTTCTTATAGGTCTCTGTCCAGGATTTAGCTCTGCCTACTATCCAGTCAATCTGATCATTTTCAGAGTCCCTGGTTAATAAAGGCATCCCCACAGCATGAGGCTGCCACTACCATGTTTTAAGGTGGGAATTTAGTGTTGAGTGTGATGTTTACTGTTAACTTCTGCACGTTGGACCAAAAAGTTCAATTCTTGTCAAATTTGACTAAAGCGTCTTCTTCTACTTTCCTTGTTAGTCGGGACCCTATTCGGTCACTAATGTGCTCTAACAAACCCCGGAGGTCTTCATAGAACAGCTCTACTCATGTTTTGATTAAATTATACACAGGTGGACCCTATTTTACTAATTTAGGTTACTTTTAAAGGCAACAGGTTCCACTGCATTTTATTTAGCGGCATCAAAGTAAAGGGGGGTGAACATAAAGGTACACCAGACTGTCTTTTTATTTGTGAAGATTTTTGATATTTCTTTTTCCTGTTCTTTCGCTTCACAATTATGCCCTCGTTTAGTTTTGTGAGTCGTACAAAACTCCCAATACATTGAAGTTTGTTGGTGTAATGTCACAAAAGATGACAAAGTTCAAAGGTACACAAATGTTTGGCAAGATGACTTCATTCCAAGGTTGTTTTATTTAAAATAACATATATATATATATATATATATGTTGCAGACATGGGGATCCCAGACCCAGCCCGTGTTATCACAACGGCAGCGATAGATGTCCATCTGCCCAACAACCCCAGCCAGCTTCCCTCTACCTTAGTGAGCGCCGACGCGGCGCCGTCCAGCCGACTGCAGCGCACCAGCAGCTCCGTGAGCGAGGCGTCCACCACCGCCGTGTCCCGCAGCAGCTTCAGCGCCCGTCAGCACAGCATCAGCAGCCACACGCTGGGCTCCAGCATGGACTGCAGCTCCACGGTGCGCGAGGCCTCCACCTCCACGGACTACAGCGACCAGCGCTGCTACCCGCCACCGTACAGCAGCCCGCTGGCCCTGGGCCCCCAGCCGCGAGGGAGCCCCAGCGCCGTGGTGCAGGAGCTGCTCTACTCGCTGTCTGAGGACTCCTGTCTGACTCAGAAGGGCTTGGACCCCGTCAATCTGAAACCGCCCAGTCCGACCGGTTCCACCAAAACCAGCCCAGAGCTGGAGCGCAGACTGAACATTTATAACAAGAGGAACCAAGAGAGCCGGATCGGGCTTCACAGCAAGCCTGTAATCCACCTGCAGGGTAACGAGCCTCTGCTCGAGGAGAAGTACAGGATGATGGGATCAGTGGAGACTTCAGTCAACCGCCTGTCAGAAGCGTAGGAACTTCACAGACCAGCTATCGAGGCTTACTCGTCGGATCAAATGCAAATGCAAAAAAAAAAAAAAAAAAACCTCAATTACCCTGACAAGTCACTGGCACATGAACTCTGCCTTTAATCCTCTTTATATTGCTGGGATGTAAGAGGAAGAACTCACCACAGGGGGCACTGATAAAATATAGACAGATTATTCATCAGGCTACACTTTTCAGGAATTGACAATTTCTTACTTTTCCTAACACAAACCAGCAGCGTGAACAAGGTCTGGCATTACAAAAAAAAAAAAAAAAAAAAAAGCCTGTGCTGACAAGTTTGCTTTTTCATATGTTCTTTTTCTTTTTTTTTTTTAGAAAATGAAGAGGGGAAGATGATGGTGCTGAGGGCTTAACGTCATTGTTCTCACACTTTAGAGCTCTCCAAATAATCTTGCTCATTACATCACCTGGAAACAGGCAGCAGTGTCTAAGTCAGAATCTCCAAATTCATTAACAGTCCGTCTCGATGGACTCCTGCAGGGCAAAATATCATCTCAACTTCTATTCTTTCACTGTCTACATTTTTTATCTATAGTCAGAGTTAAAGGAATTTTATCTTTGGACTTTTAAAATTTCAGATGATTTGTAATTACTCCAGGTGCCATGACTGGAAACTGTCCGACCCCAGTTTAATAAGATTATTCAAGATTTTGCCAAACCACATTAAGGTATTTAAAACCCTTCAGGTTTCATCTAAGCTTAAATAAATGGGTTTTTTTTTTGTTTTCACATACTTTTGTGTAAATATTCACAAATGAGTATGACTGTCTCACAAAAGAGCAAGAAATGTGAGAAGTTTAAATAAAGTGCAAAAAAAAAAAATGATAGCATGAACCTTTAGGATTTGTGACCACATTGGAAACTTTTTAAACGTTTCTCTGATCAAGGTAAAGCAGTGCTGCAACTTAATAAAAAGCAAAAAAGAAACATGGCAAATTCATAGACGTTTTGAGCTGTGTTTAATACACTGCTTTTCAAAAAGCATCTCTTTACTTACTGTACATTTCATTTGAGACATCTTACATGTCCCAAAGCACCGTTCCAAGACTTTAAATACAATTTACCTGTACTACGGAGAGCAAAAAGATAAAAGCAGAGGTCCTCCATTAACCATCTGATACTTGCAGTCTGCGTCAAAAACTGGAATTTAAAAGAATGACGAGATTTTATAGAACACCAACATACAGATTCAACAACGTGTTAAGGCAGTGACTGTTTCCTATGGTTGCTCTCTTATTTATTCGATCTGTGCGACGAAGCGCTGGTTCGATTTCCCCTCACTTGCTCAGAGCTTCTGTCATCTCAGGAACAGCCTTTGGAGAAAAACGGATGAAATTACTTTTGTGTCGTTATCAGCGGCATCACTTCAATAATGTTCAACAATGTTCTCTAATAAATCTCTTAGGCCTTCAAAGAAGAGTTTAAAATTCTAAATCATGAATTCTAGTATCTATGTGACTTCTGAGGGGAGTTTATTGCAGTGCATTTAATTTATGGGGTATCAGAGGAAAAGAGGCTGGAGAAAAAACAAAAGCTAATAAATAAACATCAACTTTTCACACACCCCACCCCCAAAATAATGCACTACTTTGTCTTGACACGTCCAACGAAATCTCAACGTGATCCTGCAGTTTGTGGTTGCAACGTCACAAAATGCGGAGAAGCTTAAGAGGTCTGAATCCTTTTGGCATGATGCTACGGACTCGAGCGCCTGCTTCAGACGAATATGCATGCTAATTTATTCACATGCCTCCGCATTTGACTCGAGCGGCGTCCGAGGAGAATCATCAGTCACTGCCCGAGTTCCTGCAGGGTATCAATGTCCATTTAGGAAAAAAGTAGAGAGCCCATCCATTTTAATCAGTTATCTGAGGAGTGATCACATGTAAGATGATCTCACCCAGCAGGTCACAACTCTGCTGCCACCAGCTTATTCCTAATCACTCCTACAGAGTTTGTCAGGACACCTGGGCTGCTCAGCCACTACTGCGGGGCTAAATAAAACATGACCAACAGGACACACATGAAAATATAACCTGCTAGCCTTTCACAGACGGCACTGGAGTCCAGTGTTTGTCATGCCAACACGCCTGGCTCGATATCCCCGAGCACCAACTTGACACAAGAACGCAACTGAGCGTATAAGAGGTCTGGCAAGTCGAAGCTCAGAACGCCAACCGAGGCCAACTCTTATCCGGCTATTGATCAGTTTTGATATCTCCTGAGATGCTAATGTGGTCTCCTCATGGCAGCACGCACCAGCCAGAACCCTCCTTAGATTAATCCAAGAGCTTAATAATTCAGCAGTTGCACATTTCCATTAGGTGGAATAAGGCATCCTGCAAAATTTATAAGTTAGGAAACAAATGTTATATTCCGACTGTTATTCTGGACTAAAAGTTAATAAAATGCTGGGTTTGTCAGACCTTAATACGAGTTTGTTTTGCTCATAGACACTCACCTTAAAAAGATCCGCCACAAGGCCATAGTCAGCCACCTGGAAAATGGGAGCTTCAGGGTCTTTGTTGATGGCAACAATAGTCTAAAAAGGGAAAAAAAAATATATATATATATATATATATATATATATATATATATATATATTAGAATTGCCTGAAATCTGTGTAAAACACCACTATTACTGGCTTAACTAAATGAGGCATGGAGGCACAGGAAAGCAGAAAAATGGATTTATAAAAAATAAAATATTTTTCTTTGTTCTCCAACTTTACCTTGCTGTCTTTCATTCCAGCCAGGTGTTGGATCGCTCCTGAGATTCCAACTGCAATGTACAGCTCCTAAGAAATGAAACATGAATAGAGGTTAGTCGTGACTAAACACAGCTGAACCGGCACGGAAAACCCAGGTCAGATGTTTAATGAAACCTGCAGCAAAGTTATTCACTACCACAGATAAAGTCGTTGATGTGTGGGGAAAAAAAAGATGGAAAACCAATGCATTTTTCATTGCAGCAGTATTTACCAAACTCATTGGTTGCACAAATAATGATGCCCATCAATGCTATGCAACCACACTTTGCTTAGGGGGAAAAAAAAAAAAAAAAAACAGCAGCTCCTGGTGGTCTTTTATATTTTACATACAGAGAAAAGCATCACAAATCAAGAGAAATAATCCAGAGTTTTGTGTTGATTTGGCCATAAATTTAGTAAAATTATCCTGTAGAAAGACCCACTAACAACCTTTGTTTCAATTGACTGGTAGTATTTATCAGATTTTATTCTTTAAAGACATTCCAGTGTATCAAATAATCTATGATGTTAATCACTGTAATTTCCAGAGCCTTTAGAAAGGATCCCACAGCATAATGACATATTCTCAAACGTACTTTGCAGTGAGCAAGACTTGCTTTGCTAAGCTAAATATTGGCATCATCTGACAACAAAGATTGGTCACCAAGGCAAATATTGATCACCAGAGACTTGGTGACCAATATTTCACACTCGCACGGTATTTTTTTCAATCTTTTAAACTGTGTGTGCTATGCTGAAAAGTAGTGAACAATGTAGATTACAAATTATATCATCTTAAACATTCTAATCTTCAACAACAAAATGTTGCATTTACTTTCAAGGGATTTTTCTGGAACACCAAAATGAAATAAATACTCTGAAGTTAAAAAGTAAAACTTTACAAATTCATTTACACACTTTTTTCGGAAAAAGTGTCAGAGACCTGAACCTGAACTATGCAGTGAATGTTCCAACTGAGGATTCAGAGAAACTATAGTACCCGTGAGTGATCTAATGCAAACTGGAGAGAGAAAAAAAAAAATGATGAAAACGACACGTCTGAGGCTCTGGTCAGACATCCACTCCATTCTGCTCTAATGGATCAGCTAAATCACTTAGGACCGCTAAATGTGCCAGCAGGCACATTTCAAAGGAGCCTAATGTGTGGATAATCACAGCTGGGGTATCCTGGCTGAATCATAATAGGAAGTTAAGCTTTTCGAAAGGAGCAGCCATCGCCGTCTCGCTGAATTGTTGTGTAGAGGACAGCAGACGATTCTCACAGTAACGTGTACAACATTAATGCTGCAGCTGAGCTTAAGATCTGCTCAAATTTTAAAGATGAAAACAGCGTCATCTCTTTAACCACAAGTTAGTCAATTTCCTAACGCCCCCTTCATTTGTTGATCAAGTGTTTCCCACAAACATTCAACTGATGTAAGGTTGAACATACGGGCGCCACGATCTTGCCAGTCTGTCCAACTTGCATGTCATTAGGGACGAACCCAGCATCCACTGCAGCTCTGGATGCACCGACTGCAATAAAAAAAAAAAAAAAACACACCACAGATTTACATTTTAATCAATCGGCACAACTATAACAAATGAACCCTCATATTTCTCATCGTACCAGCAGCGTTCAATTTGTCAGCAAGGTCATAAAGCAGTTTGAAATTCTCTCCACTCTTCAAGCCTCTTCCTAGAAAAATAAGAGCTCGACATTAGCTGCTTGGAGACTTTTTTTTTTTTTTTTTGTGCTGCCCATTATTAACAGTGATAAATTCATTTTGAGATCTTGAGTCAGAGACGGGCGGTGGGTTCATACCTCCTGACACCACAACCTTTGCACTCGTCAGCTCGGGACGGTCGCTCTTTGTCAAATTTTGCTCGAGCCACTCGGAAACTCCAGCAGGAGGAGTAGAAGCGACTGCAAATCAGAACGGCGATAATCGGTAAGAGCGAGACAGGATTTCGACACAGCTTGCTTTGTTTTCTTTTAAAGGGTGTGCTCGAACACGGGAGGCTGAATCTGTAACACCTTCTTCTGATGCAGCACTTCCTCCCTCTGCTGAAGCGGCTTCGAACGCCGTCCCTCGGACAGTGAAGACCTTGACCGCCTCGTTGCATTTCACCGTGCTGAGGGCGTTTCCTGTACCGAGATATGTTTCACTTCAGAACTAAACCACAAAACTGAGCTAAATCAGCAAAAAAAAAAAAAAAAGGTCAAAAATATATAATTTAAAAAGAAATTTGATTCAGAATAATAATTTTCAGTGGTCTACTTAAGGTTGTCATACCTGCATAAATAGTCCTGACAAAAGTATCTGGAGATTTGATTTCAATAATATCTGAAACTGGGGCAACATCCAACTTGGCAGCAACTCTGGGAAGCAGATTCTATTGAATGAAGCAATGAGAGTTGGGTTATAAGTCATACATGACTGATCAGAGACGGAGGCAAAGAATCCTGGATGTAAGCAGGATTTTACCTTTCCAAAAGCAGATGCACCAGCACAGATATGAGTAAAGTTGAACTGCTTTTGTGTTTCCAAGATAAGGGGAGTCAACTCCTCTGCAAATCAAACAGAAAATCATATGATCATATTAAAATTCAACCTCAGACTGCAGTGTAATCAAAAATATTCAACTACAAATCACTGGCCAAGGTATCCAACAATCAGCTCTTTGTGCTTAGTTTAAAAAAAAAAAAAAAAAAAAAAAGGATTTCATGGTAACTTGAATGATGTCCTAGCTTTGAAAGTGTACCAATATTGAAAAATTATTTAAATACCAACATTATAATAGGAACAACTTGTTCAATAAATGTGTTATGAACAACATACCTGGCAAGGCACCTTTGTAAGAGTCATGCTGAGCCACCAGAATCTTCTTCACACCCTGTACTTTACTGATCTCCTCCACAACCTCAAAAGAAAGAAAAACGATGTGGGTCGACAATCAAGGGCTTGCATTAGTGATGGTATAGCTACATTTATTATTCATATTTAAAGGCTAACAAAATTAACAGACGCAGGCTTGATGCTTTGAACGGTGTGAATCATGAATAAACCCGTTTCGGAGCAAGTTTTGTTTATGACAAATTGCTGTGCATATAGTTTTAGTAATAGACTGTTTAGCAGCAGAAATGCTTCTTACCTTTGCACAGTTTGTTCCTGCAACCAGACAGGACACATCTCCGCCCAGCTTACCGGCAGCAGTGATGGCATTGAGAGTAATGGGGGTCAGCTTGTCATTGTTGTGTTCTGCGACGACCAAGGTGCTCTGAAACCTCTGGATGAGGCCAGTCTGTTGGGAAATACAGATCAGTTACCATGTGCGGACACAGGCTGTGAATGAACAGAGCCGACAGGTGGGAGGGAGATCGGGGACAGGAGGTTCACCTGTCAGCTCTTCAATACCAGTTTCTTATTCAAACACAACATACTGACCAACACACCCATGCCCTGCCTTTAAAAGGCCTAAAATTAAGATTGAGAAAGGATGGCACAGTCAAGATTGTCTTATTATTTTAGCAGTATCAGTAATAACTCTTGGACTTATGAGCTTGTGTTTCAAATAAAAAGCAGTTTGAGCATGGTAACCATTTTAGTATTTTTTGTGTAAATAATGTGAAACTGTGTTCCATTTACTCAAATTTATCACACTTTACCAGCACATGATATTTTGTGGAAACGAGACTGTACAAACTAGTGTGGGGAGAGTCCACATGGGAGATTATGATGGCAGACAAACAACCTCTAGACAAGCCACATCCAGCTGTGTCACAACAAGACAGGATAATACCAGCTGAATCTAGATATGATGATGTGACACATGATATGAAAGGACATTCAGATTAAGTACAGCAAAAAAAAATAAAATAAAGCAGATGCAGTTTTTTCTCATTTAAATGCTAATAAAACTAAAAACAGTCTAGAAGTAACAGCTTCAAATTAAGTTACATTTTATTCAGCTGAACAATGAAAAACAGAGTGAGCATACATTTCAACATTTTAATAGTAATACAGAAATTTAGAGGAATCTTATAGTTTCAATCAGCTAAAATATTTACATTAGCATGATGTTAATGTAAAACTTACGGCCGTTTTGTTTACATAAACTTGTTAAGCCAACAATTCTAGGGACGACTTAAAGAGAAAGTAAAATATAATGTATAGCAGTGGTTAATATTAAACTAAAATATATTTCATAATAGTGTGGCTGTTTGTCATTGACAAAGTTGCAGTTTCGTAACTAACATTACGAGCTAAGTGCTAAGCTAGCGATGCAAACACAAAAAGAGAACTGACTGAAACGAAACCTTAAGTTTCAGCTATTGTCAAACTTGCATGTTTGATACAAAAATGATACATTAGAAGTAACCCGATGCATATCTAGAATGAAGTAATTGCACAGTGAGTACAACTGAACGAGCTAACCAGTTAGCATCAACAACAAAAACAAGTTAGATGTGTATAGCTTAGGGAACCTTAAACACCTAAAACGGAGCAACGCATTGGCTGTAATAGATCAGTTAAACTCTTACCAGATTCCTCAGGGATGTTTTGTTTAAAACTCTGTTCATAATGGACACCTGATGTTTCGACTAGCTGCAGCGGAGGGATATCTGCGAGTGGACTTTATGCAAGGACGTTAGTAGGAAAATCTCGCGATAGAATCCCGAGAATTTTCCGAGAGCTTGGTTGCATTTCTCCCTGTCGCCTCATAACTGTGTAAATATATATATATATATATATATATATATATATATATATATATATATATATATATATATATATATATATATATATATATATATATATATATATATATATATATATATATATATATATATATATATATATATATATATACAAGCAAGTAATCCTTTACTCTAAAAAAGGTAACTGTTATACTACTTATATTTTACTATTTAAAATAAAAACACTTATCCATTTCTTTTTCTAACCATTCAAATAAATATATTAATATATTCATAGAATATATTTATTCTACCTAAATATATTAGATAGAACAGTAAAATAGTGCAACCTAAAAAACAAATACAAATTTTTCCCCTCTGAAGATCAACATGTACCTGAGCATAGCCTGCATTATGTGTGGAGCTCTATCTCACATTATTTCACGTTGGTGTTTTAGCTTAAAAAATAACTTCAAATTTAGTCATCAACTTTTTCATTGTAAATTTCAATCATCGCACCAAGTATCCTGTGGACTTTGTGTTTAAACTCACATTTTTAAGACGTAGATTTTCTATAATTGTGGAAATGTGAAAATTCTTCCACTAGAGGTCGCCCCACAGCGGTGTGACTGAATATATGCTATACACTCACCAAAAAAAAGAACAAAGTAAAAGATAATAATAATAAAAATAGAAGAAAAAAAGGTTAAAATATAAAAGGAGAGAATGAGCAGAGCCAAATAAGAAAAAATTACACATTTACATTCAGAAATGGTTTTAGTGTAAGACGCTATTATTAGTAACATTTACTTTATAGATTCTTACCAATATGTTGGCTACAAGTGAAAGAAAAAACAATAGTTAAAAATAAACTGGCAATGATGAAGATTATAGAGCAATTTCAGTAAACAAAGCGTGACATGTTAAAGCAAATAAATATGGCACCAACCGATATAAAGAAAAAATGGTATTTTAAGTAACAGGTTCCAACTTGCACATTTGAAGAAGAGTGGTTTGCAAGCATTGCCAGCAGAGAGCAACATAAACAGACTGTCTCAAAGCCTGCCCACAGAAAACATATCGAGCAGGGGGTCCAGGCGGAGATTTGCATATGGCACCCTCTCCCCGGACCTACACAGGTCCAGGTTCCTGCAGACGTCACTGGTCGATGGTCTTTGTTTTCTCTCCACCTCCCGGAGGAGGAATACAAGTTTATCCTGCAGCCAGGGACGGGACGGTCGGGCTCCTCCGCCGCTGCTCTCCTCCGTCCGTGGGTGTGCAACTCGACTTTCTGTCCTGTATGGTGGACGTCTTGCTCAACACTTCTTTCTTGGATGATATGGGGGATCGTTCAAAAAGTAAGATTAAGGCTACTTTCATTTTGAGGAACATTTACTGTTTACCTCTGTTTTGACTCATTTGAAATATAATTTCTCGATCTTTTTTATTATTATTTTATAAATACAGCGAAATTAACACTTGGGGAAAACACGTGGATTGCAATGTAATTATTCATATAAGATATTTTTTTTTAAATCTGCAAAATAACCTTGCATGATATGATCAATAATATTTAGCTTCTGCGTCTGCAATATTCTAACGCCGCAGCTAATATTGTTGGAACGGCGTTCGTGTTTGTTTTGCATTAGTTTCTTATAGGTTACAGTGGATCCAACATGCGTTTCATTAAAGTTTCACATTAATGTATTTCCTTTTCGTAGAGAAGTCGGGAATCGCAATGTGCGTGGGTTGTGGAAGTCAGATACACGACCAGTACATCCTGAGAGTTTCCCCGGACCTGGAGTGGCATGCAGCCTGCCTCAAGTGTGCAGAGTGCAAGCAGTATCTGGATGAGACGTGCACTTGCTTCGTCCGGGACGGAAAGACTTACTGTAAAAGAGATTATGCAAGGTAGAGAAGGCCACTGTGGAAGTTTGTGAAATTTATTATTAATAATATTAAGTATAATAATAAGAACAACAACAAAGAAGAGAAGCACGCAGTAGGTTTCAGTAATTGTGCTCACTTGAACATGCCGAGAAAAGCATTGAGCTATTCAATAACAAATCCATATCTTTATGTATCTTTCTCAGATTGTTTGGCATCAAATGTGCAAAATGTGACTTGGGCTTCTGCAGCAGCGACCTGGTGATGAGGGCCCGAGGCAATGTGTATCACATGGAGTGTTTTCGGTGCTCGGTGTGCAGCCGACACCTCCTGCCGGGGGATGAGTTCTCGCTGCGGGACGACGAGCTTCTGTGTCAGGCCGATCACGGCTTGTTGGTGGAGCGGTCCTCTGCAGGAAGCCCGCTGAGCCCCGGGAACATTCACACCAGACCGCTGCACATTGCTGGTATACAGTAGTTATTATTATGATTACGACGATGATTATTAGTAATATTCCAAATTCAGTTGTTTTTTTTTTCTCTGCAACACATTGCAAATTTGTTGCTCAAATTATTTCGTTTTAAATTTTTAAATGTCTTTCCCTTTAGATTCCATTTCGGTCCGGCACCCACCTCACCACCGGAACCACGTCCACAAGCAGTCCGAAAAGACCACCCGTGTCCGGACGGTGCTCAACGAGAAGCAGCTGCACACGCTGCGGACGTGCTACAACGCCAACCCGAGGCCGGACGCCCTGATGAAGGAGCAGCTGGTGGAGATGACCGGCCTGAGCCCCAGGGTGATCCGGGTCTGGTTCCAGAACAAGCGCTGCAAGGACAAGAAGAAGTCCATTCTGATGAAGCAGCTTCAGCAACAGCAGCAGAGCGACAAAACCGTACGCGAAGTGCAGTTCTTGATTCTTAAAACTTTATCGGAACGAGCAACACTGTAACCATTTCTTGATACAAGGAGAATTAGATAATGGTCAGATAATGTTTACATGTCTTGTTTGTAACAACAATAATGATAATATTGAGTAGGGCCTAGTAGTTAAAACATTTTAAGACACATTTTGGAGACATAAAGGGGGATCTAAATTAATAATTAAGAATAAATAAAAATGTATAGTGAATGACATTTTTTAAATGAAATTTCGTTGTTTTTTTTCATGGAACGCATGTTTGCGTTCTTTATTTCCTAATGAAAGTGCTCTGTTCTGCAATGATATTTATTTATTAATTAAATTATTTTTACATTCTTTTGATAGATTGCGAATTACACGTTTTCCCTAACGATGCAAGATCTTATAGAACTATTTGCATTCCCTGCCAGAACCTGCAGGGCCTGACAGGCACTCCTCTGGTGGCTGGGAGTCCGATCCGGCACGATAACGCCGTGCAGGGGAATCCAGTGGAGGTGCAGACCTACCAGCCTCCCTGGAAAAGGCTCAGCGACTTTGCCCTGCAGACCGACTTGGACCAGCCTGCTTTCCAGCAACTGGTGGGCTACATTTGCATTCATAAGAGTGTTTTAAAATGCATGCAAAACACACAGCTGTAGTTGCATGAAAGGAAGGAAGAAACTGTAGCATATGCATTATAAGCCAGAAACAAATTTTGCAGCATTTACAAAAAAAAAAAGCCTAAAAGTCATGCTCTGATTTTAGTAGATAATCTTACAATTTAGGAAAAAGAGAAAGGGCCAAAACCAAAAAGAAAAACAATAGTTTGACCTTAATTATAAACTCCTAACTAAAATAAAAATCACAATATTATATCATTTTTCACTTGACTGATCCAGGCTGTTTCGCCCATAGGTTTCTTTCTCTGAGTCGGGCTCTTTGGGAAACTCCTCGGGCAGCGACGTGACCTCCCTGTCGTCTCAACTGCCGGACACACCGAACAGCATGGTTCCGAGTCCCGTCGACACGTGAGGAGGCGTCGGGGTCAGCTGGAGGCCCCCACCTCCACCCCCCACACACGAGCTCTCAGCCTCACCATCCAAACAAGGAAGCGCAAAAAGACCCCGTTGACATTAAATGGACCAGGATGGATTTATGCTGCAGGATAGATTCCGCGCAGGTCCAAACTGGGAGGACTGGAGGACTGACTGCATCCTGGATACACGGCTGTAGATGAACACCAGGGGCTTTCCTCCTGTAAAGAAAAAAAAAAAAAAAAAAAAAAAAATCGTGCCAATAGCTACCTGGATATACTGGGAAGAATGTGATGGGATTCAAGCACATAAAGCCCATGCTGGACGTCTGAACGTCAAGGATTCCAGTATGTTTGTCAGAGAAACGCAACCTGTGTAGATGTGCATGATAAGTTTCACTAGACTGTTGTAAATTATTGGATCAGATGAAAGAGGTGCACCTCTCGCCTTTCTTATAGTAAAATAAGTTATTATTATTTATTATGAAGGCAAACATAACTGATCTTATAAATAAAACAATTGCTTACTGCATGCATAATCAATTTGTCAATTAATAAGTTAAAAAATATATATATATATTTTTTTTTTCATTGAAGTAAAGTGAACAAAATGAATGCTGTTGTCAGAGCAGGTCAAACTAAACAAAAAAATGTAAATGTTTTGATATGTAAATTGCCTATGAATAGTGAAGCTCGCGGGAATAAGAAGAGTTTGGTTTCTTAATTTAAAAAGTTATGGGGGTGACGTCATCCGTTGTAAGGGTGATCCTTAGCGACGATTGCAGCCGATGTGTTTTGGTGAAATTAGACAGATTTTAGCCGAAATTATGTCGAAGTTATAAATTCTAAAGACAACACCGATTTTGAAGAATGCTCAAGACGTTCCACTTACTCCAATAACGCAAGCAATTTGAAGAAAAAGCTAAATGATAATTTTTCAAAAGAGTTATAAATAGAAATCAAAGCTGAATTGTCTTTGTGAATTGTGAACATAAAAAAGAGCAAAATAATATGCTGAATGTTCTCACCGTGATATGTGAGGATAATAAACAGACGGAGAAATAATAATAATAGTTATTTCTATAAAGCAAACTAATTTTTCCTTTCATAAACAATTTATCAAATAAGACACTATGTTGCTTTTTAGTTGAAAATGGGGTAAAATTAATTAGTTGTGCGTGTCAGAGGAAGCAACGGATCGGCTCCAAATTTAGGACAAGCCTCAGAGATCTTACCTTTTGATATTGCTGGACTGATTTATGAACAGCGACATTTGCGAAGATTTGAAGAGTTTGTTCAGAAACGTGTTAAGACAAAAAAACCAGTAAAACTGGGAATGATGCTACACGTCTACGAAACGTATAGGCCATGATTGCAGAAAAATGGTACAAGATGCAAAAACGATAAATGAACCGGTAATAACCTCGCGCGACCCGTTTAAATTCGGAAGTGGAAGTAGGCCTTGTTAGGTTTCCAACAACAGAAAGATTTTTATTATTATATATATATATTTTTAGGAATTCTGGAGATCAACTAATTAATGTCAAAACAACTAAAGTTTGCTGAAAACGTTAACTGAAAAAAAAAAAAATGCGTACACCAGCCCCTAATGAGATAAATATATTATAAAGCGAACCGTTGAAATGGCAGAAAGTTTGCAGCTGGAAATATAAAAGGCTGTTGCAAAGTAACAAAGCTGGCTTCGGGTTTGGCTTTGACATATTTTTATATCCGATATAATCTGCTTATGGTTTCTGAGCCAAGTGGATCAGTGACTGATCGTTGACAAGATATTATTAAGCTTTTGCCCCGTGTCACGGGTCAGCGAATCAGACACAATGGGTTGCGGCTGCTCTGTCGCTGGTGTGCTTTAGGGGTTTTGGATGTTTACGTTGGCTCCCTTTTCTAACATGACGGCCCTTTGCATGCAGATTCAAAGCAAACTTTGCATGGGATTGCTGGAGTGATTTAAAGACACATTGGCTTCTACTTGGACAACAGCAATAGTACCATAGGCTACAAGAGTTGAGGCCTGTATTATTGGACTGCAAGTCTAGACGGTGTTCAGGCAGCGGCGGCCCCTTATCTGCATCTGGCATCACCTGTAAGGGATCCACTGAGTGGACTCTGAGCTAAACGCGCCGGAGCGCAGCGCTGAGGGGACTCCCATGCAGCCTGCGGACGCATCCCGGCGTGTCTTCAGTTTATTTTCATTCCAGCAGGAATCCTGAGCGACAAATAGCCGCTGGACAGGAGAGCACGCGGGTCAAGCCGGGAACTGACACACTACACCTCAGCAATTTGTTGGGGAGGATCGGCTTTAATCAGCCAGGGAAAAAGAGCCTCATTGAAATTAAAATATATTTTTTTAAAAAAGCAAAAAATAACCCCCCCCCCCCAACTAGATTGGGAACTAGACTAAATATGCCAAAGATTTCAATACAGCAATAGGTCATCTTACAAAGAAAATACACATTCGCAAAATATTAGATAACGTAGAAAAAAAATGTCCACATACAAACCATAAACCTTTGAGATAGCCTATGCGTTTCAGCAATATATCATTTGAACATTTAACAGGCCCCAGATTTCAGCATTACTGATTTAAAGCAAACTTGAAAGAGCTGGAAGATGGTACCACTTTCACAGCAGGGAAAATAAGAGGCTCAGTTTGAATGTTTAGATCCCTACATTTCTCAAATACACATTCTGGTACTTATTCTGCTCTGGGAAAAACAAGAGATTACTGCATAAAAAAAAAAAATTAAATCAGCTTTATGTGTGACAGTCACTTCATTCCAGTGTCTTTTGTAGTCGTGCACAAGCACCTATTCTACTTACTGAGGGACTGATTAGGTTATTACCTGGACCCAGACCGGTGGAGAACATGCCAAGACGCATGGCAGTTATGAGTGAAAAATCAGGATTAGTCTATCCAAAATTATTTTTATTTCTAATCTGAGAAAAATGTCAGTTTCTCTTTACTCAAATACACCCTTTCAAATGGCAAAGTCAGATGAGATAAATCTTTCAGATGTGTATCATTTGGAAAGCTGTGCATATCCATCTGTCCATCTATGGAGGCGTTCCTTGTGTTTAAAATAAATCAGAGAAACAAGCGGACAGATAGTATTTTGAATAACTTTATTAACTGAAATATATTAGCTTGTAAATGACTCCTTGAACAACATGAAAACAATGATGACAAATTATGAAATTAAACATAAATCGTAAATATTTTCTGTATAACACTATGACTGGCAACATAAAGACTAGATAAACCATTCAGGTTCTTGTGATACAAAAACACAAATAAATTAACAGAAACAGTACAGAAAGTAATTGGCAAATTATAAATAACAGTATAAGAAAATGTTTTGTCCCCGACTAACTGCACAACAGGAAGAGGTGGATTCAAATGAAATGTTCAAACAGTAAATGAATTATCTGAAGAGCAAATATCTATTTTTTTTAACAAAGTGCATAAATAACTTAAAAATAAGTTATTTAGACTAACACTACATACATATTAACTTGTAAATTGCTCCCACAAGCAGAACAATGTCATTACACTGTAAAAACCTCACAGATCTTTCGAATGAACTGTCAACTTTCAAATGACATAACAAACCATTCTGAGTCTATATCCAATAAATTAACAGAAACCGTACTAATGAAAATGACCGCCAAATTCTAAATAACTAAATGTATCCTATTTCTATGAATTGCACAAATGAAATAGATTGAAACGACTCAAGCCGTAAACTGACTAGTTGATTAGAAAGTAACTGGTATCTGTAAGCAGTATTTATGCTCATACAACACACATGTCATCTTGTAAGTTCCTCCTGTCAACAATAACAATGTAATACCTTGCAATACAAAGAGATGAAAAAAAAATAGTGGAGTAGTTAACGCATAAGTAACCACCAAAATACAACAAATTAACAGACAGTACTGATGAGAATGCTTGGCAACCTGTATATTACAGTATAGTTAAATGTTTTATTTCTATTAGCTGTGCAACAGAAACAAATGAATGCAAAACAACGTAAGCCATAAACGGACTCTAGCAAAGTGTTCAAACTGTAAAGAAGTTTTTGTGCAAATTCTCTCTTTTGCATCAACAAGATTTCCAAGAAATCAAAATGGATGCAACATATAAGGCTTCGACCTATTTACATTTGACAAAGTCTAAAGATAAATCTATGAATGAAAAGACTGTCACCAAGAAATTACCCTCTGCAACTGTTTAACTGTGCTTTTTTTTTTTTTTTTAAATTCGGAGCACAAGAGTTCAACTCCATCACTCCTCCTGCTTCTTGAGGAAAAACTGCAGGGCTGAGTCCCACTGATCTCTTGGAAAGCGGTAGGACAGCAGGCAGTCATTCTGCAGACATCGGGTGGCTGCACAGGGAAAAAGGACAACCATTTATACACAGCGCCTGACAGAAATCCTTAATCTGTTAGAGTAGAATTTCTCCAATTAAAGGGACAAAATGTCCCGTTTAAAAAAAGACACAAGCTGGAAGAAACTCAACAGTATTATCTTAATAGAATAACTTACCGCTCTTATATATCTTAATCTCTGAGTCTTTCTCATTTGGAACACAGTCCTAGGAAAAATGAGAAGCTCTGTAAGTGAGGATGCAGTTATAATTTCTGAAAAAAATGTAATTACTTTTCTTAATTATACAACATAAGCAAACGAAGTACCACTAAATGAAGGAAACGTTGAAGGTGAAGTGACAGTTCCATCTCTCTGTGATTTACTCAGCTATCCAGGATTAAGTTGCTCCACTCGGAGGAATGTTCCTGAGCTTAACACGGTTGAGGGCAGCGGGGCAAGACGCCATGCATTATTGGTTTGTTTGAAAGAAATGACAATGGCTTGTCTCCCTTTGAATGGAAGTTAATCGGTGTTTAAACAGCAGTGGCTGCAGCGTGGCGAGGAGGGCTTGTTGTCAGAGGAAGATGAAGGAGAAGAGATGTTTGCTGGGAGTTGAACCAGTGGCAGGTAAATCCACCATGAAGGAATCCATTTGTCTTGGTAAAAGCCTGCCGGCTGCAGATTCACCGGCGGCCCCGTCCGCCGCTTGTCAATTAGCTAATGGACTGCTAATGTGATTGAATTGTGCGAGGTGTGTGAATTAACCTAATTTCGATAGCTTATTTAAAAACAAGATGCTCGGAGTCATCAGCAGGTTGGATGAATATATTATCCAAGTCAATTTTTGTCTGAAAACATCTGGTAACATGGCATGACTTTTATGGTTCTATTTTAAATTTTAAATTATTATGTTTTTTTTACCTGAATGAAGGTAGCCAGTAGCACGCAGCTCATCTCCTGCTGCAGGATCGCCTTGTTGTGAGAGTTGTTGTAACAGGCCGAGATGAGGGTTGGAAACAACACTCTGATAAGACGTGGGTGGCTGAAGTACTGGAAGGGCAGCTGACAAAGTTTCTGCAGAACGCTGGGCTGGCGGCCAGACTGCACTATCACCTGGAACACACAACGAGCGAGTAGTCAGTCACTAAAACCCGTCAGTGGCACTGCTGGTTGTAAATCAGCACCCGCCGCCCCTCCCACACGTAAATCTGCCACTAAAACAACACACAAACAGCCATTAGGAAGAGACCTGTGGGGCAGAGCCTCCCACTGCACAATTACAGACTATAAAAAAAAAACAATGGTGGGGATGTTTTTGCAGCACGTCAACAGTATGAGCAGAGCAACAGGGGGAGAAAATTGGAAGCGCAAACTGATGTTGTCATTAGCAATTCCAACTTAACTTTCAAGTCTCAGCTTAAGCTTCAAAGCACAGAGTCGGCGCAGGAGTTGAGCTCGGGTTAAGAGGGCATTCACAGTGCAACCCGGGCATGAAGGGGTGGAGCTGGAGGTGAAAGACGTGGTGTGCAAACTTCTACTAAGAACTTCCAGAAAGGAGCAAAGCCATTAACAGCTCCTCCCAGTTTTCCTCCGCTTTTTGTGAAGCTTTGACCCACCAATGGAGTTTTGATCATTTGGATTTCTCTTTAGGAATTGCAACCTAAGATGGTATGAGAAAAGTACTGAGAATGTTTATGTTTTACAATTTTGACAATGTCATCATTATGAGGGAGCAGCTGCTGCTAATAGGATTTTCCTATTATTTTACAACAAAACTCAAAACTATTAAGCTGACATTTTAAATAATATTGGATTAATTTAGCATCCAATATTAGCCATCGAAATGGCTAGCAAAAATCAAACGGACATGACATTCATGTACACACGGCCTAGAGCAGCGATTCCCAAGCTTTCGGGCCAAAGCAAAAGAGGAAGAAACTCAGGACTCTTAAATTCTTTACTTGGTAATAACCTCTGTTACCAAATAAAGCTGATTTATCAGGGAATATTTTAGCAGTATTCAATACAGAGTGTCTTCATACACACAAAAAAGTCCCTCACTGGAACTTCATTGGACCCCATTTTTCACTAGAGCTCAAAAATGAGGTCCAAACCTAATGAGCCGGTCATCTCCCCTGAACTTGAGACGGCCATCATCAACCATCTGAGAGCCAGGAGGGTCAACATGCTAAATCTTGGCTGCGCAGGTTTACAGGTACAGGCCGACAGGACCGGTGACTTAACATCAATGGAAACCAGAAGGCTGCGTTGAGGTCCCACAGACCAAGCGACATAAATCCAAAAGATTTACAAGATTTTAACAAATACACACTAATGCCCTTTCATTGGCTCCTCCCCCCCTTTCTGACAATGCACTCCAAGTTTGAGGCGCAGGATAAACAAAGCGATAAGTCATTGCTTTTATCAGTTTAAAGAGAGGCGCCGCGGAGTTGCCCTCTTTTTTTTTTTGTTTGCGTTTCAAAGAACACAAAACAGTTTCATTTCCGATCATTACTTAAAAAGAATTTGTAAGAACAGGTTAGTCTCAACTCAGCCGTCGTAGAAATACTTTAAAAAAATGTTGAGAGCAGTGCTAGGTATGTCAATTTGAAATATTACAATCTGCTAAGATGAGTCACTGTGGGAATATTTTCTTCCATTTTTCTGATATCTACTGAAATGCTGGAGAATTTTTAAGGATTTTTGGAACTAGACTTTGATTTTTACTAGTTTAGATACTTACCTGCCTATGTTAATAGGCAGGTCAGTATCTAAACTAGCATAATATTGCTAAAGTAGCATAATATTTCTATGCTACTTTTCACCACACCAGTGAATTAGTTACATTTTATCTTGACATCCCATTGGAAAACAGAAAGCCTTCATTTAGACAGCTAAATACTCCAAAATGTGAACTCCAAATATAATTATGCAACAGCAGAAGAATCTCACCATTCTACTGTTTGGATTTATAGCATTTATGTACAATAATTTAATGTCACAGTATGTAGTAGATATTTGAGGTGGAGCTCAGAGGCAAACTCAATCTTAGACGATGCATCTTCATTCAGTCTTCAGCTGCTTAAACAAATTGTCCAGCCTCAAGTGCCTGACGGAGAAAGACGTAAAACAAAAGCTGGTGGTGGAGAGAGTCTGGAGGTAGACAGAACTGTCAGTTTTCCAGGTGAAGAGTCACAACAGGATCTAAAACAACATCCATACTGAAACTAAGGAGTTTAGGTATCTCCAGCTCAAAGCTCAGCATCATAAAAATAACAACTGGGCTCTGAATCTGTGCATCTGGTCCACGTTTAACAGAGAATCCTGAGAAAACTCAAGTGCCGTGGCTGCTCTGTTCTTTCTTAAGTTCGAAGTCCTGGCTTTTTTCTAAACAGGTTTATAGTGCTTCGACCGCATGACTTCCCCAGTCTGCGACCACAAAGAGTGTGTAAAATTAATGTTCTGAAACAAACAAATTCCTGCCGAGACCTTTCGTGGAAGTAGAGTCAATAACAGGCGATAAAAACAGCCATATTTTACCTGACAATTAAAATAAAACAACATTTCTTGCTCAACACTCTCTTGAAAAAAAAAAAAAAAAAAGTATTTACATAAGATGCAGAGCTCAACACGTAAGGGTATTTTTATAGGTGTTGCTTTGTCCAGACACCCCCAACACCTTAGGAGGAACTGGATGTAAAGTAGGGCCATATATCTGACACTTGAACTCACAATACAAACCAGATCCAGTGGAACATCTTTACTGATAACACAGGCAGCAGAGCAGACACACACAGTTACTGTTTAGTGTGTGTGTGTGTTTTTTTTCCCCCCAAAGACTTCTACAATGGCTGTGTAAACTTCATTCAGACTACGCTAGTGGCAGACATTGACAAAGCCACTTCAACTTCAGGTTTAAGGTACCCATCAGTTTTAAAACCCTGTGAAACCCTCTGTTTACGCAATAAAACTAAATAACTCTTATTTATCTCTATGAGCAAATGCTGTCATTCCAACATAGATTCTGCTGCTGATTACTGGGCTCTGAAACTAACATGACAACAGTATTACAAATGAAAACTTCACGCTGAAAGGTTTATAGGGATTAAAAACATCCGCCGCTTCACTTAAAAGTTTGTTGGACCTGAATTTACCCTTAAAGCGGAGTGTAAATCATGTACCAAACTAACAATCGGGCATTCTCCTGCCAGTTAGTGGAGCGTGCGTGGACGACAGTGTTCCTCTGTCTCCGTTTACTCTGCTGGGTGATGCAGTTAGTGTATTCCCCGCTGCTGGCTCCCGATGGTCTGCACGAGCTACACTTACCCTGCAGGCAGAGGGCTTGGTTGTCTTGCCAGTAATGGACTGCTGAAGGAAGAGTTTCGACATCAGGTTAACAGGAATTATAGACCTTAAGCTTGACTCTGGCCTGCAGGGTGAAGGAAACGCCCTCAAAGAGAATGGGAAGAAGAGGACTGAGGCTGAGTTCTGGTGCATGATCAACACTCTGTCAAGAGATGATCCATAATCCACATCTGCCACAATCAGAGATATTGTGGAAGATTTTGTAAAGCTGTGGTGCAAATCTGGTATAAATTTTGTCTGACTGTACCAAATCTCTTCATGTAATATATATATATATATATATATATATATATATATATATATATATATATATATATATATATATATATATATATATATATATATATATATATATATATATATATATATTAAACAATCTAAACTCATGTTTTTTCTACTTTCTAGGCTAATTGAATATTTGACAAATATATTTACTACTTAAACTTCACAGTTTCATAAGTTTAGGTTAGAAACTGTTTATCTTAAACTTAAAAGAAATTAAAACATTTTATTTACTACTACTTTACAAAACAGCATTGCTTGCAAATTTGCTGATTATTTTGCTGTTATCTTAACATAAACATGTTTACGCAGTATTTTAAATTGTCTTCAGCATATTTAGAATTAATATCATTTGTAGTATTACTAAAACAGTAATAATACTGTTATAACTCTATTTTCTTTATTAACTTTGGAACTCTGGTCGGTCTTTTTGTAATCTCAAAGTCATTATATTCAGCATAAGAAACTCTCAAAAATGACAGAACAGAGCAACCTTTCTGTAATATGTTCAGCTTCCTGTTATCTTCCAACACCTAAATCCTGCTTGCAGCAGCGCAAATTAATAGTCAACTTGTTTCCATAGAAATATATTGTCCACAATGTTCCAACATCCCTTGTGCTTCAACTTTTAAACTCATAGGTAGTGAGGATAGCTAATCTAGTTTTAATAATTGGCTATGGCTGGTGATCTACAGGTCAAATACTGAAAAAAATCCAGATTTTTAAAATAAATGTTTAATAAATGCATCAAAACTGAAAAGTTTGATGTTTTCACCTCTACCAATTAGCAAATCAACACCATATTCTTTCACTTTTTCTTGTGAGTATAGGAATGATCGGTTAGAAAAATATGCAAAACTACATAATTTGCTTTCTTCTGGATTTCAAACTGCTACCTCTCCCAAGGTACTTTCAGCACATTTAATTAATTTCTGTTACATTTAAAACCCTCACTTAAACAAAGTTAAGACATACGAGTCAGCATAGTTAGCAGGTCAGCTCTAAAAATAACTAAATCTGGCCAGTAAAAGCCTGATTGGTGCACCTCTAACAAGCACAAAGAGGTCTCTGGATATAGCGAAGGACACAAACAATGCTGCATTAAAACAACCTAAAATAGAGAAGAGTGGTTTTGATGCTCATTTTACTTGAGTGGAACTGGTGGTTTTCCATGAGCTGAAAAAACAAACCCAATGTTTTTCTAAGATTTCCACACTCTAAAACTGCTTGTGTCTTTTTGAAAAGTAAGCCAGAATCAAAAGGGTTAACATTTCACCAGTTAACAATTATCATCTCATCAGCTATAAGACCCAGCACATCATCAGTACAGATGAATCATGAATGAATCACTGGAGATAAAGACATGAAGATTACCGGTACATCTTTCTTCTAGCAGAAAAAGGAAGTACAGTAATTTGTTCCTGACAAGACATTTATTTAGCCGTGTTTGTTCATCACATCTCCACTGGCGCATTTGGGAGACAAAAAACACACATGGCTACATATGCCCCAATAAGCAGCGATGCTACTAGATAGACAAACAAACAAACAAACAAAAAAAAAAAACAACACATAATCCTAGAACGTCACTCTTTCAAATTTTTTTTTTTCCTTTGCATGACAGTTGAATTACCCATGCCCGTTCAAAGCTGAGGGAATACATCCAGACGTATAGGTCTGCTTCAAAGTTCTGCTTTTTATGAGCAGCTCTATTTCTAAAGTATGTGTATAAACAAAAGCTAGTGTGCCGACAGTGAATCAGCAGTCTCTGTGACTGCAAAGGCCTCGGGTCGGGCCGCTTTTGTGTCCTGCCAATGCTTACATTAGCTGGAGAAAAGCTCAAGCTGCTCTAAATATTCCTTGTTGAAGCCATCCATCTTGGTGAAGAACTGAATGGGCGCATTCCAGGAACTGGACCACTGGCAAAGATCAACTGTGTGAAGTTGGATTGGATCTTGTTTCCTGACAATCTATACTTAAATGTGTTTTCTTTTAAACCCAGCAGCAAGGTGAAAGGAGTTTTGTTTTCGGTTCTTCGAAGGGAAGAAATAAAAAAAAAAACAACAACATAATTTCTTAATGTGAGCAAGAATTAAATATTATTTGTTTGGCTGTCATTTACACTTAATTTACATCAGAACTTATTCAATTATTTATTTTATTACACTAACTGGATTTAAAATGAAAGATGGTTAGATTTATTCATTCTAATAATGAAAAACAACAAGCTTCAGGAAGGAATTTTAAAGATAAATAAAGCAAAAATGAAGACGTAATTAGCCAATAAATTGCTATAGATTTAAATACAGGACGTTGCTCGCGTGGGTCAGGCTTAGTCTAATCAAAGCCCAGTCAACTGTAGCA
This sequence comes from Poecilia mexicana, assembly GCF_051168715.1. NCBI lineage: Eukaryota > Metazoa > Chordata > Actinopteri > Cyprinodontiformes > Poeciliidae > Poecilia > Poecilia mexicana. The sequence goes on from NW_028263375.1 coordinate 12,672,587, forward strand.
TGGCTAATCAGGGGCCCGGTAGACGGGCCATGCATGACAGCCAGCTACACAGCAGCCAGGTCTGCTTCATCACATCCTGCTCACTTCCACAGAGCCCCCTAAGTAGTTGTAACACTGGGGCAAGAATACTGCTCTGCTTTTCCAGGTGAGAACAAAGGCTCACTCTGTGGGACAATGAACGACACACAGACCAAAAGCAGGAAGGTGCCAAGGCATGAATCTTTAAACGGGTGCTTTTTGTTACAATTACAAAACTACACCCTTTTTCTGACAAATAATACATGAGAGGAACAATAGTAAGATGATATCATCAGCATATTCCCCCTAAAATCGACAACTTTACACTCCTCAAAGGATCCCTGAGCTGAATAAAAAAGAAAAAAGATGAGATCAAAACTGAACAAATTTAACATGGGAGAGAAAAAAAGCAGCAAGAATCGTCCAGATTAATCATCATTTACAGGAGCACGTCCATAAATTAGAATGTCTGATGAATTAATGAATTTCACAAATTATATTCAAAAGTGAAACACGTAGACAGACATACCCATTTTAAGCATTTCATATTGTTGTAGCACATATTCCGGATTCATCGTTGTGTTAGTGGCTCTTGAAGCACCGAATCCAGCAACTGACCAAGTCTTGTGCAGCTCCTTTAAACTCTTGGTTTTACTTTACAATACTTTTCAAGAATAAAGGTATCCCTGTTGCTTACAGCTTTTCTTCTCTCACAGTTCCACTTAACTCTCCATTCCGGAAAACGACTCCTCAATACGGCCATAACAAAACAGTTCTGCATTAAAACTCATTTTCCTCGTAATATTTTTTTTCTATTTTGAATTTATAGATGAGGTTCACTTTTTCAATTGAATTTTATTTTTAAAATATTTTAATGTATTTGTAACCTATGTAAATCACATCCAATATTTACAGATTTTGGTTGTCGTGCTATAATTTCATTAATATGTATGCCCTTTTATGACACTTTTAAACATTTGTGAGACAAACATAAAATAACCCCCCTAAAACGATCACATTTATATGGCAAATGGCTATAATCTTTCATTATATTAATCATTTGATTTAAAAAACACTACAATAATCAGCAGTCTGAGTGGGTGGTTTACCTGGTTGTCTGGGTGGTTAACAGTGAAGTATCCCACACAGATGATGACTTCGTGAAGAAGCTCTTCAGAGGAATGTTGGGTACAGTACCAGAGCAGTGAGCTGACGATGTGTCGGAACGCCAGAGAGAGGCCCTCAGCTCCAAGAACAGACTGGCCGAACAAGGGACAAAACAAATCAGTGAGCGCTCACTCTAATTTAAACGTGAGGTGATTTATTTCATTTCACCTTGATTATTTCTAGTACCAACCAAACAAACAATACAACAAAACAATACAAAGCCATAAAAGTTTAGAACTTCTGTTGGTGAAAATGTACAAGATATAAAGAAGTAAATCAAACAGAGCACACATGTAAAACAGCCAAATCCTCCTTAGAAGCAGAGATACAAGGAGGAGCTCAGAGAGTATTTATTAAACATGCCAGTGTGACAGAGCACCGTAAGATCATTGCAATTTGCACTAAAGGTTTGGGTGCGTTAAACAGCTGTAAACAATATCTGAGGCGCGGGTTGGAGGGCTAACAACCAAATTTAGGAGTTTAAGTTTTTGTTTCATCTCAGTGCGATTATAGGTATTAAATATGTATAATTACTTTAACAATTTAAAAATGGTAACAAAATCCGGGTTCAAAAGTCACAGACAAAAGAGGACAGATTTCCAAGATCCCGGATAAGATACAGCTTACTCCGTCCGATCGCATCCGTCACAATACAAGTCATTTCCATTTCATTCGACCCTTTAAATTCTCCCTTGAACACCAATTCGTGAGCTGATGCAGCAGAAGGGCGAGCCAGCGGCTTAAATTTTGATCAACCGATCGCTACTGATATGTATAAGCTGTCGCAGAGAAGTAATGGGAAACACAAGGTGATTACAAGTCCCAGCCAAAAAAGCAACATAATTTAAAATGTTCATAAAACTTTGGCAGGGAAAATGCTTTCATTTCCAGCTGTTTTGAGTTGACTGAATATGGCGGGTCAGTGACAGGAAGCTGCTTCAAAGTAATTACCCCAAGGCATTAAAATAATTAACAGCATTCTGGCTTGCTTGTGTGGCTCTTAGTTTGTGTGGCAACTTAAGAAAGCAAAGCTGTCACGCTCTCCTCCACAGAGTGGGTAATGTATGGCTCCTTGTACAGTGATAATCACTTGTGTTTCATCCCAACTTCTTCCACTGGGCTCTCTAATCCTCCCCGAGAACATGACCCGGGGTCAAAGGTTTCCTGTGTTTACGTTCACAGGTCAAATTAGTCCCACTGAGAACAACTTCTCTTTGAATGGCTAGCATTAACAGGCTTCAAGAATATGTTTATGTGGTCCAGAGGGGAGATTTAAACACTTTTGGGCAATATTATTGAGAACCTTCTACAAACACTTCAGTGGAATTGTCATTTCATGATGTATGTCCATTTTGAAGGTATTGGCAGTAAAAATAAAAATGACGGTCTGCTACAATACGAGAAGATTTTATAAAAAAAAAAAAAAGTAAAAAAAATAAAATAAAGAAAAGTAAAATAAAATATAAAAAAAAATAAATACCTGAAATGCCGATAGGTCAAGAATGGCAAAACTGTTGAGGAACCGGATGCCGTGTATAGCCACCTGGATGACCCCAGGGCCGTAGGGTCCTTGAGTCTGAGAGGCAGACTCTGGCGAGAAACTGTGCAGCAGTATGCAATAAAGAGTATGCACCACTCCCACCAGGTCAGTGGACTGCAAAACGGCTGTAAGTCCAGTTGGATCCTGCCGTTTATTGTCGAAAATATTGGGACCCCTGGTGGAGGAAAAAAAATTATTGAGCTGTTTAACAGAAAATTAATATTTCAATTAGCAACAGAACATACTTTTTTCAACTTTTTTTTTTTTTTTACACAAAAACACTTAGAAAGAACTTCGACTGAGCCGTGTTACATTGACATAGAATAAGATTAGACATGAACTACTTATGCTCCGGAGAATCAGGACAGCCTGGGCGAGACTGCAGAGTGTGTACATGCTTATAACATTTTTTTGCTGGCGATGAACTTTTAGAGTGATGCACTCTGCTGGAGAGGGAAAGTCTAGACCTCCTGTGAGGCAAGGTTTATAGCAAAAATCGCTTCATGGAAATTATTTAGATTCCTATAAAGCATGTCGAGAATTATAGACAAGACGTTCTTTGAATATCTTTAATTGATATCAACCCCACATGTACTTGATTATATCCACAATATTGACAAGAGACGGGAAAGCAACATGCTGATCAGCAGAAATAAGACAAGGCAACAACTCGTGACCAGCATGGAAAACATTTCACTTTCAGTAAATGCATCAAAAATAACATCAAACTGTCTTACTGGCACACAGTCAGCCCACTGGTACCTAAATCTGCTTTGGCAAGGAATTTGGAGCAAATGAGCAAAAGGATCCGTTTTCTTACCATGTGACACATACGGACTGATTAATTAGATGACATCTGAAGGCAATTTGTTGCACTGGATCTTATTAGGTATTGTTTTTTTCCCCTCATTTTTTATTTGGTGCAAATTTTGAAACATATCTCTCCTTTCAGTTTACTTTTATGAAATCCTTTGTGTTGGTCTATTGCATAAAATCCCAATTAAATAAAATGAATAGCCAAAAAATGTCATAAATGATTAAAGAGCTGAATACTTTTGCAAGGTCAGTTTGGCTTATACTTGAAGGTTTTTACTACGCAATAGTAAAAGGCATCCATAAATAAACTTTGATTGATAGCTATATAGATGTATTTCAAAATCAAAAAAATAGCATCGAAATACTGTGTATCCAAAACAATTAAGTAGTAATTGCCATTAATTAGGCCTTCTCGGGTATTGTGCGCCCAGTAAAAGTGTTCAGCTACTGGAGTCAGACTATTTAAGACCCCTGCAGCAGCAGCAGCATCTATGATTTGCAGCCATGTACAACAGGAGTGTGTTTGACCTCGGGATGAAACCTGCAGTGCATGCTGATACTTGATGTTAGCCAACAGGCTTTGTGTGAAATATGCTGCTAGGCGAGAACAGAGCCTCTAAATGCGATTATAATCCCCTGACACAGCAACTGGCATGGTCCAAATATTTCTGTGGCCCGCTGAACGTTCTTATAGATGACATATAGGCTGTTAGCAGAACAAATCTTAGAACAGATTAGCTAAACAGGTACCGCATTACATCCTTTATTATTTTTTTTCAGGCAAAGCTTTCTTCCTAGTTGTCTTCTGTCACTATTTCTGCCACCATTAAATTACAGCTTCGGATAAAAAAGAAACATCATGTTCTTCTTCTGGAATGCTCAGAGTATTTTTTTCCTTTGAAGTCAGGAATGGTGGTGCTTATGTCCCTTGGTGTGACTGTGTGCTTAGCCTCTGTCAGCGGCGCCACTGAACCTCTCTGAGTGGAGGTCGCCATGGCACATGTGGGTGGGCTCCCCCCTGCACCGCAGACTAAGGTTTATGGTGAGTGACAGAGCACTGGGTCAAGTAGATCTCTATCTCTGTGTGCAGTAACGACAGCTTCACCAGCTTGCTGGCTGGACTTTCAGAGGAACTACAAACTCTGTTTGAGTAACCATGAGATTGCCTATGGATCCCAGTGACAGAGTCTCTGCCATTACTTGCGCAAAGAGAAGTGTGTATTTGTCAGGGGAAGATCAAGACATTCCAGAAACATTTAAGCTGTCTAATAAAAGCTCACCGTCCAGTTACGGCAAAGCACAGCTCACACATTCGGTTCAGCAGAGACGAGGCTTGCTCCAGAAAAGCAGACATCTTGGGGTGCTCATCTATAGGGCTTTGGACTGACAGGAAGCACCCATACAACTTGTCAATCAAGCCCATGTTTACTACGTAACTGAAGAAAAAGAGAAGAGAGAAAAACGTTACAAGGTTTATTGCATGTGCTTCTAAAGAAAAACCTTTTTCTTTGTGAAAGGCTCTTTCACACAAGCAAACAAAGGCCTTTACTGTGCATACTCCCACTGCACTGCAACTGTAAGCCAATACCTCACCTAAGCCCTCCACCCCCAGCTATTACTGTGATATCTTCAATTTGTCTCTGCCAATGACAGGACTCATGATCATGTTCCCTGTACTCTTTCAGCCACAAATCACCCCTAATAGTGTCATTAGACGGCTGTTGTGGCCCCTGTGCCAGCCCTGCTTTGGGCCCTTGACAGTCTGCTGACCCGGGGCTAGTCTTCTAGAAGATTCCGGTATGCAAGAATCATTTGAGTAAGGCGAGCTTACGAAAATCTAGAGATTAAGGCTGCTAGTCAAGGCTTTTACATCAGTACTGGGATGACTACTGTCTCGTTTCCACTGAGCGGTACAGCATGCAAGTTATTTTGTAACTTCCGTGATTTTATTGTAAAAGTGGTCCATACAATCGACCCCAACCACACCATTCTTGAGCCGCCTTCAGTTGGAAGTCCTAGGACCATCGTACAGTGCGGTGAGAGTGGAGCTACTGGGTAGAACAGTATTGATTCAGGGAAAGAAAAACATCACTGCTTGCAACAAGCACAACACATGGGCATTTGGATTTAACCCTGCCTGCCCACTGAGAGTCAAAGTGGTGGAAACGAGTAAAGTTAAGCCTTTTGGTGGATTTTGATACCAGCTTGACACTTCTAAGGCCCTGTGCACACGTAAGCGATTTTGAGTGTATTCTACTTCTATTTGTTTTTCTCTAGACAACAGTCTTCCGCACAGGCCAGATTTGTGAAGAGCACAAAGGTCAAGTTGCCAACTATTTCCTCTACCTGAGCTGTGGATTTATGCCAATCCTACTCAGTTACCATAGTCCCCTTGGCTGTTTCTTGGATTGATGTTCTCCTTTAACAGCATGTCTTTGTAGGTTCATTTTTGGGATTACAAACTGAACAGTGCTCTATTAGATGCTCACAGGATAGAATTATAAACCCATTCCTGTTTTAACCTTCCCCATAACATTATTCTTGACCTGTTGTGTTGCAAGGTCTTCATTGTGCATCTTTGTGCAATAAAATGTGGAAATGTAAGAAGGTCCAGACGGGTCAACAAAATGACAACGATAACAGCAGCAGCCAAAACTGAAGTCATCTTGGCAAGTTAACAACTTCTGTTTTAGCATCAGTTCTGTTGTGACTTTTTGCTGTCGTTTCTTTGGCATTTGTTGACCCTTCTGGGGTGACGTAGAAATGGCTTAATGACAGTTTGGTATAATTAGAGTTGTAAAAACCGGAATGTCTTCTTTTCTCATTAGCCATGCATACATTAAAGGACAGTCGAGGTAAATCTTAGGTTCGTACTTGAGATCATCAGTCTGACGAGACAATTTTTCTCAGGCACCGCCCTGACTCTGGGGTTATGCCTGGGTCAGTGGATGAGATTGGTGTGCCTGTGCAGCTGCTCTGTCCAGATAAATCATTGCTTGTGGGAGGGATGGTGGAAAGACTTCACTAGTCTACAAAGTTTCAGGGTGTTGGGCCTGCCTTTCCTCACGGTCCACATTTCTCCATCTCTATCACAAGTCTTACAGGTCAACCAAACGGGGCTAGCCTAAATGCCAGGTTCAAGGGGACCTTTCTAAGCTGTGGAAGTGCTTATTGGTTATGTGGATTTGTAAGTGCCACAGGAACTAATATTACTTAGAATGAGCTTCTGAATGTGTAAAAAATAAATAAATAAATAAAAAGGACGTGCTGGAACCTGGCCAGAGTACAACTCATTCTCACACTACTCCCATTTTAACAAGACACCACTCGGCTCATTTCCAAGCTTTCTGACATTTTCTTAGCCTATTCCTTACATATGACTTGCTCTTTAAGAAATCGGATGTTCACCAGCAGTAAAGAGGAGTTTGAAAGAAAGCAGGTAAAAAGGGATTGAGGTAAGAAAAAGGAGGAACCATGTAGGAGGATGAAATGCCCAGAGTTGAATACAAAAGGACGAATACCTGATAAGATCTTGAAGTCGAGTGCTGTAGGACTCTACAGCAGAGCTATTGACCTTGGTACCTGAGGATGAAATCCAAAAGTTTTCACATTGGCCCGACTCAACAACGCAGAGAAACAGGGGCTTCAAAATGGCAGCAATGGTCTGAAGCAGGCCTGTTGTGAGCCCTTCAAAGACCTGTTTGTTTATGCTGCAGCCAAAAATGGATTTGTCTTCATCTGGAACATACAGCTGATGAGACAGGAGAAAAAGAAAAGCATAACTAAGAAGAATTCGACAAAAACAACTCAACAAAAACACAAGTGGAAGCTAATGTCATGTTAGACATTGTAGTAGTACTACCAAAGTGATACTACTTTGTTAGTAGAGATTATTTGGTGAACTTGGTTTAAAGGTCTGTCAGTGAATGCAAAAGGTAATTCTCAAAGGCTTTAGTGTTTGGACAAACCTGAACACGCACCAATCAGAGATTTGGTGATCACCTTCAGATTATCAGTATTGAAAAGCTCTAACCTAATGACAAGCTTTAACTAATTGAAAGTGCTGTTTCTATTCCATTTCCTACTTTTTTTAGCAATAACATGCTTTGAGTTAAATAAAACTGTTTTCTCAAAAACAAACCAAACCCACTAAGTTGTCTGTCTTTGAATGACAGGAAACCTACAAGGCCTGTACAATTTTAGTAAGAACACTACATTGCGATGTTCCAGTTGTGTTTAACTCACAAGTGCCTTATTGTGACAGGTAGCAAGTGCGTCACACTCAACAACTCAACATTTACATTCACACTTTATACATTTGAAAAAGGCTAAAAGATGTATAACTGTGCAGTGTACAGTGAAGCCTCCTGTACAACCACCAAGAATGCAGCATGTGGTTTCTAACTGGTACATCAACAACAAAACTGGTCTTTTCCATACAACACATACAGCGGTAAAGCTAGTTGACCAAATCATGCCAGAGCTCTGATCTGATTGCTAGGTGAAGGGCTGTGCTTGAATGAGGTTGCTAGGTAACAGGGCAATGCCTGCCAATTGCAACTTTATACATGGGAGGTTTGTGAAACGGCTTACTTTCCAGGCACCAAAAGAGATGAACTCATTGCCAGAAAATGGCTAGGTGGTTAGTAGAGACTCAAACAGAAGGACAAAAACTAACTTTTGCATAACGGGTCCCTTTTAGGATATCCAAGCGTCTACCAGTATTCCAAATCCACCATGTCTCAAGACAGACACACAGAACTGAACTCTTACGGTTTCCTGTAATCTGCTGAAATTCAACTCCCACTTATGGAAGCCTGAATGAACAGACACCATGACCCGATAGGAAACACTTTTCCCCCTAGAATCTTAAAACTTTTGTGCTTCTTCCAACCTCACAAACACTGAAAATGGTCAACTTTGATTCCTCCTCCCAGAATTACTCCCACATCAAAGAGTGCTGTTGTCAGTGTGGTATGGGGAAAAAAAATCCTATTTTTACGTTTTAATCGCTGGTTTTTGATCTATGCCTAGCAGCTCCTAAAGTATGGAACGGTCTGCCTCTTTACAGGCCTCCTCGCAGTCTGTAAATCCCATCTTAAAACATATTTTTTCCCCAGGATTTTAATACCATGTGAGATTTTTCCAGATTATCTCTGGAAAATATGTTGTTTCTTTTGCACATGTATAGAATTTTACTGCACATGTATAGATTTTATCTTTTAACTGCTGCCTGTGAGAGGATGCTAAACTGCATTTCACTGGTTTAACACTGTCCTCGGACATTGTTTTTTCTCAGCGACAATAAAAAGTTATTCTATTCTATTCAGTATTATCACTTATTTATCTTTTATTATTCTTAATTTTTGTAATTTCACAGCCATTTTATATCTTTTTAATTTATTTTTTTATTTTTCATTCATCTATCCATTTATGCATCCCTACATTTCTGTAAAGTACTTAGGTCCAATGTGGTTTTTAAAGTGCTTTAAAAATTTAATTGGATTGGACATTCTGCCCTATTTAAAAAAGAAAGCCTTTGAGAGAAATTAGACAAACTAGTAGGATGGCCATCCTTCTCATCTGCATTCCAAGCATCATATGTAACACATAACCAGAGCGCCACAGTTGAAATTTAGTGCCTTTGCTTTTGTGAAACCTGGCAAAGGTAAAACATTCACATTTGCTCCAACAGCCAGGGCGAATGCTGACAGCGTAGGTAAATCCACCAACATTCTCCACAAATCTAATTAAATGAGGGCATGCTCAGTCCAACCCCCACTGCTGCACTCAATTGCTAACACACGCATACCAAAATGAGATGTGCACTCAATATGTGCATGCCTATGAATACAATAAGTAAAGAAAGCCTAAGTTTAATGGTAATTTTTAAAACTTATCACAACTCGCCATAAAACGACGGTGGAAGCGAGCGTAACTGCTGAGCTCAATTTACACTGAAAAAGAAGAAGAAGTTCATCTCCCGCAGTGCTGCTGGAGATGTCCATCAGCAGAGCAGCTGCTGGGATGTGTTTTATATAAACTGGAGTATACAGGCTAACCTCTCCCTCTCTGCCCTGAGGAAATACGACTGCTTTGGATTGGAACTCGACTGAAAAAGGAAGCCCCAGTAGAGTTCATGCATGCACCACAACCCTGTGGCTGTGCCTTGTCCTGTCTGTGTTGTGAGTGCAGAGCCGCCACTGTTGGATGTTTGGAGTGAGCTGATGTTTACAGTCTTTCTAGCAGAGTGCTGAAGGATATGGGCCGACATGTCGCCGCAATGCAGCCTGCTTGCCTTTTCTAACTGAGCACTCACATTCCCTCTGTCAGGAGGCATCTGTGGGGAACACTGGGACTCACAACTTCCAGTCTTGCTTTGCTTTTCCTTAACACTGTGGTACACTCTATGATGCCAGAAAGAAGGCGGAAACTACAAGACCTTTTGTGGGAGAAGGCAAGTGATTGAAATTCAAAAAACAAATATATATATAAAAAATGATAAATTCTTGAAGTAAATCAGGCAAAATTGTAGAATTTTCCAGGTTGATGGTAGGAACTTAAAAATTCACACTAGATATAAATGTAAACATATATTAAATAACAGTTTATACCTGTATAAGTAGCTCTCAGGGACTCCTCATTTGTACATATTCTTTCAGTAGGTTTAATTCTTGACTTTTAAGACCTTGTAATGTCAATTAAATACCTATATTTTTAATAACTCATAAGTAAAATAGCTTAAAAACTAACTTGCTTAGAAACACAAGTAAGTTAATCATTACTTTTAAATTAGCTTGGTGATTTTTGGCTTTGCCATGCGATTCAGTAGCTTTTGCACTTAAGATATCAAATCAAAGTTTTTCACAGCCAATAAATTAGTATCATAACAGGTATTAACAACCAGTTAAAGCAAACCACTGACACCATAATTTTTGTAACGATAAGCCGGTTTCACAAGAAGATTTCTTTCAGAGCGTTGTTGGAATGACTTAATGCCAGCCGAAAAATTTCTTCCAACTGGGCTGTTTGCTGCCCGACATCACGAGCCTTATAGTGTTGTTAGAGCATAATAAGATCTATCTATCAATCAAAGATTTTAAACATGCATTATTATTATTATTATGAAAACAAAATTCATCAAAATATGTTGGAAAAAAACTAAAATAAAATCTGTCTTTCGGCAGTAAATCTGCATAAAGTCAAAGCCATACAGAGACAAATACGGCTCGAAATATAAAAGTTCCTAAATATAAAAAGGTTTCTTTACTACAGTTTTGTTCAGTATTTTAACTGTACTGCTAAACAGTATACAGAAACGACGGGCAATGGTAATTTTACAAGTAATTTCACAGCAGCACTATATTTTGTTTGCTTTATTTAATTTTTCTTTTTTAATAGACCTCTCCAACATGGTGGAATTAAATTTTTTCCAGAGCATTACATTACATCCAATTACAATTATTCTTGCAGTATCAGTGTGTGAAATTATGTAAATGGAAAGGACTGCTGTGATATAATATTTGGCAACTATAAAGTTCCACAACAAGGCATTGAAACTTTGATTGTCAACAATGTATTTAGGCAGTAAGATGGGCTTTTTTACTATTCTTAGATCTAATTACACAGCTTTTCAAAATCTTAAAAAAAGGAAAGCACAACCTCCATAAAACTGCAGAACACACTGAATGTCAAGTTCATTATCAGTACAAATTTCTAAGATTTTACAGCAAATTATTCAACTGTATAGTTGTAGTTTTTACAAAAATAATAATGAAAGATGTTAGAGGCTACAATTCAGAATATATTGCAAGGTAGATTTGTTGCTCTTTTTAGACAAAGAAATGTGTTCTACTAATTTAAACCTTTTCCTAAAGTTTAAATTGATAGTAAACGTGATGTTTTAACTAAATTGATGTGAGAAAAAATATCTAGGAAATGCTTTAGAGGTCTAATCACAAAATATTTAATCCTTATTAGTATCTAAAATAGAAAAATATTATGCAAACCACACAATGTTTGTCTCGACTTACTGTTAGTTGGTGAAGCAGCAGGTCCATGAGGAAGACTATCTTGTTGCTAAAGAGCACATAACTGCAGTTGAAGGTGCAGGAGGAACATGCCAGACAGTAGGTATTTACAGCAGCACAGAGAGATCTAACAAGAAGAAAGACAAGCCATTATCAATCAGTAGTTCAAATAAAACTCAGGTTGCAATTCTTTTAAAAACACAGCAATCAGTCATTCATGGGACCTGGGAACCAGAAAGGCTACCTGGAGGTTTCAGGAAGGCAAACTTAATCTTCTTCAATTGTGCTTTCTTAAGGATGCTCTTTATCTCCAGCCGTCAGAAGGATATTTCACTGACTGTGCAAGAATGGAAGCAGTTTTGAGAAATAAAACACTCATATCAGCTATTTAATGCACAAACTCCCCTCTGTAGCCACCTTTAGAGGTGCTGAGTGCTATCTTAGTCCCATCTTGGCAGAGATGGTGCAGCATTTCCGCTGGAGAGATAAAACAATTTCTCTTAGCAGCTCCCAACAGCAGCCAGGCAGCCCCGGGCAGCAGCCTCTGTATTTTGTCTGCTCTACAACACGCTGTAGAGAAGATTAATGCTTCAGATAACTGACCAATCATTCCGCGGTGACTGCTACTCCCCTTTCGCCCCGTTTCATCAGTTAATATTTTTTGACAACTGTATATTTTAGCCATTAGAGAAATGGCGTGTCCTATCTGCTCGCGGGAAGAAAGGAATCCCCCTCTTCGGTGCCTAAAGTAGGCCATGTTTACTTCAACTGGTAAACATTTTGATATGTACCGAACCTTCACATCTGCTGTGCGTTTTCAGTAAAACCACGTTGGCACAGCAGAGGAAAATACACAAGGCGAGGGCTCACTGTAGTCTGTCAGTAACTTATGCTATTCTTTGCTTTGCGTTTCTTGTGGGCAGATTTTTGTGTGTCGTTACTGACGTAGAAGTGCAAAACTGCCCGACACAGAGTGTGGCGTTAATGTGTGAATCACAATATTTGGACCGTTTGCACGCTGTTCACATCAGACAGGAAAGTTTAACACCTGCTAACAATAAAGCGTAAGAAACAAACAAAAATAATAAAATCACAATAGAGGTTTCCTTACAAATTGTTACAATTTTAGGTGACAGATGGAGTAAGAGTTTATCAACCAACACACACTTTGGAAATAGTAACAGAAAAAAAGATTAGGCTATGTGTAACAAGAGGGAAGGTAACTTGAGAACCCAACCAGACTTTGCTTTGTGTGCAGTCTTGCAGCTTCAGATTCTCAGACCCTGATTGTTGAGTGAAGGCACGACAGAGATAAGCTTCAATGCAAATAGCAAAACGACAACTCAAATACTTTTTCACAATGCTATTGTATAATTACACACCTCACACAGCCTATGAGAACAGCCAGAGCAAGTCATAAGCATTCCACTAAAGGACAGGAGTTACTCTGGGTGTCTCGAGTCACTATTGTGGTATTTGACTATGCACTTGTTGAGTAAAGTAGAGCACAATAGCGGGGTTATCTGCCATCTATCACAGATTAAATGGCAAGGCAGGACAGGCTTAATTACTAGCACAGAAATGTTTAAAAACGGCCAGATAAAGTTCACTTTGGTCAATAGCATTCAGGTTACACAGAGACTCAAGACTCCATTTGCCAAATGTTCATCCTAAGCCGCGTATAAAGAGGTAAGTGATTGCTCTATCAAGGAAAAAAAAAAAAAAAAAAAAAAATCTCTGACTGAGGAACTAACTGTAAACTAAATGTAGAGTTTAGATTTGCAGAGTAAAAAGAAAATTTGATTTATATTATATATATATATATATATATATATATATATATATATATAATTTTTTTAAACATGCAATGCAATGTGTTCCATTTAACAAGTACTAAACATGGGTGTGTATTAGATTTACACTGGTTATCTTGAGTAAAAATAGCATGACTTTACAGTATTAAAATATGAAAATGTATAACTGACAACTAAATGGCTCGCAGCTTGCCAACCATGCTTTTTAAATAGCGCTGGCTTAATGATTTTTGGCACTCCTTCCAAACCTTGTTTTTTGCTACAGATATTTCTAGACAGCTGAATTGGTCTTCTCTTTGCAGGAATAAAAACACAAATTGGCCTGCTTTCTGTCAATTGACAGCCTGTTTTGGTCATTCCAGCAGTTTAAACCACCGGAGCACAATGATGGGCAATTTGAAAGTTTTAGGAAGCGTTTTTTCCCCCCAATTCTTAATTAATTTTTTTTATATATATTTTGCTAATGATTACCATCTGATATTTTGCATGCAAACCTACACAAAAGTTTAAATTGTATACAGGTCATAATTAAGAAAAAGTTGTAATGCCCCAACAGAATTAGTCAAGTAAAAAAAAATCCAAATCCAAATCCACCATTTAATTAAGTATGTTTATGAAGGAAGTTTCTTATCAGCATAGAAGATTATATTGTTTTACTGTACAATAAAGCTAAAGATGTGGTCACGTTTTTTATTTATTTATTTTTTACAAATCCTGTAGACATCAAATCCTGGTTTGATTTAGAATCCGGATTTTGGCCAATTCCAAATGTCTATTTTGGGGACACATGAAACTTATTTGTGTAAATGTTTTAATTCTGCATTTCCATGTAAAAAATGTATAAAGTGTTGGCTCCCTTGATTAAAGCAACAAACTTCAAAACATTGAAAATGGACAATAGTTTTCCCCACTGTTAAAGTAAAATCTCTGTTGATAATCAGTAGTTGATTTGTTACGGAAAATCCTGGTGTACTGAAATGTGTTCCTGCTGGCTGCATCAAATTAAATGTGTAATTTGTTGTTCTTAATAGTTTTAAGTTCAACTTTGGGAGCGACAGGGAAACAAGGATTTATCATAATTCTTACACAGCATCAGCAAGACAAAAACATAACTTATACAATGGGCATTAACAAAGCCATGGGACAAATGTATGTAATAATTGTGGCTTACCAGTCAAAATTAACTTAAATGAGCCCATATGCTGCATTTCTCAGACTTGCCAAGCCCACTCTAAGAAAAATATCCTTATGTCTGGTAAGACAGATTAGGCTCCCAGCACCATGTAATGAGCGCTCAATAACTTTGTAAGCCAGCTAATAAGGTTGGCTCCATGGTCATTTCTAGACAAATGAAGAGGTTGTCAAAGGCATGTTCAGTTTATGGCCTTACACTAACTTGTACAATGGACCACGACAGTGATCTGTCTTTGGTTTCCTCCCACCTAATTGAGCTTGATGAGCATGACACTTGATAGTACAACCTCTCTGGGAATCTCACAGTCTGAAGCCCCCCCAATGACAGCTCTTTTGAGGAACAATTTGGTAAAGTGCCACACCGCCCATTCTCAAGTTGCACAGAAATATTTTGGAGACTGCTGTTTGCCAGTCAATGTGAGCAGGACAGATTTCTTAACCCATAACACAATGGAAGCCTTATTACACGGGGATTATGGTTAATAGGGTTTAAAAATGACCATAACCACCAACTATCTTATCTCACCTGTGGCATAAGTGTTAACAGGCTGATTTAATGCAAATACAAACATTTAGAGACATAAATGCAAAAATAATGAAACACCATAATCTGTTCACTAACACCAAGTGGTTAACCTCTTCCAGCCAGGGCAAATGGGTTTACCTGTGAAAATCTCTTTACGTCTATAAAGAAATGAGGCTAAAAGGTAAAGGAGTAACACACACCTGATCCTGTCAAACCCTGCTTGAGCTTCAAACCTGCTAACCCACAGGCCTACACATGATCAGATTTACTGGGGGATTAGGAGCTCAACTGACCTTTCAATTTAATATGCTAACATTCAAAACAAAGTGAAATTAGCTCCTGAAATAAAGACTGCTTTGTAAAAAATAATCCCCAACTATTCATACATTATTTGTTCTGGAAAAACCAAAAGTAAAAAACTAACTTCCACAGGAGATAAGAAGGTTTCCAGCTGTGTCGCTAACTTGACTACTTATGAAGTCAAATGTCCAGATCTATGCTCAGATGACAATCATGTATAGGGCTCTTTAAGTTTTTTTTTTTTTTTGTCACTGTTGCGAGTTATCAACCCTGAGATCTGCTCTTCTCAACCCGAGTTTCAAATTCCTCACCCTTTTCTGAGCGTTTCCTATGTGTGCAGTCAAGCCTGACGGGAGTCGCACTGTCGAAATCTGACTAACTTCCAGATCAGGTTGAGCCCCCTGCCTCTTAAACAGGGGAAGAAAAAGAACCCTAAGCCAAAATAAAAGGTGAGGAGCAAATCCATTTCCTTGCGCTGTCAAACAATCCCTTCATTCACTGCCATCTAAATGACATTTAATTTGATTCTGCTGCTGATCTCTCCGATACCCTGAGAGCTTCCAAGACATCAACTCTGGCTGTTGTGCCACACTGGCCAGGTATGAAGGAGGAGAAATCTGATGAGCCGTCACACTGCGCCATTCACATGAGTGTGCGCACAGACAAACGGACACAGGCTCTTACAAATGGTAGAAAACATCCTGAAATAACACCACAGGTAGCAGGTTTGATTTCACAGGATACACCAGGTCAGGCGAGATGGTGAAGGAAATACAAATTGGGTTAACACGTGCGTTTCTCTGGAGCTCGCTCTTATTGGTAACCGACAGCATGCCCAAACACCATAAGAAAGTTTACAACTCAATTTTTGTCAGACGATGCCCATAAGTATCAGTTAGGTGTTAAAAAACATAAAAATAAAGCACATTCATTTAAGGAGTTATTTTCAAAGGAAATGATTCATGCTGCTGATTTTCAGCAGATATCAGGAAGGTGAAACACTGCAGCCAAGTTGCTCTATTTTATACTTTTTAGGAAAAAGCATTTTTTAAATTCCATTTGTATATTTGTTGTTTTTAAACAGATATAACCATTTCAAAATTGGACAAACACTTAAAAAATAAATTTTTAAAAAAAATTACTGATTACAAAGGTGGCCACAAAAATGTCATTGGTTTCTCACTACTGCTAGCATAAAATATAAGGGGGTCAAGCTCAAATTCAAGTTCAGAAATTAAATTCGAAGAAAAAGATTTTATTTGAACATTAATTCATTGTGTGATTTTGTGTGGTTTTACAACTTCTTGGATCAGTTAAAGTTACAAGCTGGGTTTTAGATTAGAAATAGGATGAAACAAAATTTCAAAAGACATCATTGGTGTTTAAATTATTAAAAGTCATTATTAAAACTAATCAAAGTACTGGTACATAATTTATGAGTTACCAGGCAACGTAATTAACGTAGTGGAACTGTAACTAAATCACTGGACCCAAATTTAAAGATGTGTCCAACCTTGTCTGTGACGTTCTTGTACCTTTAGTCGAAAGCTAGCTCATCAGTTGAGCTGCATAAACTCTCATCTGCACTCCACAGCGACCGCAGGGTTACACCAGAACATTAGCGCAGCCTTGTAGAGGAATTAGCTCATTAATGTAATGCTAACAAGATGGAATCAGACTCCCTGGGGAGAGATATGGCGTGAGCATCTCGGCAGCTGCCTTTTTTTTGTAAATCACTCTGCTTATCTGGTGGGAGGAGGTGATCAATATGGCAGCATCTCTGTAAACAGATAATGTGGCACACTCTGGGGCTAGCGTCTGTATGGAAGCCCATTAGGCCACGCAGCAATCCAGATGACAGATTGTGATAAGCAGACAGCCAGGCTGTGTCCTTGTGTCGGATTGTGTCATGAGCCGGACTGACCTGAGTGACACAAAAGGAAAGTCTGACCTGTCCTGCATTTCAGGGTAAACAAGCCAAGAAAGATGAACTAAAACTAATTTCTTCACATTGGATTTAAAGACTATAAATATATTCATATATATATAACTATACCGTTACCATGTTGTTTCTATTGTTTCTTTTAAACAATTTGTTATTTATTAAACATTTAATGTATTTACAGAAAGGAATAACTCAGTGATATGTAAGAATCATTGAATTTGTACATAACTTCCTGTTAGTGATGTGCCAACAATACAAGAAGTTTCAGTGCAATCCTGAGCTTCCAATCTGGTGATAAATGTAAGGATTAATTTGCTGTTTTCTTTTAAACAAATATGGACTGCAATTGATGATGTCTAGTTGAAACCCTAAATATGTTGACTCATCAAACCCAAACTATAAGAAATCAGTTCAAAACACAGTTCATGATCTGCATTAGCTTTATTTGTGAAAATATTAAGAAAAGCAATTTCCCATGAGTTTTTGTCATTGGAACTACCATAAAACACCAAATGAAGTCAAATCAGGACTGAATTGTTCTTCACTTGTTAAAACAGCTTGGAATTTTAAAAATTCTTAGCAGCTCAGTGAATTATCAGTTTAGCATCAGGCAAAAATCCCTCTGCATTTGCTTGAAACGTAGGAATGTAGAAAAAGAATGAGTCCAGTCTTCATCGCACTAAAGCAAAAACAAGTATTAATAGCAAAGAAAATTTAAATGAGGCGTACAAATGTACTCCAATACGATTGTGTGCATAAAGACTCTGCTCACAATCTTATTTCTTCAAATACAGACATGAGCCTGGAATTCCTTCATATTGCAACTGAGATTGAAAGGCTCTGAAATATGCGAGAAGAAAAAAAAAATCAATACATATGCCATGTCCTTTAAAAGCCTTATAAATATAAGAAGCATTTGTCCATTAGCAGAGACAGAGAAACCAGTAAATGCTAATGAATGGGAGAGCAAGGCCATTCGAGTCCATTACAGAGTTCCACTTGTGAGCACAGCAGTCTCTTTGGGGTTATCTGCAGCAGGCCATGCAGACCCCAACTGAGAAATGTTCCATGCTCTATATAATAGATGGGACACATATGCCTTTTATGTTTTGGGAGAATAACACAAACACATACCAATAAGAGAAATACAACTACTGCATGTTCCTTAAAAGGGGAACACTGAATGCATTTTCAGACTATTTATTGTAACGAACTGCTCTAATAAATTACTTCAATGAAGATTAACCAACTATACTTGCGTAAATCCCGAAAGAGAAAATGATGCAGAGTTATGAGAGCCAACATAAAATTAAGTTACAAAGACCCCAAGAAAGGAGGGCATTAAGAGCATAGGATTGGTCAATATAAGAACAGGGTGTGGACGAGTATTAGTCTACATTCATCATTCAAATAAAATCAAAAACTATGAGGTTTCTGTATGACCCCAAAGAGGAATCTTTGATCATCTCAAAATTGGATCTGGATTTAGCTTTTTCATAACCAATGAACATATTTTTTTTCTTCAGATATAACTTAAAAAGTTTGTTTGTTAAACTTTATTCTGTTTGGCATTAAAAAAACAACAACTTTTCTTTCTGTTAAATACACCTAATGATCTAAATACTATTTTATAATATTAAGTATAAAAATAACCATAAACACAAAAAACATTGAACAAGCAAGATTAACCTGCATCTACTTGTTTTAGGAGACAATGACAAAAATAAGATGGACTTCTCAGATTGGTTCTTATGGACAGTATTGTTCATAAAAATATTCTGACTCGACGAATTTACATAAAGAAAATTAAACTTATAAAATAAAAATCACTTCAAGCAAATAATAATAATAATAATAATAATAATAATAATACAGGCGTCTTTTGTAACAATAATTATTAAGCTAAAGATAGAGTTGCACTTCTTCTAAAAAGAAAACAGAGTCGATGCTGAGTGTCCCTCAGTTTTTAAAAGCAACTGGTGATGGAAAAAAAAAAAAAAAAGTCAAAGAGGACTACAAGCTAAAGAGACAGCTCACCCTGCTGGCTTGAAACTGAAACTTTGTCACATCATGACAAATGTGGCTACAACTCGCATTGCAGTTGGAGATAGCAAGTGGCAGAAAAATTATAACACTGGGAAGTTTGGGGATTGTACTCACTTGACAGGAATACGTGGGACTGCAGTGGGTGTGGTAACAGAAGTGATGACCTGCAAAATTTGCTCCAAAGCACTCAGGCCACCGCCCACTTGGAAGGCCACTTGGTCTGCATTATTCTGTCGAGTCAAAGAGACAGAAAGAGTTACAGTCGGTGGGGGACAGCGGAAAGCCGGTTGGACAGGGGATTATACCGCAAGGAGCAGGGAGGGAACCTTTTTCCTCTCCTACGGAGGCGAGGGACTGAAATCTGAAACAAAGTGGTCCCTCAAGTATTCCTGTTTAATCTCAAAAGTGCACAGCCTGGCTCCGCCCCACAACAATCAAGTTTCAGTTAAAGGCAAATGGTCTGCAGGCTCTAGTTAGCACCAGGGTGGTCTCGGCAGATGACAACAGACCAAGTGAAAGTGAGAAAATGTCAGTCTGGTAATTAAAGAACGGGGCAACTGGAGAAATCAGGATACTAGAACCTATTTAGACTATAAAACTGGAGGGTCCTTTTTAAGTGCTTATGTCTTACCACACCTGCTGTGTCAGTATCCACTAGGATTACTACAACATGTTATCTGAATACAGGACTACTTTCTTTCTTTCAACCTTAACATCTATTAAGCTTCACACTCTTTCACAACGGGCTTGTCTCCCAGTTTCTCTGAATAGTCGGACAACCTTTAAGTAAAAACACCACAATAACTTCAAATAAAAATGATCAATTTCATTTCAGAACAAAAAAGCAATTATTTGTATTAAACCAGCAATATTGATCAATGATTATTCTTAAAATTATTTGTAATACTTAATGGTTGCCTAGGTTCTTTGAGGCAGGAAATATGGTCATGGCTGAAAGCGGGGGAAAATTGTGCGAGAAGGACGGCAGCTCGCAGAAGCACTGCCGTCCTTCTGCGAGCTGATGGACGGCAGTGTGCAGCAACAGCTTTAAAAATGTCGAAAGAGTAAAACTGACTTTTTTTTTTGCAGCTTGAAACCAATTTTACAACCGCTGTATGCAGTTATGCCAGGCAGCAACTGACCCATGCTGATTTCACTGAATTTAATTTGTACATATGTAAAAGGATTCAACCTGCCGTTGCGTGATGATAGAGTAACTGATAGAAGGTTAGAAGTGTTGTTATAGTAACCTCTACATCGACTAGTACGAAGCCAGGCGTGAGAAACCAATGGCTACCAGGCATGTTTGTATCTGAGCTGACAGAGATGATAGAAACTGGCACAGAGCTGATGACAGAGGGCCACCCTCATGCAGTCACAGGTTGACGTGTTCCACCGCCTGTCACTACGTCAACCTGTAAGGTTCCTTAGCACCGTGTCAGCACTAAAATCCATCCACTTCATCTGTGCTTTTGTTCCACAGATGAGAAGTTTCTAACAAGCCCGAACACATTGGGAGAGTAGTGCTCTTCCAAATTACAGATAAGCTCTTCATCTGTCATGTATGCCTGCTGCTTAAGAAATCACTCCTAAATTCTGGTGAACACCGTAAAGGATCTGTGAGGGTGTAACGTGTGCATCTGACAAGGACATTAAACATGTCATAACCTAAACTTAATGGGAAATAACTCATATACTGCCTAAAGAATTGAAATAATGATTGGTTAATACCTTATTGTTACTTCCTTTATGTATATTTCTGCAGTTTTCATGTCTAATCAATTAAGTCTCAGTCACAGAGCTTGGCCTAACCCCACTGCTAACCCTCCCATCAACACACCTATCTAAAAGCCTCTAAGCTAAGTGAGGAAAAGCAGCTCTTTCATAGTAGGTTATCAATTGGTATTAAAGGAGCAAACTGGGATCTGTCCAACCCTGGAGACTCCTGCAAAACAAAAATAGAACAAAGTTTCTTGCTTATTTGTTCATTTCCATTCCTGCTGACAGATATTTCTGTTGTGATGATGAAGAGTGATAATGGCTAAATTAGCTTTAAACCAACAGGCTAAGTTAAGGCAGACATTGTCTACTTTAGTTTCCTGTGAATATGTGTGAGTGAGAATGAGAAAGTTTTGAATCCAATTAGTTAATAAGCTAACTGCTTATGATCATGCTACAAGGCACCAGAATACCGATTCTATAAGCATCACAGCTAAGTAACTTCATGGAAAGAAATTGTTAAAAAAAATAGCAGGTCCTTAAAAATGAACTTGTGACTGCTTTCTAAACAAGTCATGTTATACAATCATCTTAATTTTTTTTGTTTCTTGTGGAATTCTGGTATTTTCAGTTAGGGTTGTAACTGTGGAAATCTCATGACTATATATATTTAGCAACATATATATTTATCAACACATTATTATTTTGTATATTATGTAATTACAGGCACACTTGTGTTTTTGTGTGTGCTCCAGTGGCCAAGCGATGACATTTCATTGCCAATTATGTTTCTTTGTGCAATGACAATAAAATAAGTCTAAGTCTATGACTATCCTTCCTAGCTTGACAAATAGAGTCCACAGCCAAGTGATTGACATTGTCCATGTTTTAAACAGTTTGATCACCAGACATGAGCCAAGAAGAAATGTAAAGAGCAAAGAGTTTATTCGTCTTTTCTCATATGGTTAAAATATCTGATATCATTGCGCTTCCCAAAAGAATACAGCAAACACTGAGGCTCTACTCTATCTGTTAATGACCTAGCAGAAGACCCAACAAAGCATAGTGACAGGTTAGACAATTTCCCCAAGACCAGAGCAACAACACCTGGGTGAGAATTAGCTCCTGAATTATACAACAGGAGCAGTCTCATCCAATTATTGTCCAGACAGACTATTGTTATCCCAGCTGATGGGAAGGCCCAGACAGCTGGTGATTCCTGCAACAATATCTGCAACCCAGCAGCCCAGCTAAATTGCTCACAGTAGTCTCCTCCTACTAGGAACTTTAATTACTGCTAAGAGAATGACACAGTCTCAGTTATGCAGTGCCACAAACAGATGGACAACAAAAGGGCAGACTTCATTATTGACAGACTTTAATCAGTGACGTAAAGTCAGGTGCACACCTCCTTTAATGCTACAACGCAGAGCAGCCAGATTAATATGACAGATGAGTCTTGGTACACATGAATCCCATCGTCATACAGTGGACCAGGTCACCTGTAAACCACAAAATTGCAGGACTAAATATTTTCAAAGCTTAATTTTCAAGTGTAAACTTTTGTATGCAACACGACACTCTGGCGTTTTCATTGGCATTGCAAAAGGATTTTTTTAACCACAACAATGAAATCTGAAAATCTGAGTAGGTACGAAAACATAAATTTTCTTAAACCTCCATTTACCTTGATTCCAGTAATTTACGCTTACATAGTTGTGACACCGCTGATCCAAACTGCGTTTATCAGTCAGCCAGAGGCCCAACCAAGAAATCCCATCAACTCACGACTTTATCCTTCACCTTCCCCCACAGCCCTTCACAACCTCCACCAGGTCCACCAGTCAGCTGAACCAGGGTTTGACAGGAACCAAATGAAAATGTAAATACACTCTGCAGTTGCCGGCTCCTCAGAGAACTGCATTCCTCAAAGTCTCCAACTTGTCATACACGTTCCTCTTATTTATGTAAAACTGATCTAGAAGTGGTTGTAAACATATGAACTATAAGTAAATAAACATGGTTAATAATTAGGCAGGTGTGTGAAAGAAAAATAAAAGTAAAAATGGCCAAAATTGAAAGAAAAACGCTGCTTTTCTCAATCACCGTAAATAAAGTAAAACAAAAAAAAAAAAAAAAGAAAAAAAAAAGCTGGCAGTTTTGACATTATACAAACCTTTAAACGCCACAGAGGGAGAAACAGACTTGGGTCAGAAAGTAGATGTAGCGTCAGATGTAAAGTGGGAAGGAAGGGGCACAAACAACAATGCTGCCTAAAGAATTGGCTAAGAAAGTGGAGACTGAATCAGATATGGGAGAGAAAAACAAATCACTAGGTGAGTCTGTGACATGAGATGCTTGTTAGGTCAAATAATCTAAATGGCTTCAATTTGAAGTGGCTCTTGGGCCAGACAGCAACTCTCTGATGGAGAGACTATTTATTTGAATTTGTCAAAAGATTAGAGGGGAAAGTGGTCCCCAAGCTTCCTCGTGTCTGAATCACAGTTCTGCTGAACAATGGTTGGATATACGTGACGATAGGTGTTAAAGTAAAACTTTCCAAAAGAGTTCAAAAACCTCCTTTAAACTGAGGCGAAAGACAAACCAAATGTAAGCAGACAGAGACTTGATGAGCCTCTTTCCTGAGACTGTACTGTTGAATGGAACCCCCTGGCCCACTGACCCCTGACCTCCCACTGGGAGTTTGTGAAGCTAAGGGGCGGAGCCGTCATGTAGCAACAGCTTGTGTGCTGCTCATATCATGCTTGTCTCCTCCTCATCTCTTACAGGATGCTCTGCCACCCACCATCGCCACCTCTTTCTTTAACTCTCTGGGGAAATTTGGTAATGGCCCTTCCAGCCGCCCCCGTCGTTACAGTTGGAGGATTATAATATCTCTGTTCTCAAACCCAGAGGCATGCACAGAAGGCTGTTGTGAAGGTTCAAGCCGCAACGTGGCATGAAATTTACACCTCGTAACAGAAAGTGGGATGTATATTTTCCTCATCTTAAGCATAGAGGCAGTTAATGTAATTCTTAATTCGTTCACTTTCAATTTGATGAGTTTTGTTGAGGGAGAAGAAAACCTTCTGGGGCAGATGTTTCAACTAACGCTTATATAGACGTGATTTACAGCTGTGGGCAATTCACTCACACTTATTATAGTATTTGATTGGTAAACTGAATTTACAGTTGTCTAAACAAAAGACAATTTGCTCTTGTGCTTGGAAACTCCTCTACTTGCAACATGTGGACAGTGAAAACACAATGCGGGCCTTTACTCTACAGGAACAGAGGAGTTTGTTTCCTCTCCCACGACTGCAAGAACAAAATTACATCATTTGGTTCTTGCAGCCCAAGTATAAGAGTTCTTGTAGCTTGTTGACGACACATTTATCTGGGCATAATCTTTTTATGGTGTGGTGTCTGACAAGTATTATATCCAAATGCTGTGGGAGGATGGACCTATGCGAACTTCCCAAGAGTTCTGCCCTTGAGCCCGTGTGAAGAATGAAATGTCCTTGCCAGAAAGATCTTTGTTGTTTTTGCCTCCAGTAAAAGAACACATTTATCTTTTCTTGCAGAGTGTGTATCGGCCTTTAATTTGCTCATTGCTAGGGAATGACCAGGGGCAGGGTAGCGGGAATAAATGTTACTGTAAAAAAGGAAAGTGAATCTCAACAAAAACACTAATGCTCACTGACGTGATAAGACCAAAAACAAATCAGCAAACATACAAAGCAAGACCAAAAACATAATCCAAGCACCTAAATTGCTTGGAAACTTTGTGCATGTGTAATTGACTTGTTCATGTACCCGTTTCTCTAAGATGCGAGAGATTTCTCCCAGAGTTCTGTCCAGTCCAGATGCTTTGTTGTTGGCCCACTGTCCTCCATCTTGGCCCTGCAGCTGCTTCAGTAGGTCTTTAACTAAACGCTGCAGTCTGAACGGACAGGAAAGCAGGGAACTTTGTTCAAACTAGTTTTCATGTTAAATTTAACCAGAAGTAGCAGATCTAAAACAATAAGTGTGAATACATTTAAACATTTGCAAGCTTTATTATATTAGAGACAACTTATCCTACATAAATTATGCAATAAAACTAACCTGCTTTAATGTCAAAATATATAATGACATATGGTAAAATAAATAGTAAATCTATAATAAGAACAACTGTAATTTTGTCCAACTTTAAAGTTAGACATTAGATTTATTATGAGTTAATGAATATACATAAAGCATAATAGTTCAAAACCTTAAGTAAAAAATACATTACAATTAAGTAAAAGTAAAAGCAATTTGATCAAACTTAAAATCAAATTAAAACAAAAATTAAAAAAATTGTTATAATTTAACAAAAAATGAAACGGTACCAACATGAAACTATTATCAGTTTTTCCAAACTTAAAATGTCTCATTAGATCAATAAATGATTGGTTTTGTAGCAAAAAGAAATGGCATTATAAAAAATTCCAAATTATTATTTGAAATTAATCTTACAATAAAGGAAGTTCAACTGAATATCCTCAACAAACTGCAAAATTAATTAAGCATAACAATTCTTAAAATCCCCAGACAATCAGGTTTTAATGACCAATATAGTTACACTTACTTGGCTTTGTATGGGGAGTCAAGAACCTGATTCTTTGCTTCCATTGAATTCTCATATTCCTTCGCTCTGCAAAATGAGAAGCAGAAAACGTCTTTAAACCTCATGAAGAAGAAAAAAAAAAGGACCTTTGCCTGTCAGTAAAGGAAGTAGAGGATCAAAGTGGGACAAAAGTGGGAAAACAGTTCAAACCGACTCAGTTTATTTGGCCTCTCAGCCAAACTCAGCTTAAAATAAACAGACTTTGGGTCTGCAGGGACAAATGCTTTGCTATCGTCAAGTCATCTCATCAACACTTAATACTGGGACTTTTTTTTCTTTACTTTGTCTTGCTTTTGTTGAGAATACAGTATCAAATTTTCATTGATAACTGTGTCTGGAAGTAAGAAAAACGATGTACTATAATTTCAGTGACATTAGGATATCAGATATTATATATATATATATCTGCATCTTTGCGAGAAATCCGATTAAGGGTAAATACCTTTTATCAAGAATTCCCAAACATGATAACTATTGATCAAAGTCTGAACAGTAATTAATCTCATGATTGATGGAATCAGATACTTCCAGGGATTAGACAGGTGCATTTGTCCATCTTCTACCTTATCAAATCAGGACCAGCTATGCTTGATCAAGTAATAAACTCAGGTATTTAAGCACAGTCAATAAATGGAACACATATTTCCTACATATTTTGCAGTTCAAAGATCTGT
Source organism: Poecilia mexicana (assembly GCF_051168715.1). NCBI lineage: Eukaryota > Metazoa > Chordata > Actinopteri > Cyprinodontiformes > Poeciliidae > Poecilia > Poecilia mexicana. The sequence goes on from NW_028263375.1 coordinate 12,699,027, forward strand.
ACTTTTCAATACTTGAGTTTAGACACTTACACAAACAATTAATCTAGTCGGGTTTTAATATATGTGTGTTCCTCAAATCTAGCAAAAAGACAATGCCCCATTCCAGACTTGGAGAATGACAAAAGCTAATTTCAGTCTTTAGCAGACATTTTACGATTGTTCAGAAACCCTTAGAGCATGACAATTAATTGCACAGTAAGCAAAGAACAATGAGACAAAGACAAGAAACATAAGGAAGAAAGAAATAAGGTGTAAATACTAATAAAAAAAAAAACAGAGAGGACTGTTGTTTACTACTTTTTCAAATGTATGAATTTTTTTTTATACCTTTTTTGGTTAAAAAGGAGTTAGTTAAAGTCATTCTTTAGGACTCTAATTATAGAAAACAGGGTAGCAAAAGCTACAGGAAAGGCATAGAATAACATCAAGAAACATAAGGAAGAAAGAAATAAGGTGCAAATACTAATAAAAAAAATTGTGCATAGAAAGAATCATGTTTATTTGACCACTTATGAACTAAATGTTTTCTACCAAATCTAAAACAGCAAAATAATTAAAGGTTAGATCAACAGCAAACACTTCGTATGTGTACAAGTGCAAATCAAGGACACTCCTGTAAAGAACGAACATCCACCGTCTTGCCCTTAAATGCTAACATAAAATTAAACTAGTTTATTTTGAATTCAAAAATGTTCACCATCGAATGTTGGTCTAAAAATGCTGACTGTGGTGCGATTTGCACCGTTTTATGATACAACAGTACTGCATTACAGCATTGAGAACGTGGGTGTGGGAACCCCTCGCTTTTTACAGACACCATACGGTGTTCCAATAAAATGGTTCATTTCCACCCAGCGGTGAAGTGGCTCACCTTTATGTTTACGGGAGCTCTGTGTTATTTATGACCTCTAAAGGGCTGCTGCCTTTGAGTGCTGGTCTCAGCGGGTCTGCTGCAGAGTGATGGTGAACAGAGGCAGATCATGTTGTCACTTTCGCAGCACCGCTGAGACTCACAAAAGCAAAAAAAACCCCCACCAGTACAGAGAATAAAGTGTAGGAGATGGATGGTTGTTTAAGCTTGTAATTGTCTCTTAAGTCATCTTAAGAATTTATACTCTCTTCTGAAAAGCATAACAGTAATATATTATCTTAAGAAATTTCTCATAATTCATACATTATCTGTAATGAGGGCTTGAAAATAAGTCTGCCTTACACAAACATGATGATGATGGAGGGGTTTTGTGACGAGGAAGGAAGAAATGTGTTTCACAAAAGCAAAGCTTGTTTTTAGTTAGTAAATCACCAACGTAGCAGGACTCCAGCAAAATAAAGACAAACACCACATATGTTCAGAATAGGCTTTAAGAAAAACCAATGCTCAACAGCAACAATCGATGTAGAAAACCATCTGTTTGACTAACTGATCTCCAGCCACTTCGCAATTCAGATCAGACTAGTCTGGATGATCAAGGACAACTCCATATTCATTAAGCCAGATTATTTTCCAGGTTAGGAAGGGAGTTTGGAAATTATGAGATTTAGTTTCTGTCTACAAAGAAGATTTGTGTCGTCATAACTGCTCATTAAAGATTACTGTGATTTATTTCTTAAATATTCTTAAGCTTTCTTAAACTTAAGAATATTTTTTTTATTGAAAATTGTTTAGAAGCTAAACAATTTCTACATATTCTACTGACATATGACTGGTTCTCAATGAATAGTCGCCCTTTTGCAGCCCACTACTTCATTCGATCCGTACTACAAAATATAAATAAACTGATTTAGCAATGAATATTTTGCCACAAGAAATTTGTTAAAACTCAGCGCAGATTCAGTTAATTATGGGAGTTGGACAAACATGCACCTGGGCTTGATCCAGACTCTCAAACAGAAAGAACTTGAAATTGTGCAATGTGGTTGATTAACTTTGTTGGATGAAAAAATGCCATAAAAGCCTGAAGTATCCAGGTTTGGCTCTCACATAGAACAAAACTTAATGCATCACTGCATGTCTTGAGTACATTTCATTCTTGGATCAAATTTTACCAAATTCTAACCGAGACATCACCGGGCAGTTTTTCCCCTTTCATTTAGCCATGAATGCTCAACTTTTAATACTTAGGAAGTAAAAATCAAACTGGTGAATTTAAGGGACCCTATCTAAAAATTGGTGATAAAAAAAATAGTGCCTATAAAAAGTACTCATCCCCTTGGATATTTTACAATTTTATTTCTTTTACAAATCAATCATGAGCAACAAAATCTGGCTTTTATGACAACAAAAGTTAGTAGACTCAACTTTTCCTGCAATGCACATTGTATGTGGATTGGCTCAGGTTGAAAGGAAGCATCTGGATGAAGCAATTTTACTCCATTTTCCTTGCAAAATTGATGGGGATCGGCTCTTTTCAAGTTCAGCCACAAATTCTTTAGAAGATTAAGGTCTGGGCTTCGACTAGGCCAAACCAGAATATCCACCCTGTTTGTCTTCAAACCATTTCTGTGTAGCTTTACCAGAACGCTTCTGATTTTTGTCTGGCTGGGAAATAAATGTTCTCCAAAGCCATAGTTCTCTTGCCGGTAGGAACAAATTGTCCTCCAGGATTTTCCTACATATGGTTAAATTCATTTCATCTTCTACCTTTACAAGCCTTCCAGGCCTGCTGCTGAGCGTCTCCACAGCTGGAATGATGCTGCTTCGGAGTCTCCCACATGTCTTTTGTCAAACTTAATGTGAGTTTTTTTTTTTTTTTTTCCAGCGGTGGCTTTCTCTGTGTTGATCTCCCATAAAGCTTTGACTGGTGAAAAACCAGGGCGACAGTTCTTGTTTGAAGAGTTTCTCCTACCTCAGGTGCAGAAGCTTGTAGCTCCTTCAATGTAGTCACAGGTTTCCTCGTGGCCTCTCGCACTAGTCTCCTGCTTGCACGGTCACTCAGTTTATGAAGACTGTCTGACCTAGGCAGATTTACACGAGAAATAATCCTTCCTGTTCTTGATGATGGCTTTAACTAGGGGATGATTACTGCCGCAAATTTTTTGTTGTATTCACCCTTTGAATGATACTTTTCAATAAACTCTTCTCTGATTTGTTTGGAGAGGGTTTTTTTTTTGTTTTGTTTTGTCTTCATGCTGTAACAGGAGCCAGGAATACTGATTAACCAGTGAATGGACCTTCCAGACACAGGTGTCTTTATACTAGAATCTCTTGAGACGGCCTCACTGTACTCAGGTGATCTCCATTCCACTCATTGTGACACTACTAGGACAAATTCACTAGACACTTTTAAAGGGGTTGAATGTTTATGCAATCACTCCTTTCATGTTAAATATATTATTTTTTACTTTGTAGAAATCAGTTTTCAATTTAACTGTATTTTTGTTTAAAAAATATTCAAAAATGCCAAATTCTGTTGTCATGATTGATTAGTAAAAGTCACAAAAGGGTAAAACATCCAAAGGGTTAAGAAGTTTTTATAGGCACAGTGTGCAGTTGGTAGAAGCTAAGCTAAGAGTAGCTATAAGCTTACAAAAAGTTAACTTGTAGTTGCAGCAGGAATATGTTATACGATTACTTTAAAAATAGTTGCTCCAAAAAGTTACCTTCAAGGAAAAGTAAAGCTTTTGGTGCCTTCTTGTACTATCATCATCAGGTATAAAACTCTTTTGTCATTTTAATTCAAGGTGGCTAATCTAAACTGCCTTCTTAAAAAACTAGGGCATCAATAACTTTAGCAGGTGACCCATGGTCTAACACAACGGTTTGAGGATAACTTCACCAATTGAAGATATTTTCCTCACAGTAAGGTTTGCAATAACTGTTGAGTGAGGCTGGGTTGGGGGGAGGGGCAGGTAGCAGCTGTGGATCAGTTAAAAGAGTAGTGATCCTCATCCTGGGAGCTAAGAAGTTCAATTCTCAGCCACTCAAGTGATTTCAAATGTGTACAAGACCCCAAATAAACAACACCTTTTACACACTTCTATGTGTTCACTGTAGGGATGTAACATTGCACAAACTAACAGCACATATCTCAGTTTTGAGGTTACACTTTTATAGATTAGCAAAAATACAAAAAACAAACAAACAAAAAAAAAAAAACAAATGCCAAAATTATTTTCTCGCATTTTAACCAGATAAAAACATATACAGTGAAAGTAACTTCACTTTTCTACAATTTGCATTCAACTTAACAGTGCACAATTTAACAGGTAATATGTCAAACACACAGCAAAAAGTGTTTTATTATGGAAAATATAGAAAAATTATTTGGGGTCTTTTTCTCCAATTAATTTTGTTATAACTTCAAGCTAAATATAGAATGACAGATTTTAACCAGAAAAATACGCACGCACACACACACACACACACACACACACACACACACACAAAAACAGATACTGCTGGAGTAACTTCACTTTCCTTTTTGTATCAAACTTTAACTCAACCTTCAGGCCAAACGTCAAACACAATGTGGCTGAAAAATAACTCATATTATAGAAAATGTAGAAAATGATTAAGAAATAATTAATTTGTTTCCAGGCAAATTTTCAGTTTAGATTGGTGTTCACACTTTCTTAGAAGCATGACTAGGTCTGTCGCGATAAACGACAAATCATTTAATCGCACGATAATTTAAACCTATCAACATCATTTTAATTATTAGCTTTATCGTCTCTTCCTGCCTTTTTTCTTTCTCTTGATGACACTGAATGAAAAAAGGCTCAGCTCCGGTGCTCTCCACTGACCCTCCCTTCCTCATTTCCTTAGTGTAATGTCCAGCTCACACTACACGAGTTGTCAGCCGACTGTCGGCCCATTTTCAAAACCTGAGAGACACATTAGCCGACAGAAATCCTAGGTATAATGGTTCAATCGGGTTCGATCGTGCCGTGTGGTGTCCAGCCACATGGGCACAAAATAATGGCTACAAGTCCAGTTAACTAATTTTAAAATCAGGCATTAATCAATGCTTTACTAGAATCTACCTGTGATGCATGTGGCTAGAGTCAGCGTAAAGTTCTGACTGAATGAAAATCATTAGAACCTATTTATGTCAAGTTAACGAAGAACAGCTGAAAACTTACTGGGTTTATCAGCTGCAGTAGCAATTTGGCTCCAACTCCTCCCCTTGTCATTTCTATATTCTTTGCACGAAATGTTGAATAAACATTAATGTTGTTTCCACATATCTCCATGTCTGCTGGACTTCAGGTTGCGCTGTGTCAGCTGTTTGGGATTCCCCTCCTTAATTTCCCCTCAGAAAGCAAGATGGTAACACACCATACACTGCAGGATGATCGGTTACGAAATCAGCAGCGAGAATCTTAGATCAGCCAATGATCTAAGATTGTCATAAGGAGAAAATAGGGGCAAAAAATCGTGTAGTATGAACTACTGCATTAGGTAGTCGGATGTGCCCATCTTCTCTATTTAAATCTAATGATTACTGAAGGGCACATACAGACTTCATAATCTGCACTCTTTTGGTTGAATGCAATATTTATTTCCAATTTGGCTTTATGTTGTTTAGTTTTTATTCAAGTATGTTTTTTGTTAATGGAGACTGAGAATCCATTTTATTTTTGTTTCTGGTTGTTTTATTTAGTTTATCAGTTCCAGTGTTATGTGTTCTTTTGAAAATAAAGTGCATCTATCTATGGCAGAAAATCACATGCATTATTAGTCATTTCCATTAAATCAGTGTCAAAAGGTCTTGAAATAATATTATCGTTTATCGCAATAATTTTTTAGACAATTAATCATCCAGCAAAATTTGTTATTGTGACAGGCCTAAGCATGACACCATTTATTTGAAGTCTCATAGTGAATTAATTAGACCATCACAGTTTGAAAAGTGCAAGTGTGTGTGTGTATGAGAGTCTATATAAAACACATCTCATGTGTTGATGTTAATTTGTTTATGATAAAATCCTCCAGTAAGCTGCCTCAATAACATCTCTATACCTGCTGTTAGTCAATAAAAACTGTTAACATCGTCTCTTTTTATTCTCCTCCCGTTTTTGACACTGAATTAATCTGACAGAGTTGAAGTTCAGGTTATGACATATAGCACCGTCACCTCCTATTTGTTGATTGCTATTGATTTACTTTGATGCATCATTTAAAAATCAATAACGCAGAAGAAGAAGAAAAAAAAAAGATAGACATGGTCATACCGCCTTTAACATACATCTTATACACAAAAGGAGACTTCAGATTTGGCGGTGCTATGGTAGCAATTTGGAGAAGAGCTCTTTACAGAGTGAAGAAGGGGACCTATGGATCGATCTGCAGCTTTGCTCCCCAATCACAGAAAGTGGCCATAAATTCACCTCATCAGTGCCATCTTGTAGACAGCAAGGATGCAAATATAATCCGCTTTCTGTCTCCTTGTCACACACACACACATATATACCGTGTTTCCCCGAAAGTAAGACAGTGTCTTACTTTCTTTTTATCCCCAAAAGCCCCACTATGTCTTACTTTCGGGGTATGTCTTATATTGGAAAAAAATTGTCGAATTTTTTGTTTTAACCATAAAATTAACGGCAGTGACAAGTGCAGGGGACGGAGCGGTGACGTATGGAGAGGGGGACGGCGCAGGCGTGGGCAGGAGGCGGCGTTCATTTGGATCAGACGGAGGCGGCAGACGCGGCGACGTATGGAGAGGGGGACGGTGCGGACGTGGGCAGGAGGCGGCGCGCAGCTAGATGAGAGGTGTTTCCCCGAAAAGTAAGACATATGTCTTACTTTCGGGGTACGGCTTATATTAGCCGACCCCCCTGAAACTCCCGATACGTCTTACAATCGGGGGTGTCTTACTATCGGGGAAACACGGTATATATATATATATATATATATATATATATATATATATATATATATATATATATATATATATATATATATATATATATATATATAAAGTTCTGGCTCAGGTTTATTTCGAGTGTCTGTGAGAAGATAAGGGTCAAGCGGGACAAAAAAAAAATGTTGGACAGAATTAGAGGAAAAAGAGGATGTTGTTACCTGGAGTTCATTCTGGCACGAAGCTTCTTTGCTTTCTTCCTCGCTTTCTGGCGCTCTTCAACATCCTTCACACTCTCAGAGGAAACGGAGCTGTCTGTCAGTATGTCCACAATATACTTCTTTAAGGAGAGATGCTCCTAAAAAAAATAATGGAAAAAGGTATGTAGCATATATGCAGCTGGAAAATTATTGTTAGAAAATGTAATCAATTGTGGAAGATATATATATATATATATAAACTGAAACACCAGCTTAATTTTCTGGATGTCTAAACTACTCAGTCAAATGTTCCTTCTGGGTTGTAAACACCTAATATATTAAACATAATTATTGTCAAACCTAAAACAACTTAGGTTGAAACGTTATTGCACAATACACACAAAGACGCCCACAAAAGAACCAGCTATTGATCATAATTGGACACATTTTAGCTTGATGAGTGCCAACTGGTGACAGGTAGGTAAGAAATTCAAAATAACTTTTTTTTTCCCATATCAGTGAACACACCATACCGATTAACAGCTAGAGAATTAAAAAAAAGAAGGAAGAAATGGCTCAAAATCTTGTAGTTTTCGTGTAAATACACAACTGCTCACAAATGTATAAAAAGCTATACACTGTGTGCCACCAGGACGAGTGATTACATCTAACCCTCCATTGTCTTTATATCTACAAGCCCACCCATAAACATGCAAGCCCCCCCCAGAGGTGTTGCCTTCTGTCTGGGCACTGTCAAATGATTCTGATGTTTCCACCAGCAGACGGGGGAATGTAACTCCATTTGGACACCATGATGCATGTGCAAGAAACCAATTACCCAATTATCCTGTCATCTAGCACCCCAGAGAATAGGATGGCCATCAGATAAAGGGTTTCTTTTCAGTAGTGGAGCTAACCTGTGTGTGGGATACCATAGCCTTTGGTCAAGTGTTGTCTCTGCACCTGCTGTTTGAATGGAGGCTGTCACTGAGAGGGGTAATAAAAACCTCAATTGTGCAAAAGCAAATTAGTTCCACAAAAGTGCAGACTGAATCCAAACTTAACCTATAGAAAGTGAAATGGTCTTTTCCATAAGAAAAAAAAGGCATGGATTACATTTTGAAAACAAAACTTAAAGCCTAAAAAGATTTACTCTGCTAATTTATATTTAGATAGATTAAATATCCATCTACAAAAATACCCAACAAGAATTAGGTATTATTGTTATACCTAATTAAATCAGAAAACTTATGACAAATTATAGCACGTCTTATTTTCAAGAAATTAAATTTCCATGTGACAAAGTTTGTTGTGCTGTTTAGAGTATTTTGCTGTAGGATTTAAAAGAACAAGTCATTCATTACATTTAAAGACTATTAGGTTATATAGAACGCATATACATTTCTATATTCCTTATATGCATGTACCTTTCCCCTATTATCACTGATACTGCAGGTCAGTCATGACTCATGACCAAAGCTGTCTTGTGACTGGGAAGTAGCTGATCTGTAATACCTCTGAGAGGCACCAGCCACTTACCTAATGGAAGCATTTTAGTCATCCAAACCAAAACATCATGGATTACATTAAATCTCAACAGCTAGATCAAACGCTGCTGGAATATCAGTGGACAACACTGAGACATGAACTACAAATTCTTGGCAAGTTTAGCAGTTAAGAGTTTCAGCCTTGATGACAGACAGCCGTCTACCACAGAACCACAGAAACAAAGCACCAAAGACACTGACCCAAGGGCGCAGCTCCAGCACAATATCACAGATTGGCTCTGATGGCAGAAATGTGATATAGCGCTGGAAACGTCTGTCGCTCCTCCTGACAACCTGGCCAGTCACACAACTAAAAAGGAAGCTTTTTACAAATGTATATTTTACAGGATGTGTTTATCTGTTCACTGGTGCTTTAGTCCAATACAAAACCCTTTTGATCGACATCTCCATCTGCGTGTCATGTTGGTCTTAAGGTAAAGCTATCCTTCTACTATAGATCAAATTACCACAACCATATTGGTTTTAGTGTTTCAGAGGAAAATAACATCAAGCACCACATTTTAGTTACTCAGCTTTGTATAGTAGCATATTAGGTATATTAATACACGTTTCAAACAAAAAGTGTAATTATTTATATAGACGACAAAATTTTTATTGGGCAGATTGAATATATATATATATATATGTATATATTTTCTCCAATCAATATTCTGATTGTAAATTGCTTTAAAATATAGTCAGCATTAGACTGCACTGAAAGGCCAAACCCCTCTGCTGGTTGTGTGTTTCAATCTTTACAAAAAACAAATAATATTTTATTAGCAAAACATTCTTTATCTGAAGTGATTAATAAATAAGCTCCCCAAATCATAGGAGAATTAAGACCAACATGGTCTTAATTTATATCTGAGAGCACTACCTCATATGCAGCTAAAACAAGTTTGTATTGTTTCAAGGGTATTGCTCTCTATTTTTCAGTAAAATAAGTCTGGAACAGTGAGAGAGTCTAGTGGCCTTATAACACCTGACAATGTCAGTAGTAAAAAATATATATATATATATTATATATATATATTGGTATGTCACAAATAGGGAAACATAACACTAATTTATTTAGTTACTTAAAATAAAAAATGCATTATTTTTTATTATTAGTAGTAATAGTAGTAGTGGATGTATTATTAGTTGTAACAGTGACAATGGATGTAGCAGAAGTAGAAGATCTATTAGTAGTAGCATTGGATGTATTATACTTTTTTAGTGCTTGTTATCTTTGCCTTTGTAGAATTGGTATGGCCAGTCCAATTTGCTGCCTGGTCCAAATAATGTAGTAATTCAATTATGTCAAATGGAAATAATTTGTTAAAACAGGTGAACAAAAGCTAGATTTCCCACTTGTGTAGAACAAATCTATTTTCAAGGCAACTAGACCCACCATACATTTGTCAAAGCTGCAAGACAGGTCACAAGATCAGATTTTTCAATGTAATCTGATCAAGGCAATAATCACATTTTAAACTTTACCCAAAAGTTTTGAGTAAAAAACATAAATAAAACAAAAATGTAAGCGTGTGCCAATTTTGACAATAGCTGCATAGTTCCAGAGTTGTGCTAAAGTATTTCACTGAAACAACAGATCAGTACGAACAGCAACTAAAAACGGTGAGTTTAATTTGAATATTCTACAATTTTTATTAAAAAACTACATTTACACTTTTTAGAAAAACAGTGACAATGTTATAAAATAGAGCAAGTAAATCTACATGTATGCTCCTAATGACTTAAGAGGGAAGTAAAAATGCATTAAGTGCCTAAAAATAGTGAGATAAGAGGAAATAATTATTATAATGCCGAGAGCAAAAAGTCAGAGGTATTGATTGTTCTGTGTTAAAAGGTAAAATAAAAGGAGCAGGAAGACCAAAGGGGCTGCTTCTAGCACCAACAGTTGTCAGCCACACAATGAGCTTTACTGAAAAGCCAATCTCATATTGCAGCCTGACAGAGTGCCTTGCAATAAGAAGCTGCTTTCCCACAGAAAGCCACTCTATGACAAAAAAAAGGGCCTAGGGACAACAGGGTAACATCAAACCTTCACTGAAGCCTAACTATGTACATTTCTAACCTCACAAAGCAAGCAACAGTGCTATGACAGAATATAATAGGATCCATAAACGATCACATTGCATACGTCAAAAGGACAACTGCTGTTTCACTTTGTCTATTTACAAAACACAAGCGGCAGCAGGGCACTAGTCTCCGACACAATGAAGGGATGTTTGTTCCCAGCAGCGTGTTGGTGATACGCACCACTTCCTCATCAGAGAGTTCCCGGCCTTGGATGCTGCTACTGTCTCGCACGGCCTGCTGGTGCTTCTTGCCCTTGGTGTGGCTGAACAGGTGCACCTCTGAGGTGATCTGCAAAAGCAAACATAGTGGTCATAGGTCAGTGCAATGGGCACAATGGAGGCAAGAACAAGAAAGGGTTTTATCCTGGTGACACAATACATCACACAGATGAGCACAATGGGCCGATCTATGGCTGCCAAACCTCAGTTTAGAGAATAAATTGCACAAAACATGCTGCACTAACTCCAGCTTAAGGAAGGTTGTGTTTGTCGCTAATTTACCTGCACAGGATAAATAGTGCCTGGCAAAATTATTCATACTTCCTCAATTATTTCACATTTTTGTTTCTACCATAGATTTATTAGAATTAGGATTTTATGTAAAAACACCAAGACAAAGCTGCACATACTTGTAAAGATGGAGAAAAACGATCCATGTTTTTCAGCTTTTCTTTTTTTTTAACAAATACAAATCTAAAAAATATATATTGTACCTACAGTTAAATACAAAATTATTCATACTCTGTTTAGGGCTGGAGGTTTATGACTGGCAAAAATATGAATGTTTTGGAGTGGCCCAACTGAAGTCCAGCCTAAACTAATCACAGCTACTCATATAAAATGTGAATATTTTGAGGGAGCTAAAGATCAACATAATTCTAAGAAAGCGGTCAAGTCTCAATGACTTCAGCTCCTCATAAAGATACATTGTCAAAATATCAGTGGAAACATTAAAAAATGATCAGCAAATGAATTTAAAATATTTAACTTCTAAAAATGAATATTTTCAGGATTAACTAAATTGGAGTCGATACTTTTTAGAAACACTTTTCACTGGATATTCTGTAAAATGTCTCCAATGGCTTTGAACTTCTAGAAATTGAATTTTTTGCTCATTCCTCTGAGTTTAATTGGGTGGTTTTGCCACAGATTCTGTATATTGCAGTACTGGAACTACTACTTACACATACTAATCATGTTCTATGTTGTGTTGGTTTAATACATAAAACCCCTAATAAATACATGGAAGTTTGCACATTGTGTAACTTGAAAGCACAAAGGTTCAAAGGGTGTGAACATTTTTTCAAGGAGGTCTTACTGTAGAGCTTGTCTGATAAATTGCTACGCAAAGAAGCGGTAGTGAAAGCGGCAATAGTTTTTAATCATTTTCTGCAAACCGGCCATTTGAGGTGGTTTGTGTTTAATGTCATTAAACAAAGTGCTCGCTGCTGACCCAGCCGTGATCTCTGGTGTCAGATGTCAGCCCAAGGTCAGTTAACATTTTAACAAGATTCCCTATTTTGCCCTTGACCCTTCTCTTTATCTGATGCCGGTTGGAAGTGCCAAGGTGTCCCACCCTTGTCATAATGGCAGCCAGTTAATCAAAGATAAATGTGTGCTTGTGTAATTTACTGCCAGATGCTTCAAAGAAAAAAAAAAAAAAAGAATATAGTAATTTATACATCAGTTTAATAAATGCTGTTAAATCAACATTTAAATGAGCACTCTTTAAAAATCCTTTAAATAACCTTCAAGTCAGCATTTTCCCTACGGAGACTGCCAAATATTGCATCAAAGTTGCTTCAAATTACCAAAGGCCAAAAAAGGATACATTACTCTCTTTTCCTGTTTTTATAATTAAACAGACCAACATCAAATAATGATTCAGGACGGCAAATCCTATTATCATTATCAATTTTACTTAACAGTGTGTGTCTAAATGCAATATTAATCATATACACAACATTTCCACCATGTGATTCTCAGCCTTGAAATAACCCCAACAGAGTTGTGCTAAATAGTGTGTGGCTGAAAGGGAAAAATATTTAATATCTGGCGAATCAGCATCTACCTTGAATGACAAGTCAGAGGATTTCACAGATGACCAGTTTCCTCCATCTTCCATTGTCCAGCGTGTTTCATTCGTCTTAGCCATATTGCTCGGCTCTTTTCTGCCGTTTCCTATTGTTCATCAGCAGCTATCAATTTATTCTTTGTAGATAATCAGTTCTAAACATTGCGGTGGTTGATATGATATTTATCATGATCTGGTTGGCATCATGCTAATGCCGCTCTTGGTAAATGTTCCTAAGAATTATTTTATGTAAATTGTTAATGACGTTTGGCATTTGTCACATGTTTGAGTCTGATTCAGAGTTAGCTGCCGACACATTTAAAGTTACAGAACAGATATTCCGCTTTTAGCTAATTTGACCCTTCATATTATTTTGCTGTATTGAGAATTTTTATGTTAATGTGGAATTTCCATTTGAATGTTTGAGCAAAATGATACACAAGACAACACAACAAGCTCTGAAACATTACATACCACAACCCCACAAAGTGAGCATTGTTTCTTGCGCTCGTAAGGTGTCAGTTTAGGGGCGTAGTCTGTGTTCGCATGTCGACCACTGCTGAGCTCAGCAGCTTTCTCTTTCCTTTGCTCTATTTGCTCCATATGCCTTCGGCTGCTCTCGTCATGCTGGGAGAAATCCAAAAACAATGAAAACAATTTAGGTTTATTGGGAAAGAGGATATTCCTGGAGCATGTCTGCAAAAACAGCAACATGTGCACACCTTCATTTGAATTTTCTTCTGAAGCTCCTCCATGGCCTCTTGTTGGGCGGCACTAAGAGCAGCCAGACGCTCCTCTCGGTCTCTTTAGATTGAAAAATATGTAGTTAAATGTAAATGCTCACATTATGTTGTCCAATAATATAACAGATAATTGACAAATGCTTTACATCTATTTGCTGATTTTTAGTAAGAGATTAAAGTAGTCATACTCTGACCTTTTTCACATTTTAGTACATAGTTGAAGTAGACATTCTTGTATAATGGAAAAAAGTAATTCATAATTTCATCAAAACAGGACTGAATTTGTCCTAAAACAATGTTAAAAACACCCAAATTTAATAAATGTCAGAGCACAAACCTGGCCCTTTCCCTTGCTGCATCCTCCCTGGCTTTCTCTTTCTCTTGCCTCTGCTGCTCGATGCGAGCCTCCTGCTCCTTCCTCTTCGTCAGCAGCTCCTCCACTCTTGCCTGCCGCTCTGCTTCTAAGACCCGCTTGCGTTCCTACAAGAGTAAAAGAAAAATAACTAAATGTAGATATAGCTAACTGTCTGATTGGCAAATTAAAAATACAAACAGACCAAAACGTGAAATAAATAAAAACCCAACCTGAACTGCCTCATCTCTAGCCTGCTTCTCTTCCTGTCTTCTCTGCCTCTCTTCCTGCAGCTCATTAAGGCGTTGTTCATACTCATTTAACTTGGCCAGGGCGTCGTGCCTCTTATTCTGGGCTTCCAGAGTGTTGATGAAAGCTATTTCATTCACCTGATGTTGCAAACAGAAAATGGTAAGAGCACACAACATAAACAAAGTGATGTGGATTCAAACTTAAATTTTGGAAAGGACACATTGTTAGAATTTTTCAGGAATTCCCTTCTCTACCTTGGCCTCTTCTTCCTGAGCTTTTTTCACAATGGCCTGGAGTTGCAGCTCTCTCTTGAACTCGGCGTGCAAAAGTTTTTCTTCCATCATCTTCCGACGCTGGTCCAACAACTGCTCTTTCCATTTTCGCACATCCTTCTCCTGCAGAAAGTGAAGAGTGATCAGTTGGTGAGGTGAGACTAGAGGAATGCATAATAGATTCATAAAGACTAAACAGCGATATCCCCTCTGCCCTCATTTACTGCCTTGACTTGGGTGTCCTTGTGGGGATTAATAAGAATAAACACCACTTTATGAATTTATGTGGTTAACCCGATTTATTCTATGACTTTTTCATTTTGCTATGGCTTGGAGAATGAAAACAAACTTCATGAAAGGCTGTAGATTTTGGCAAGAGATCTCATGTCTGGCTGCGGCCAGCTGGCCTATATGTGACAGGAGAGAATTTTAATATTTAGTGATTCTAGGAGGCAGTGTGTTGAAAGACATGCTCGTTGTGAGCCAGTGTGAGCACAGCCTGAATAAAGTTTCTTTAGTAACCAAGCCATCAGGCCAGCTGACTTACTCTCTCCATGAGCTTCTGCAACTTGAGCGTCTTTTCCTCACGGAGTTTGTCCCTCAGCTGCTGTGCCTTCAGTTGTTTCTCCTCGTGTTTCTTCTTTGACTCTGCAATTGTTCTGTAAAAAAAAATTATGGAAATAAATCATTCAGTAACCTGCCTTAAAATG
The DNA here is from genome assembly GCF_051168715.1 of Poecilia mexicana. Lineage (NCBI taxonomy): Eukaryota > Metazoa > Chordata > Actinopteri > Cyprinodontiformes > Poeciliidae > Poecilia > Poecilia mexicana. The sequence goes on from NW_028263375.1 coordinate 12,714,070, forward strand.
GTGGGAGGTTGCAAAAATGATAAGGGATTAAAAAAAAAGTTATTTAAGAACATGATGTCAAATACTGGAGGGGAAAGGGAAGTTTGACATATCAAAAAAATTCCTCCATATGGAATTTTTACAGACAGCTACAGAACCAATGAAACTAGACCTTAAATATTGCAGCAATTACTCTTTAAAAAGATCACTTAATCGCCCTTTATGTTATCTACAGTCACTGCAGAAAGTATTGACTGTAGATAACCTATGTAAGGAGGTTCACCTCCATGTTCACCTTTGTAAGGAGAATGCTTGAAAATTAAACTGATGGCTTGACCTGCTTTCTGATTACTTTGGTCAATACTTTTCTGAAAAACTGAGGGCAATGAAACTTCATCTTTTAACAGGAGTAAAAATGTACAAATAAACATGATAATTACACGTTTTGGTACAGAATTCCACTCATTTGAACCTAATACAAATTGACCATTCAGACAGGAATTTGAACAGCCAAATTGCTTCTCAAACGTTAAGTAGTTACATCTGATCAGTTCTGTTTGAAACAGAAGGGCAGAACAAAACAAGATTGCGGGAAAACACTTTATTAGACCAAACAGAGGAAAATCTGCATAAAAGAAAAATATTTTACCTTTTGCGTGATGGAGAGGACAATTTCTCATGCATATGGATTCCATGTCCAGGAGGGCGGGCCGGCTCTTCCTCTACCATATCCCCCCAAGAGGTACTCTGACGCCAAGATTCTCGAGCTACAAAAAGGGAAACCAAGTCAAATATACTGACCACTGTCACTCTTAGATAAAATAAAAAAAATAATGTCATTTAGACGTTACATTCCATACCATCAAATTCAGCCAACATATCGCTCCAATCGATGTTGCCTCCATAAACCCCACAACTGTTAGCCTTTGGTGGAAAGTTGTATTTAATCAATTAATTTACAAAAGACCTCAGACACTGACCAAAGATGGTGAAGTTAAACAAATAAAGCATGAGTAATCTTACAGTAAAATCACTTTCATTGTCAGTCTCCAGATCGTTATTCTCTGCCTGAATCTCTCTGGTCAGCTGCTCTTCCTCAGCGATAGCGCTGGCTATGGCCTCCTCATTGGCCTTCTCCAGCCGGTCCGCCAGCTCCTCTTTCTTAGCCAGGACCTCGGCCATCGACTGAGGCTGCGCACATCCACCAGTTCAATTAGACAAACAGATTAACCACTTTAAAAATGTTACATGGTTCAAACTTAAAGTCTTAATGCTGGGTAAATAGACTACAAAAAATATTTCACTTACACAAAAAAAATAAAATAAAGATATCTGGGAATAAATAAAACCTTTAAAATATATATATAAACTCTTCTATAGATTAACGCGTATGATTGGTTTCATGTTTCGTTTCATTCCAAGTATCTTTGAGGACTAAACATGCAACAGTTTAAGGATAATACACTGAAAGTGATTTAACTCTTCTTATTATACCAGGTAAAGGATTTTTTAAAATCAGTTAAAGGTTCTGCTATGACTTTTATGAGCGTGCATCAAGAATCAAAATACCACTTCAATCCAATCACAGTTTATACCACACAACCACCACAACTATTACAAGTGGGGAAGCATCCAAAAGTCATGCAGGGCACATTAACAGTGAGGGTGAAGAGATGGTGGAAGGAGGCAACTTAAATCTTAATTTAAGGATTGGAGTGTTAAAAAAACATAGATAACACAACTCTAGGGAAGCAAAAGTTTCAAACCATCTTAAGTGGAAAAAAGCATAATTTATTCTGGAGTTTCTTAGGGCCGGTTTGGGATTTTTTAATTTTATATTAAATAAATTAGTCTCACGATGACCTAAAAGACACTACACTTGTCTTTTAACACCAATTGCATTATAATTGCATACAATTTGGAGCGGAATCTCATGTACCAAAAAAAACATGCAAACATTTACTTGAAGTTGAGAGATTCATTTTAGCCAACAGTCTTGAAATGCTTTCTATAATACATAAGCCATCTAGTCACAGCTATTTTTACCAATGAATGCTGCTATCCCAACACTAAACAGAGCTACGGGGTCCTGTCTGCACATTTTGGTCAGAAGGTTTCTTGAGACCGACTTTGTTTAGGCGATAAAGAACCCTAGGGGATCTCTGCCCTCTCAGCCATCCCCTCCCTCTGCTCCTCCATCTCTCAGCACTCACAGTAGAAAGCTCTGTGGGGTCCAGCACACTCTCCAGTTTCACCGCTGCCATGGGAGCCTCGGCCCGTCCTGGAGCAGATGTTGTCATGCCCTGTGACGCGCCCCCCTCAGCTCCAGCGTCCCCAGAGGCCAACATACTACTGAGCCCATTCGTCTGGTGCAGGTCGACGGATGCTGTAATGGTCTGAGCACAGACTGGGATTGACATAGTAAAAGAGTCTGTTGGTGGGACTGGGGCTTTGGACTGGGGGCACTCTGAGGCCTGGAATGGGACAAGTGATGCTACGGGGGGAGGCACGTCTTCACAGGGTGCGTCGACACAGTGCTCTGAGTGTTGCATAGGCTCTGCTGGGGGCTGCACCAACAGTCACACAAACACACGCAAACTGAATTAAAGACATGCATTTTTTTTCATCCAGTTCATTATGATGATGTAAAACTAAAACAAATAAATTGTAATCAACCACATACAAGAAAGCAAAACCATGCAGGGAGGCTGAACTAACATGCTTTTAGACATGGGCCAGTCATTACTGTGAAGATATCCTGAGGTTCTATAATGTTCTTAAACATTACGTCACAATGTTTCTTGAGTTTGAAGCAACTTTGGCAAAGTGCTGATTTGATCGGATTTTTCTATAGTTGACCAAAAAAAGCTTCATTTGCTGACACTAAAAAAAATATATATTTCAGTTATTTGGAAATATTTTCAGCCATTTTTAAAAAAAGAAAAAGCAAAAGCACTTTGTGTTAAATACATCTGCATGAAAAATGTCCTGCAAATAAAGTTTATTTAAATGATGAGTCTATGTATCAAAAATAATAAATACAGGAATACAGTGTTCCTTCAGTAGAAGCTGAAGGAACACTCCTCATCGTTTTTATAAAGGCAATGGTTTTTAAAACTGATATACGATCTACGAGTGGCATGTCGACTGCAGGCATTAACTGGGAAGATAACCTGACTAACCAGCTAATATCGTGCAATTCAATAAAAAAGCAGAATGAACAGCCTCTCAAAAAACACATTTCAACTGCCCAGGTCGAAAACCTCTGCATCGTACCAGATTCTAAATAAACTTACACAAACCACATTAACAACTTAACAAAACCATTGTCTCTCTCAGTCCAACGCAATAGTTTATGTACTCACTTCTATAATATGTAGAACTAATTGTTATATTAACTAGATCTTTAATTAAAAAAACCCAGTAACAGCTATGAAATTGTCTTTTATTACGACCTTTACCTGTTCAAACAAATGTCCTTCAGTTTTTAGTCAGTCAATTATCACTTGTGTTTTGCAATATTATTTGTTTCATTAAGCAATATTAGAAAGGTTTTGTGGTTATTCAATACTTTTTAATGTGGAAACCCTAATAAAATGCTTGCAATTTTATTAGAGTTTAGGTTTTTATAGCATTTAGTCTTTGCTAGTTTTTATATTTATTTATTTATTGTTTCCTCACTAGATGATTTCAGTTTCTCAGTTCATCATCCTTTAATTGATAAACCTTTTTCCTAGTTTGGAGAGTTTATACTGAACGGTTCATCTGTTTTTAAGCTCTGTACTGCACTTTGTGCTAAATACATCTGCATGAAAAATGTCCTGCAAATAAAGTTTATTTAAGTGATAAGTCTATGTATCAAAATAATGAATACATTGTCATAATTGTCAAAATCAATGTTAAAAATTCTGAATGCTAGGAGTAATTGTTGCTTTTAGGTTTAAATGAAAGCAATTAGATCATGTTATTGATTTTTCTTCTCATATATTGCATTAATAAATATAAATCACTATACTGTAGCATTTTTAACTTAAGGTTAACATATGGTAACAATCTCCTCCCAGCCCATGTCTACTAATCATGCTCTAGTCATCCAAGTCAAACTGAGCTGGTAGACTATTATACAGATTTGTAGTTTTACAACAACCAAAGGTTATAACACACCCTTACCAAGTGTGTTTGAAACAAGTCTTTCTGCTTCTAAAATGTACAATCAATCGCTTCAAAGCTGACAGGTCCGTCTGGACGCTCTGCCTATTAATATCTCAGAGCCCAAAACAAAAACAAATGCGGCTGATAAAATGAGCTAATGTTACACTGCTCCATGTGAATAATTGATATCCAGGGACTGCTATAGCAGAGAGATGTCATGCGGTACTCAACATTAGTACCTCCATTATGTGTCCATTTTGTGGATGTTCAACCTCCTCCACTGGGACAAGCTCCTCAGTAACTTGCTGCCTGGAGTCAGTTTGGGTCACGTCCTTGTCCGAGGGACACTCAGGACGGCGCTGTGGCTGTTCCTGTGGTGGTAGATGTGACCGATTACACTTGCCGCTGTCCTGCTTAGCGGGGACACGAGCCAAGACAGGACTGACCTTGGCAACCATGGAAGCAGACCGGGGTTTGGCAGTCCGTCCCCGCTGCACAGTTTCCCAGCCTTCTGCATCTTTTTTACCTTGGGGGAGGGGAGAAGAGAGAAATTTAATAAATACCGTTTCTTTTACAGTAAGGTGGAGTTGGCTTTTGAGTTGTTTCTTACTGGGTTTCTCTGCTGGGAATGTGGTTGGTTGACTGGTGCTGTGGGTGGCCTGAGTGCACTTTACTCTGTCCGCCCAGCTGGGACCTGTGTGGGAGAGCCGAGCGGCGGCCAGAGCTGGTGGAGGACCACTGCTGAAGATCAGAGACCCACATATATAAAAATGTAAAAAAAAAAAAAAAAAAAAGCAATGTATGAGGTCAACCAAATGTCAACAGAGGTAAAATTAACTTAAAAACAAAGCTTTTATTGGTAAGACCATAGAAAACGCTTCAAACTACAAACAATTGTCCGTGTACCCCTCCCTGTAGGCTCCAGTGTGAGCTAGCATAGAACTGGATTATACAACAGGGCTCCGTCATGATCAATATCCATTTCCTGCAGCATCCGATTACAAAGCAGTGCACATATTGAACCAATGCTTCAGCAGTCTTTAACCGACGCTTTCCTCTACACCTTTTCACTAATTCTGTGAGTGAAGAGTGAGAGCCTCAACAAATTGCATTAAACCAATACCTCAATAATCATTGGCCTATTTGCTACACACTGTCTGCTCTTTCGAATATCATCAAATTCACAGTGCAATCTAAAAAAAAAAAAGAAACACAAAGAAAACAGTATGCTTACCCAAAGTTTAGGGTGCGACGTGTGCCTGAAGGTGGCACTATTCTGTCTGTAGTGGGACTTGGCATTACATGGCGTCCAGGGGACATCTTGCGCACCTCCCACGCTAAAGAAGTCGGTCTGCACAATTTTGGCAAGATGCTTTATTTCAAATTTCCTGATTCATTGTTAATCTATATGCACAGACCTGCCTCACATTATTTGTATAAAAGCTGAATAGCTAATAATTGCCAAAAACATGCAAAAGTTTGAGATTGCCCTATTGATTAACAGTACACTTTATATGGACAAATAGGGAGGTGGCACTTGGAATTTAATTTCTTAGTCAATTTATGACTGCAGCGGTCACTGTGTTAAAGAGAAGCCAATAAACTCATGGATCCCTTTGAATTAAAGCCAAGCGGACTATTGATCTTTTCTGTTTGTGACTCAAAGCCACGGAGCAGACACCTGCACTTCCAGTCTCATTGCTAAGAACAGCTTAGCAGAAGGATTGAGTGAGACTCGGAAATAAATAAGGACAGAAATCAACGGTAAATAAAATTAATAAAAAATACAAACAAAAAATACTCACCTATTCTGGGCGTCTGTTTTCTCCAATTTTTCCTGAAGCTGAATCCAGTCTATGAGTGCTTTGAAATCCCGAACATAGTTGTCCAACATCATTAACACCTCCTAAAAAATATTAAACATCAAGGACAAAGGTTGATATTACTCAGATGCACAAAATAGTAACAAGAGAATTAAAAACTAGTAAATTCTGAAAGGCTTCAAAGTAGTGTTTACTGACTAAATGTGGGGAAATGCACAAAAAAGGGCAGTACAGTTTAGTTTTGAAGGATTTACTGAAAAGGAAAACATTTCATGATTTGTCAGTATCTGATCTGCCAATACTGATTAACTTTGAAAGCTATGAAAGCTGTTAAAACAAAACATAAACAAGGTTTTTTGTTGAAAAGTTAAAAAAAACAAAAACAACAACCCTGTGACATTTTCTTCTGGGCAAAAACATAATCCTTGCAGAAGCTATACACCTAAGAATTTACACAAAATAACATTGGATTACATACATGTAATACATATGCTGCAATATAACACTTTAAGTACAATCCGTCTCAGACCGTTTTGCCACATTTAATTTAATTGATCATTTTTAGTTTAAAAAATATAAAGAACAATAGCAATTTCCACCTAAAGGGCTCCCTGGCCTCCAAAAAGCTAGCATATGCAGCTACCTTAAAAGGGAGAAACTAACTCATGAGCATTGAACAGCAAATCTACCTTAGACGATAGCAAAATTTATGAGCTTTGATTAAAAAAATAAAATAAAATAAAAACATGTTCTAATCTTTTATCATCTAATTTCGTCATATGTTTGAATCTGAAGACATGATTTTAAAAATCTTGCCATATTTAACAGAAATTTTAAATGAAAAAAATATAACCATTAAATACAAGACTTTTGATGACTGTTGAGACCTTACAGAAAGCCTTTAACTTAAAGCCAGTAAATCTAGTTTCACCTTAACTCTACTTTATGAGATTGCACAATTATAAAAATCTGTTTCAAATAATTACTTAAAAAGATGTAAGCCATCATATAGTAAGGAGACTCCATTTGGTTGATCAATAACAGGCACAGCCATAGAAAGGTAATATAAGTTTGCTTGATAACAAGAGCTATGTAAAGACAAACACTTCACAGGAAAGCTCTAAGAACAGAGCAGCATGCCAATCCTTTACATCCTTTACAACAAATGCTTATTTGCACTTGGACTGAACTGCAGCATTGGTTTTGCAGAAGTGGTGGCCTGTGAGAAGCTGTTTCCCAGAGCTGCAATGAAACAGACACAACTGACTGATGTGTAGCATGAAGGGAGTGGTAATTGAGAGTAAAGCTTCATGGTCCTTTTAGTTAATAGACAAGTCAATCCGGTGAAAGATGTGTATAGCAGTGTGCCTGCTGATTAGCACTGGTCAACCATCACAGTCCTCATCTACTGCTACGGTGTTCATTTGGTAATGAATGATAACATGCGGAAGCAACTGCTTATCCTCTTCATAAGTCAAATATCAGGTGGGAAGCAATCAAAGTGGTCTATAAACAGAAACTACTTAAAAATATAATACATTTAAAAGAAACAACTGGTGACCATTTATCCGGTTAGATAGTCAGAGTCTCCATTCTGCTCTTGGTTAAGAAGTGTGGCTATTATTAAGAAAAACATATCATCTCGACTGCTCAGAAAACAATTTTCATTTGACACAGAAAGCAATTTCTATTAGGTCAGCAGAGAGTGCTTACATTAAATTATGTCATCTATTACAGTAACACTGCCTTAGCGGATAATTAGGCATCACTTCCCTTCGATGATGATGATGTTCATAGAGTTTTAGGTGGAAAATGGTGAGCTGTTTTTGTAAGTGCATACAACACAGACAGCCCGCCGCTCCACCAGGGGATTGTCGCTGAGGGTAATCAAAGCACTCTGCTTCCTCTCCAGTTGACTCCATCATTTATCAGTGTCCATTAAGCCCAAGCTGGGTGGGATAGGGGATTATGACCAGCAACAACGCTTCATGCCCATTAGCCAGCATTAGAGAGTAGTGAGTGAGAGAGTGGGGTATGGACAAAAACAAAACAAAAAAAAAAAAAAAACAGGACACACACCCAGCAGCTTGACTTCTGACACATGACAATAGACAGCAAGCTTATCGCACCACCGGGAACTGTGCTGGGGCACTGACACCGAGTTAAGCCCACGGTGGGGAATCGGGATTTGGGACAGACCGGTGGCCGTCATCAGAATCACGTTCAGCATAATGCAGCATGGTGGACATGTACTGTCATGTCAGAATGTCCTGGAGGAACAACTAACAGCACAGGGGTCCATGAAAACCATCCCAACACCATCAAAAAAAAAAAAAAAAAAAAGATTTAGTTAAAGTTGTTAATTTTATCTGCATTTTTTTTTAATCTTTTATCTGTGGAGCTAAATCAGCCAATTTCTGTTTCAGATGATGCAGTTCAAATAAAAACACTAAAAATACTATACATTATATAGTTGCAGCACATAATATGAATGTGCAGTAACTATCTAAACAAAACGTCAGAGTTCCTGTGCCATAAGCAGGTATCAATACAAATGTAAAATTTAAAAAAGAAATGTTGTGACCAAATGATCTTTGCATCAGAACTTTAATTTCTAACTAGCACATTTTTTTTTATTAAGACAAAAATAAACAATTAAACTAACCACTAGAAACCAAAAACATTGCATATATTGTAGTAAAAGATACATAAACACTTTTTGCTAACTGACACACAATCAGACTAAATCATTCCCATTTTCTGTCTTTTAAGGTCACCTATTATATTTTCTAAGTGCCACATGTGAAAGAGAAAGATTTTTTTTTTTATTTCTTCAATTTCAGAAGGCAATGTACAACAAGATTACACTATGGCTTTAAACAATTTGGGAAAGCCCAGATTATGATGAATGAATGAATGAATGAATGAATGAGACTAACCTTGCATTCTAAGACACTTTGATCAGATTCACATGTGACGTAAATCTCATCCACTGCCCGGCGCAGGTTGTCGAAGAGGAATGCCCAGTATCGAGCACGCAGGTCCACTTTGCGGGGCTGTCTGGCTTTGGTGGGGCTCTTGTCAGTACCCTTGTCCAATACGGTTCCAGATGTGCTCTTACTTTCCACACCAGCATTCTGTGGACAAACAGAATATAATGGAAACACAAACCCTTGTGGCATTAACCTTTTGGGGGTTTTTTACCTTAGATTATGTAAATGCTAAATCCTTTTTGATAAAGACTGAGATGACTAATGCATGTTCTACAACAATCAATACAAATGCATAGATTTACTCATACATTGTAAACCAGGGAGTTGATCTGATGTAAAAGAAAATTACAAATTATGTTGGTGAACAGGGCCCTCTACTGGAACAAGATGATATTCTAACCTGTTTTTTATTCTTCTGTTGTCCAGCGTTGACCCTTTGAGACTTTGAACAGTTGCTGGCACAGCCTTTGGATTTTGCTTTAAAGGATGAAGGTAGACAAATAATGAGCCTTGCATTAACTGTCAACATGTTTGCATTAATCCAGTGAAACTGTCACAAATCGACGATGATCAAAACATGAATATGGTCACACTAACCATTGCTTCAAAAATGTAATTCTCAAAATTAAGAACAAAAGAAAATTGATGAATGCAAATCTAAACAAAAGGGCCAAGAATACATTTTGCAGCTATCCAACTAATCCAGAAATGTTAAGGTCATATTTTTAAACGATAAAATCAACCAGACACCTCAGTAAGTTTTTCCCTCAGCAACACAAAATAAAATAAAATGTTGACATCAACTAAAATGTAACAGAAAAACTAACCAAACAGAGACAAACTTCAGATCCAAAGTACATATAATATATTAAAGTAGAATTTAATAACTGGTGGTAAATCAATTCTTTCTGTGAACACACTTAAGGCATTGGAAGGATGTCAGAAAATTCTGAGTGGATCTTTCTGTGTCAGATGGACTAAAGTCCAGAAGTCTCACAGGTATTCCCAAATCCTGACCGTATTATTCAAGTCTTGAAAATATGATTAAACGTCTTTTTAAAATTCTTTTTACATACACCTTGTAACTTTGATTTATAAGTAAGTCATTTATTTGGAGAGATTGTGAAAAAAAAACGCTAACAGAAATCTGAAAAAATAATTAAAACTCTCTAAAATATGAGCAAAGGGTTAAGAAAGGATACAACATAGCACTTAACTGTAAGTTACTTAATGCAGGCAAAATATTTATGCATGGATGTGCAGTTGAATTCACTTTATTTTCTAAAACGGTGAGGAAAAATATTGTCATCTTTTCCTATAATCATTTTAATGTTGAGAGGCTGAAAATAAAACTAAAATCTCTCAATACAGTAATTTTAAAATGAATCATTTTACCGTAATTCCCATGGCTTAATTAGTGCTCTCTGTTTATGGAAGTTATATTGCTGTGAATTTGCAGCTGTAGGAAATTCTGGCTCAAATCACAGTTTTCATGCCACGCTCCATAAGCTTTAGCCACCCAGCCACAAAGACACAAATCAGACGTTGGCCTTGGTAGTAAAAGGCCTTTCAACTCGGCAAATGTTTTCCTGACATGCAAAGTGTGAATAAACATCACATTAAATATAATATCCCACCTCATATTTCATGTAGGCAGTCCTTTTGGATTACTGTATTGCACTAATCAAAACTTTAATGACCACTGCAATTTAATATATAGTGTATCTTTAATTAGTTTATGTCAATACACATGTCAATCTGGAAAGTGGGATAAATTGATGAATGTCCACAGCGAACAAATAAACTTCAAAGCATTACAACAAGCAGCATGTTAGCATATATAAACAGAGTAAAGTGCCAAAGACCTTTTGCAGCCAGGCGCTTTTAATGTACAACACAAAAAAAACAACAAATAATTAAAAGGAATTATTATGCTGTTCTGTCACCAAAGATTAACTCTCACAAGTGACCTCATGATGCATTCAATCAGAGGAAATCACACACACATACTGGAGAGTGTATGTATTAACTCAGTAATTACTTAATGAGTCGCAGTTCCATCTTTTCAAGTTTTGGTAGTAAACCAACTCCCAATCTGCTCTCTTCTAAGAAGATTGGACTGCAAATATTGTACAGGTGTAGTGTAAACTCTAAAAATATCAATGATGTTCTTAGAGCTGCATCATCTCATCCTTCCCTCCTCACTAATAAAAGTAATACCGGGGATTTTCTCTGACAACTTCTCGGAAATCCTGACTCCAAGTCTGCAGATAAAAAAAAAACAACCTATGTCTTGGCTTTCATTTCAGCTGCCCAGTAAACGGTTTGAAAAATCCCAAACATACACCGCATCCATCCAACATGAGCTCCATGTAAAATCAGCAGGACACTCCAAATAAATAACTAAACATTTGGCATTCACTAAAGAATACCTAAACACAAATAACCCAATTAGTGACACTCCCTGCACAATAATAATTTTATTGGTGAAAATTTTGTTTTGCATGCAGTTACCAACCTTCCTCCTCTTTGTTCTCCAAAGGGACACTCCAGGCAATCAGATTCCGAGCAGCGCGACCCTCTTCTGCAACTATTTTTCGCACTTTGTCGTGGCTGTTGGAACGCTGAAAGGAGGCCTGCAGGACAGAGAGGAGAACTTACTACAAATTTTCCCCTGGTCAATTAGTTTTCCACATAAATGCATTGTGTTGCTAAAATGTCGCCAATTTCAACAATTTTGTTGTTGGTAAAATATACATATTTCACTTGAGCTACACATTCTTTTTAAGAAGAAGATGTTTTACAGGATCACACACAAGTAACTCAAGATCTCACAAAACTTTTATGTCTGGGGTTGTTGTAGTTTCTCACAAGATCTCGAAACGTATACTCGATCATAACACACAACAATAAAAAATTCAATCATGGGCATGTAAATGGTCTCCAAAACAGGAGGGACGGGGTGTTTTAGAGGACATTATGGTTGATAAATAGAAAAAACTGTATTTAGGTTATTTTAAAAATTGGACAAATGGTCCAAATTGCTACATTTCTACAAAATTAAAAACAAAAAATTGAGAATAAAGACTGGTAAACCATTAAACAACTTCAAACTCCAGTGTTGGCCTACAGCACATACTGAAATGACTAGTGTTGCTATGGTTACCTCCATTTTAAGACATCTTGCACACATATTTTGAACAACAGTTGAAATATACACAGCAGCAGAATGTCTTCAGTTATTCAAACATTGATGCACACTAAGTTACATAATCTTACACAAGTACCTTATTACTTTTAATCCTAACACGCATCAGTTGGGGGGCAGGGTTAATGATGTAAAAAGTTACTGTGAAATTGATGCATTTTTTAGTATTTTCAAATAAAAGTATATTAGAAAATATTGTTCTAATCATTGACCCGTGCTTGCTACTGTTTGAACCAGAACTGAAGGCACAACATTGTAACATAATAAGCAGAGGGGTGAGGTTTAATGGCACAGACCATGACAAGAAACAGCTAGAGGCAGAGGCTTTAAACACACTCTGTGCTCAGCGAGCATCATGGTTGACCTACACATTGAATATGCATCAGTGAACCTGATTGCAACCTCGAGTGAAGAAATCCTATGAACTAAAAAAAAAAAAAAAAACATTCTGTCACATTTTGCACCCTTTATCACAAACACATCAATAGAGTCTGTGATAAAACATTGGATCAGCAACTCCCAAAATCACCGTGACATAGAGATATGTCATAAAAATAAAACTTGTTTATATGACAATCTGCTTTTAGGGAGGGGGATAACGAAGAAACAGCGCAAGGCCTTTCAGTTTGGATCTTTCCTTCTTGTGTTTATCCTCCTCACAGAAACGCCAGCACCACTCCTGCACTTCCTCTAAATTATTGAATCTATACTTGTGTGAAGTCAAAATCAAAGGAATTCATTTTCATGCCATTTTATAGTTGAGCTATAACCACCACCTGAAATAAGCCTAGTTAAAATGAGAAGCTGTTCTCCACTTAACTACATGAGTCATGGAACAAACTGTGTCTTGGCTGCCTCTCAAATAGACTGCTGCAACACAGAAGAAAACAATTCTTCTTCTGGTTTATGTAAAAAAAAAAAAGAAAAAAAAAAAAAAAAAAGATATGCTCAGTTATATCTGTAGATGTGAGAAAACAAGCATTAATTTGGCACGATGTAATGCAACATGCCACTTCATTTAATCCTACCAGAATACATATCAACATGACTCATTAGGCGATACACATGCAGAAACAGCATGCGTGCAATTGTCTGATAGTATTTAACATCCCTAAGGGAGATGGCCAGCTGACCTACTTTTGGTGAGCAAAGTTCTTTACTTGTCAAGTGGCGTGGCCTGGGCTTTATTCTAGAAAGACACTACAAAGGCATAAAAGAACATCAAAGAACTGCACAGTAAAACATGGAAAAGCTGCCATGTAGGGAGCACAGGTTTACGCTCAAACCTGGACCACCAGTAGATGAAAGTCTCTTTAGGAGTTGCGAGTAGGTACAGCATTCTTAAACACCTGTGCAATAGCCGAGGTAAACAAAAAGCCTTCCAACAACATTGTTGTGAGCCACTTAATGAGTACTTAATAAGCTGTATGCAAGCTGTCACCTGGCCTGCAGAGCAGATAAACACTTTAGTGTCTAACTACTGTTATCTTACTTGGCCAGGGAGTCCATTGCCATACACTACACCGCCTGTTTAATTTCAAGACAGTGCTGAGTAAGGGGCAAGTGTCAGGTTTCCCTCTTGGCAAGACCCACAAACAGACATAAGCATGAACAGAAAGGAAGCGCTGACTCATTAGCAAAACATGGGAATAAAAACATTAGATCATACATACAGAGTAGAAGAAGAGTCTGTGAGCGGGTTCCTCGTCTTTATCCACTCCTGACATACTTGGTAGCCCAATCCATGCAACCTGTTCCTTCTAACCGGCACTGCCATTTGTCCAAGGTGACATCGTTGTCTGACAGCAGGACTAAAATAGACGCCCACTGTGTAGTCCACTCTGCTATAGCAACTTGCCCAGCTGTGCCAACTCCTCTCTCAAAGGCAACTGAGAGAGACAAGCGGAGAATGGCCCATCAGTCCTTCCTTACCCTTCCACTATTCTGTCCAGAGCTCTCTTTCAGTAATCTAGCCTGAGCCCTCGGCACTCTGCTGAGTTAGCAGCCACTTCTCAGGCCTGACTTGCCGCCTGCCAGTCTCCTCTACAAGCTACTGTATGCAGCTTCCTATGTTTACAGCTCCCCTCGTCTTCGCTCCCAGCTCTGCATCAGATCCCCCGCTATCTCTGCTTCACGTCTCTCACTCTCCTTCTGCCACAGCGCTGCGCAATCATGTGCACGCAGCGAGCCTGCCCCCTCTGCCCCTCTATACTGAGCTGACAGAGGGATAAGAGCACAATTGCAGGGTGACACTAACAGGGCTCTGTTTGGGTGAGCTAACAGAGGGATGCTCTGCATCTTTTGGGTGTGATGACTCCAAAGTGCAAAACATCAGAAAAGTTAAAAAGGATGGAAAAAGATGTGTGTTTCCCTTTTGTTTTATATGAAAAATGTGTGCAGTACACTTGTATTCAATCTCCCCACTTAATCCTTTGTAGAAGCACATTTTGTTGAGAATAATTTGGTGTCGGTCTTTAAAGCTTTAGACATCTACAAACTGAAATTTTTGCCCACTTATCTTTCCAAAAAAGCTTAACATCTGGAAGACTGGATAAAGTGCCTGTGAAGTAACTCCTCCCAAGGTTTCCAATTGGATTTAGCTCTGGTCTTTGACTGGACCAAAACATAAGAGCATGGTGCATTTAAACTATTCCACTGTAGGTCTGTCTGTAAGCTCAGTCTCATCTGCTGGAGGGGTGTGTGGCCGCTCTACCTTGAAGTCTTTTGCAGCCTCCAACAGGTTTTCTTTCAGGGTTGGACTGTTTTTACCTCCAGCCAAATGTCCATCAAACTCTAACCTGCTTTATTGAGCCTGCTGAAGAAATGCATCCCCACAGCATGATGCTGCCACCACCATATTTCACAATAAGGGTTGGCGTGTTCGGAGTGAAGTGCAGTGTTAATATTCCTACGTAAATAGAGTTTTGCATTTAAGCCAGAAATTTTAATTTCATCTTGTCTGACTAGTACTTTTTCTTATTAAACATGTAGAAAACAATATGCAATGTAGATGAATTTATTTTGCAAAAATAATTAAATTATACATGGATTAAAACATAGACTTTGGTTGCCAATTGATTTAACAGGATTTTATGTAGTCCAAGGGGCTCCTTGGAAGTGCAAGACACTTTCTTCACAGATTTTAAATTGTAAAAAAAAACTACATACAAACATACTATATATATATATATATATATATATATATATATATATATATATATATATATATATATATACACACACACACATACATATATATATTTATGCCTGTGTGAAGGCAAAGCTAGTCGTTTGGTCAAAGAGACAAACCTATGTGCTCACAAGGTATCTTAATTAGCAGTAGACTTTAAAGGTATCTCACTGATCAGAAAAGATGCAGCAAAGTTAAGCCCCACATGGCTTTAAGACGATGATGTCCTAAGTTGGAAATTATGCTCATAAAAATCTGATGTGTAACTGAATTGGTGTCTTTGATGACGAGCTGTAAAACCTATATCATCATCATCAGACTGT
The DNA here is from genome assembly GCF_051168715.1 of Poecilia mexicana. Taxonomy (NCBI): domain Eukaryota; kingdom Metazoa; phylum Chordata; class Actinopteri; order Cyprinodontiformes; family Poeciliidae; genus Poecilia; species Poecilia mexicana. The sequence goes on from NW_028263375.1 coordinate 12,729,738, forward strand.
GTAACATTCCCATGTGACAATGTTATAAAATCTGAGTGCACTGCATACATGAAGAAGTATTTGTTTTAGCTGAACAAAAGACAATATAATGTTTTTCAGTAACATATGATCCACAAGACTTATGAACAAGATTTTTGGTTTTGTCGTTTTTGTTGTTGAAGTGTTGAAAAAAAAAAAGTAGCTTTATTGCCTAGTGATATGTGAGGCTAAAATAAATCACATACATACATATATATATATATATATATATATAAATGTTTAATAGACAACAAAATGGTGATTTTATGCTGGGTTTTTGCTTTTTTTGTGCTATGTGTACTAAAGTGCTAGTTTATCTGTTTTGCAAAATATGGGGCAGACTGTCAACATATGCCGTTTGTTTTGTGTTTATACACCAAGTATTATTCTAATGTACCTGCGTTTAATCAAAGAAGACAAAATAAATAAATATTTTACTTTTACCAATGTCATCCTTGATAACGTTATTGAAATAGATTCATAAGAAACATAGTTATTCTGAAAATATCAAACTAGTTAGATAGAAGCAACATAAGCCTTCATCTTTAGACATAACTACACAAGAACAGTACAAGAAACGAAAATGAGCCAGTGGGTTACTGGTTTTATGCACGTCTCTATTTTACGAGGACAATAATTATTTTCAGCTACATTCCCATATGTATGAACAAGTTTTATATAATTAAACAACTACATTTGGTTAAAATACTGGCGCTGCTGTTTGGAAAGGAACAGTTAAAAGGGAACCACTTTTTTTGAAGGTAACACCTACTAAAAGGTAAGTAATCCTATTCCAGGCTTGTAAGCTAACCTAGCATGTCTCGGTACAGCAATGAAACTGTTCATTTTAGCCGTTAATGTTTCCTCATGAGCAAAGCTGCTGCTTTATACATACCTTAGATGAAAGCGTGGATGTACTTTTGCTTTTGCCTCCTCCGTGCGAGGAGCCAGAGCTGTTGCTCCCAGACCTTTCCCTCCCGTCAACACCTTGGCTAACTCTCGGGCCGAGACGATGCTGGCCAGCGCCACGCCGTCTCCCATCATGGCGGTTGTCTTTAGACATCGACCCGCCTCAAGTTTAGTCCTTAGTGTTTGTCGGTAATGAACGTTCGAAAGCAAAGTTGTCTTCTGGTCAATGGTGATGGAAAAACATGTCAGATAAATACATGACACTAAGTACAACCTACTCGAGCGGTAGCAGGAAGTGCGTTGAATTCGTTTCTGTGACTGACGCCAAAATTCTCCAATGAAATTATAGTAACCTGGCAACGGCACAAGCAACAGCCAGTCACGTACAGTACAACGTAGGTTAAAGGGTGGTACATATTTTTGGTGGGCGGGACTTTGCATTGTCTGCCATGGCAACCAGTGAGATCAGGCGGGACATCCACGGGCGGTTGGTTGAGTTTACAACATTAATTTGTTTTCAAAGTAAAAGCATTAAGTAAAACGATTACAGTTTTTTGCGGTAAAGATCTCAGTTGGGAGTCGTGAAATAAAACTAAACATAAACATCAAAAATGAAAATCATAACAGCATAACCTATACTTGCTGACGCAGAAAAAAACCGAATTTAAAAAAAAATAAATACACGTTTATTCTCGATGAAATTTGCAGTTTTACTTCTAAAGAATTTTCAACCGATTTATCAAATTAGAAAATAAACAATTATTTCCCTGCCTCTTTTAATTTGAAGTTCTTTACCGGACATCCCGTACTCCGCGACTTTGAACATTGCTAAGGTAAACACTTGTACTTTTCACGGTATTAACGTTTTTAACTTGTAACAACTGTATAAATTAGCTTAATCGCAGTTAAGGTATTGGCGTCTTGTTTTAACTGAGAGTATTTGTATTAACGTTGTCTTTGCTTTTTCTCTTCTTCTAAAGTTTCTTTCATTTGCGCAGTTTTCGCTATTATTAGCAAATCGACCGCCAGACAAAAAAAAAATCTTTTTTGCTAGGCTTATTTGATCTTCTTCACTAATCTCGTATACTAAGCGCATGAGTTATGTTTGGATTTGGCAAGGTTTTTGTTTGAACTTCCACCTGCAGACCACCAGATAGCAGAGTTGCATCGGATATTTCTGTTTGTCATGTTTACATTTACTCTTAACTTACTTTTCAATCTATTTCTTAACAGATGGAACACACGTTATTCCTCTTTCTGCTGATCCTTCAATTTAGTGTTGGACAGTTAGGCTCACCTGACCATATCCATGAAGATCATTACATCGGGGAACAGCACAACCCTGACCATGACATGGCTGCTCTGCTAGGAGAGGAGGTTATTTTATATTTCGGTCATGTTTTATTTGTTAATCCCTTGCTAATGTTTCATTCCACTTATCTTTGTCTTTTTTTTTTTTTTTTTAGAGCACCAGGGAAATAAAAGAACTCAGCCCAACAGAGCAGAGGAAGAAGATGATGGTAGTCGTAGAGAAGATTGACACAAACGGGGACAAGCTACTAAGTGGAGGTAACTTTAAGTAAGGTCTAAAAGGCAAAAGTAGACAAACTGAAATGCATTTTAATCTGGTCACGCTGTGTGTCTTATTCTTAGAGGAGATCACCCTGTGGATTCAGCATGTCTACAAACAATACGCTATAGAAGATGCAGGAGAGCGGTTCACTCAGTTTGATACTAACATCGACGGGGTTGTTACCTGGGAGGAGTACAGCTCTCTTGCTCATGAGGAACTCATCCCTTTTGATGATGACACTGTACTGGAGGACCCAGAGCAAGAGTCTCTTAGACAAGTAGGCTTGTGTTATACAGTGTCTTCCGAAAAGTATTCATGAAATCTTTTCACTGCGTTTTATTGGAATTTTGTGTTATAAACCAACACACATTGAAGCACAGTTGTTATGTTGTAGGTAAATGACACCTGGAGAAAAGTTGGTACATATAAAAATCTGAGAAATGGGGGCAGCCTTTGTGGTAAACCCTGCTGAGTCAATAGTATGTTGAACCACATTTGCTCCAGTTACACCTGCCAGTTTTTTTGTGGGTATATCTCTACCAGGTTTGCGCAACTGATGATCAATTCTTTGGGCCATTGTTCTTTAAGAGATAGCTCCCACTCAGTCTGATTTGGTGGGGGAAGTCTGTCAGCATCAATTTGTAAATTTGTCACAGATTCTCAGTTGTGTTTGGGTCTGTGACATTTTAATAAATTAATATGATTTGACCTAAACAATTAAGTCCAACTGGCCAAAGATATTATCTTTATGCAGAGTATTTTATATATATATATATAATTGAAATATAATGGCACATGAATTTTGTCAAAGCAGTACACGCTATTACGACATTAATTTACGATTCAATATATTGTACAGCTTTATTTGACTCACATCGATTCTTGTGTGCTCTGTTGCCCTTTGTGAAGAAAACATCAATGCACCATATTGCTGCCTCCACCCTGTTTGAAGGTGGGTGTGGTGTGTTCAGGATGAAGTATGCATCCTGAGCAGTAATAGTTCCCCTTTCAACAGATTCTCCACCTAACCTGTGATTCTCTGCAGCCCTTACGGTTACCATGGATGTCTTGGCTAATTGCTTACATTTGATTTTTGTTTTCTTGGGGTAGCAGAGTCAAAAGGGCTGACTTCAAAAGCACCTCACAATTTGTGGAAAAAAAAAAAAAAAGAAAAACTTTAACTTTATAACTATGTGCTACTTTGTGTTGATCTATCATATAACAACCCAGTAAAATACACGGTTTGTTTTTGTAACATGATGAAATGTGAGAAGGTTCAAGGGGTATGAGCCCTTTTTTTTTTTTTAAAGCAAAGTAAACTCTCACTGATTACTCCGCATCCTTCTTTAACTGATGCTGTAACATATTCTCATATCACTGTTAGCTTGTCTTAAAGGAAAAGAGGCGCTTTTATTTTGCCGACATGGATGGCACACCTGGCCTCAACGCGACTGAGTTTCTTGCCTTCACTCACGCATTTGAGGTGGATTACATGGCAGTGAGTTGAGTTTAGTTCTCATTCCTGCAAAATCTGATATGATAATGCATGTCTTTGTTCGGTGTGGTTTGCACCAACTGAAATTGACTTTTTGTTTTGTTTTTTGTTTTTCTGTCAGGACTTTGCCGTTGAAGATGTACTGAATGAATATGATGCAGATAAAGACGGATTTATCACCCTGACGGAATTTATTGGAAACGTGCACAACGAAGGTATGGCGACGCTATCTTTTTTTTTTTTTTTTTTTTCTCCCAATTAACTCTCTGCAATCAGCTTGTTGTTTTAAACGTTTGTTCTTCATTTTGTAAATCAGGAGAGTCCCCGACACAGTGGGAGATTGAAGAATCAGTACGATTTAAAGATCTGTACGACCAAGATCAGAACGGCAAACTGGATCGAGATGAACAGCTGCGCTGGGTTGCGCCTAATAGCTACGGTTCAGCAAGAGAGGAAGTAAGCTTCAGCGCCTCTTTCAAAATTAGCTGGAAGAAAAACATTAGTGTCCCTTACACTTATCAGGTTATCATTTCTCTTTGTTGAGGTTGAACTTTATATTAGGCCTTAAATACAGAGAAGTTTAACAAAAGCAAAAACGTCTAGGCAACAATGATTGTGAGGAAACAACCCAGTGGAACATGAGCATTCTGTGTATTTGCTCTTTGTCATGTCCCTTTAATCTAAGATGTAACAATTCTAAAGTTGCAAAGCTGCAGCAAGCTAAATTGAGCATGTGTCAGCATATGAGGGCGGTGGCGGGGGTTGGTCCTATTCTGTACTCTAAGGCCATGATAATTTTACTTTATTGTCATCAACAGGCTCTTCATCTCATCAAAGAAATGGACCAGGATGGAGATGGGCAGCTTTCAGTGACAGAAGTTTTGCAAAACCAAGAAATATTCATCAACAGTGAAGTTACAGACTATGGCAGACACCTCCAGTTGTCACATGATGAATTATAACCATTATTTATAACTGCATTGTTGGCTTCTCTCCGTTTTTTTAATTCTTTTCCTTTCTTGCTTTAAATTGTGAAATGGGAACTGTCATACTAATACATTTCCAGTTATTGGTACATGAACAAAAAGTTTTAGTTTGGTAATTAAAATGAAACAGGTAGTTGAAACCAGATATTGAAGTACACCACATAAAAATACAGAAACATTTTTTTAGTTATGTCAGACCAACATTCTTTTGTCTTAGATTAGTTACATTTATCAAAACTATTTCCATTTGCTAAACGCCAGAAATCTTAGCAGAGGCCATTTTTTTGGTTGTAATTTCCTTCAAATTTAGAAGTTTACAGTTCAGGAAAAAGTCATATATATTTTTTTACTGGTTTCAATTGTAATGCTTATTACTCACAGCTAATGAAACCACAAAATTTTGTTTAATAAGAAATGTCTAATATTACATAAAATCAGCAAAAAATAATATTTCATATAAAAATGGCAGCTTCTGAAAAATTATGTACACTATAGAAACTCAGTAGGCTACTTGCTCAGGGCTCCTTTTGCATGAAACATTCATTCAATGCAGCATATCTCAGAAGAGATGGATTAATGTAGATTCTCTGTCAGCTTTCACATTAGGAGAGCTTACCAGTCAATCACAGTGATACCATGATCATTTGGTATTTTTGCTAATGAGGACAGGTGCCAAGTCGTGCTGCACAATGAAATTAGCATCTCCATATATAGATTGCCAGCAACAAGGAGAATAAAGTGCTAGATGACATTAAACTTGGAAAATAGAGTGAACCAACACCAGCAGATGATCAAGCTTGCAAAGTCATCACTTTGTGGAAATGTCAAACTGGACCTCAAGCAGCTTGGATTATAAGCTCCTCCCTTCAGCCATGACCTAACACAAGGAATCCCACAGTTGTGACAAATGTCTTGAACACAATTGCTTAAGAACAAATTTTCCTTTCACTCAACGTCCCATTATTATGGCTGGACACATGATCATCTTCATTAGCAATGACCTTTTGCGGCTTAAGCTTCTTGTGGAAGTTGTCAGTGACTGCTGGACAACTCAAGATAGCAGCCTTCCCCATTATTGTTTAGGTCATATTGTGTTGGCCTGAATTTTGCGCTAATATCGGGTGGAATCAGCGATTATCAAAATTAATTCAAAAGTATGCTTTAAGCCTTACGGGTATCACTGTGTTTAATAAAGAACGTTTTGAATCAAACTACTGAAATGAAAATGAACATTTGCATGATATTGTAAGTAAAACCTGATATGCACCGGTAAATGTCATCCACATGGTTTTATAGAGCCACTGAAAAAAATCCTATGCTGGCATCCGTATTATGTCACCATTAGAACAAATTGCAACGTATTCTACTAGACTGCAAAACTTAGTAAGACATTTCTGTTGTTGTGCAAGCCTTATTGTGTATACTCTGGAGGAACAGGAAGACTTGGTTCTGTTTTAAACCTCAGATAAACATTTTTTTAACAAAAATTCAGAAAAAAAATAGCATTTCCTCTGCTATTTATGAGCATTTATGAGAAGTTTAGAAAACTTATTGTCTTTCATGTTCAAGGAGAAGTTGCTGCCATCACACGTGTCATCTCGGTTGCGGCGGATGTTGACCCGCTTTAGCTCTTCCTTATTTAAATGATATGACTAAGTGAGTGAGAGCTGCTGCAAGTTTGTTTCCTGAGTGTGGCATGATGCATTTGACTCGCATCGGACTACAGCCTGCTTCTCCCCTGGAGGGTTTGTGACTGATAGCAAAAGCAGCGATCTTCAGCTGGCATTAATTTAAAGCACTGCCAAAGATGGCCCTACAATTTAAAGATTCCTTCTGGGTGAGTTCAGTTTAATGATACTGATTCCTCTTTTGCATTTTATTTATGTGTAGTTGAAAGCTGAAGGAAGTGTCACAGGAAAAAAAAAAGAAGAAAAAGCCCTTGTTGCAACTGTTTTACTGGAAATTTGAAAGTAGCACATTTTAACTTTTTTGTCTTTTGTTTTTTTATAACCATATTCTTTTCAAAATTTGACTTTTTTTGTAAGCTGACTTCAGATTAGTCTTTTCTTTATATCTACTCATACGTTTTCTGTTAATATGCTTGAAACAAATTTTAATGTGTTACTTTTGTCAGTGGCTCTGTTTTCATGATAAAACCACCTATCGCAAGAAGCACAATTGTGTTTTGCAGTGTTACTGTATCTTCCTGCGTATAACATCAGTTTGGGGTTTTGCTACTTTGATGTTATCATCCAGGTTCATTAGATCTGCGTTTTTAGGTTCCTGATTAGTATTGACTCCCTTATTCGCCAAATAGAAGCACAAAGAGCTCAATGATCAGACAAGACCATCAGCCAAACTTTTCCATTTGTCTATGTTTCCTTATATTTTCATTCTATTCCTAGTTTGCATATGTAAAATCTCATCACGTTAGGGTGCATGTGAAAGTTTGACACTGATTCCACCGTAGCTGTTTCCATTCAGAATCCTCCAACTGACAATTTGCCTTTCACCCTAAGTGAGCTGCAGTTAAAACGCATAGATGAGGGGAAAAACATATTCATTCAAATGAACTGAGCTGTAGCAACGAATCTTCTGCTTCTTTCATGAAGGGGAATGAGTTCATCAGCAACGCTGGCTATGAAACTCTTATTCAGAGACTTAATGAGGGTCGGCGTACGTGTAAGGACGTGGAGGACCTCCTGAAAATGAGGTGAGCTGTCTTTTTTGAGGTAATTCATGTCTGAGTTTCTAAACTGAGACGCTGATAAATGTGTTATGTACGCAGAGCATCGGCCGAGGAAAAATATGGCAAAGAGTTGGTCTCAATAGCTCGAAAGGCGGGGGGTTCGACGGAGATTTGGTAGGTGATCTGGGTGGGGGATTTTTTTATTTATTTTTGCCAACAATACTGATTATCATGTGTTACACAATAATGTCTATAATGTCTGGCATGTCATAACAGTTTTCAATTTACTCTCACAGCACTCTGAGAGCATCATTTGATGAAATGAAAACACGTAAGCATACAACACTCCAAACCCCCTCAAAAATCAGCTTGCTTTTTTCTTAAATAACGTCTTTCTCCGAAGGTTCTCTATTTTCACTGCATGCTTTGGTTTCTTTCAGAAATTGAAAACATTGGAAACTTGCACATTCAGCTCTCTGGGTTCCTGAAGGAAGAGGTGAAGAGAATGGAGGAGTTCAGAGAGCGACAGAAAGAGCAGAGAAAAAAGGTTCATATTTCTGGTGAATACATAATAAGGAAGTATAATGGAGTTCCTTCTCACTAACATGAATTAATGTCCTTTCCAACTAGTTTGAGGTCATCATGGAGAAGGTCCAGAAAACAAAGGTCTCTCTCTACAAGAAAACCATAGATGTAAGGTCAATTCATGTTTTCATGGCAATAGATATCAAAAATTTGTGATTTGTGTTTTTGAGAACCACAGTGTCTGTCGCACATGCAACAGTTTATCAGTTTTAGCTCATGTAGCTCATGTAGCTTCTGCTTTTACATGCAAGGAAAAGAGCTCATTTCATTGAAATGTTATTTCTGATCAGAATACCTCATTTCTTTTAATTTAAAGACAAAGTAGTTTGTAAATATCTTTGCGGTGCAATGGAGATATAAACGGCGAAATGGTTTGCAGCTAGGAAGGAAGTGGCAAGTGTTTTCCTTTGTCTTTTTATTATTTTCCTCGGTTCAACACCTTTTTTTTTTCATTGCCAAGCCCCCTATGATCTTTCTTTCCTGTCAAAGCCACCCACCGACAAACCCCCGCACAACGTATGGCTGTCATTGGTTTCACATTGTCTCTGTTTCCTACTCTTACAGTCTAAAAAATCCTATGAGCAGCGTTGCAAGGAGGCGGATGAGGCAGAGCAAACGGCTGAAAGGCTGGGCAACGCGCCCACGGCCACTCCCAAACAGATTGAGAAGGTAAGTGACATGTAACTCTCGAAATAACTCCATCCTCCGTTGACAATTTGAACATCAATGCAATTAACCAGTCAGTTTATTCACTCGATTTAACACATCATTAAGTCACAAAATGCATACTCTTACATTTCTTACTCTGCATGAGTAGGAGGAAGGAAGAAGAAAAGTCTTATGTAAACATGTAAACCTGTCCCTTTCTCAATTATTAAAAAATACATTTCGTGGCCACATGTATTACATCAGCTTACAGCAACAGCATTTTCGTCATTATTAACTCAGAGGTACATGAGAACTTTTAAAGCATTTTGAGTGTTCCACAGCTTTACACCGTGCACTGAAATGCACATTTACTTTAAAGCAGTACACACTGCTGTTCTTTTGAAATCACACTTCCTTCTGTTAACTTCTGTCACTTGAGCTTAAACCAAAAATGAACTACTAGAATAAACTCTCTCTCTCTCTCTCTCTCTCATATATATATATATATATATATATATATATATAAAATAAAATTTAATTAAAATAAATAAAATTTAATAATATAAAATAATAAAAATAATTATTTTTATAAAATAATTTAATAAAAAATATATATATATATTTATAACCAGGTCCCTTAATTAACCAGTTTCAAGATATTTGACTGAATAAACAATTTATTAGAGTGTTGTTATTTTTTCATTCACGTTATGCAAAATTCTCACAGCTTTCTTTTCTATCACTGACAGAGGTTTAGTGCTGGTTTTATATGCGTTGCCCCATACCTCTATAAAACAAGTTACATATGGAAGCAATAAAAAGTGATCTTCTATACAGAAAAGTCACCTAATACCCCTAATAGTATGCCTATACATTCTCCAGTAAATGCACTTGTTGCTTTTACTGGAGAGGTATGCGTTGCCCCATACCTCTATAAAACAAGTTACATATGGAAGCAATAAAAAGTGATCTTCTATACAGAAAAGTCACCTAATACCCCTAATAGTATGCCTATACATTCTCCAGTAAATGCACTTGTTGCTTGGTTGTTCCTCATTTTGCATGTTTTATTACGAGGCATGAAAGTGATGAGCACGTGGTGGTGCTGAAGTTTTAAAGAAGTTCAGGTTCCCTTACAATATCAGCCTTCAGTTTGTTTGCTTTGTTTGCTCTGGCATATCTCTGTGGGTTAGACTTCTGTATTGACTGTAGCTTTCAGAGAACTGTGTATCTAAATTCGTTTTAGGGTTTGGAAGAGATTTCCAAGGCAGGGACTGGAGCTGGAGTCGGTGCTTCAAGAGCCACCACACTGAAATGCATTCAGGACTAAGGCTACAGCTGTCACATTCCTTCTGTTAGGCCACTCCTAAAACAAGTGGTTGTTGTGGATTTTTTTCTTTAACAAAGAGTGAGAGAAAACTGTTTCAAAACCCAAAGAACCAGAGGAAGAATCAGTATTTATTCGAAGGCTCTACAGCGTTCGAAGTCTCTGCTCACTGATCACAGTCAGGAGAAAGATCCCTGAGCAAAATAAAGCTTACAGCTTTGTAAGAAGGGTTTCATTCCATTCACATAGTTGACAAACTACTTGGTTACAGAACAGATAGCAAGCACATGTATCTTCTTTCACCAGGGCAGTCAAACATGTCACGAGGATACATAGAAGAAACAATTTAATAACTTCACTGTAATACCAAGGCCAGAAAAACTGCTTAGGAAGACTTTCTCAGAAGCCCGTGTGTCACACAAGAATCATTTACTGTTATGCACTGATTTAGTTAATACTTATAGTGATCTTAAAATTTTCCACTACATTGTCCAAAGTCCTCTTTTCAAATAAAGGCACATTTTTGTGTTTTATGCCAGAACCTGAAGGAAGACTGGATAAGAATATTACGAAAAGGCTCAAACCAAAGACAACCAAGCTTTTGCTCAGTTTGTCCTGAAGATGTTTTAGCATCTATCCAGGAGTCCGTGTCTATTCTGGAAGCTCACAGTTGATCAACTTGGAGCTGTGAGCTCTTGCTTTTGAGACCCATCAAATCATTGACCTTCTCGTCCCTCACCTAGCTTGTTTCGGTCTTTTGTTAGAGGTGGAATTTGTGCTTGGTCATTTTTTTTATGATGATGGGATTGCTTATGTCATTTCTTTGGAATGAGCTTCAAAACCAGGTTGTAGATGCTTGAAAGCTGAAATCAAATCCCTCCCCCTCGGCTGAATTTTGGTTTTTCAAAGATGGACAAAGATGGAAAGGGAAGGGAAGGATCTCCTGGATAGAAACATATTCAGGAAAAACTGAACAGCTACCTGTTGTAGACATGACTCAGATGACTGAGAAGATTCACGGACAGTAAAGAGGAATGGTTTCGGGACTCATGTCATCAGCTGGTGTTGGTTTATGTCCAAAGTCAGCAAAGCAGTCAACCAGGAAACTTTGAAGCACTTTGTGCTTCCTCTATGCTGACGAGCTCTGTGGAGATGCTGGGTTTATTTTTCCACCTGCCCACACTGAATAAACAATGCCTTCTTTAATGACTGTGACCATGAGGGGAATTTCAGCATTAAATTAAGCGCCGCTTGCTGAACACCTCCAAAGAGCAATTTGCGAATTGCCTCCACGTCCAGGAGGCAATTCCTTGACGTGGAAATAATCCATGCTGAGAGTCCCAACCCAATCTTGAGTGTGCATGCTGCACAGTATGCATACATTTCAGTCGGCCGACAATTCTGTTTGAAACAGATTTCTATTAGTTTTTATGATTTGTTTAAAGAGCCTTTTGCTGTAGGAAGCTCAAACAGGTATATATATATATATATATATATATATATATATATATATATATATATATATATATATATATATATATATATATATATATATATATACTGTTTAAACTTTACCTTTAATAACATAAAGTTACCTAATTTTTAAAGTGCAATCAGTAATACTTTTATAACAAATTTATATTAGTAATGATTTCTTGGTTAATGTCAAGTTGTCATAAAGACATTTTGAATAATGTCAACTTTGTATTAAAAGTGTCATAATTTACCGAATGACGCTTTATGACAACAGTCATAAATATTCATGAAGGCTTATTCATGTTCATTACAGGTGTTATGTCATGTTTATGACAGTGTCATGTCAGTCTTATTCAACCCCCTTCAAATAAAGTGTTACCAGTACATGTTAAACAGGCATACAAGAATTTCCAGCACCACTTAAAAACTAGATGGATATCTTGCAGTTACTTGTTAAAATTTTTCATACGACCCTGAAAAATTTCAGCAGCAACAAAAGAGACCAAAACTATTTACACCTCATGTGATATGTATCCTATACAATTCAACTTAAAAGTATGTTGAAATAAAATACAAAATAAAAATGATGCAAATGTCAAGTTTGTGTACAATCTCAAACAAATACTTTGTTGAGCCTCCCTTTGATTTCATCTCAGCATTAAAGTCTTCTTTTTTGAGTCTATCAAAATCTCACTAATATTTACTCAATGTACTCCACTGTAAAGTTTTTGTCAGATGTATCAGATTGTGAGGCTCTGGCTTCCTAGCAGAGGGACCCAAAGATGTCTTGCCAAAGCTTTTCTAATATTAGAACTGTTCATAACTCCATCCACCTTGACAAAAGCCCGACTTGCATCATAAAAAACATTTTATGATTGGTTTGTTATCACATACAAAACACAACCAGAAATGTCCCCAGTTCCTTAAATTTTATTGTCAGATAATAAAGATGTGTCAACAAAGTATTAGTTTAAGGCTGTGCATATATATATATATATATATATATATATATATATATATATATATATATATATATATATATATATATATATATATATATGTATATATATATATATAATTTACATAATTTACATTACATGAAAGTATTTTCCTCTAAGATGATCAGGTACTGCAATGAAAATGAACTATCAATGTACGAAGAAAAAAAACCTCACGACCAGCTCAATATTAAAAGATTAAATAACAGTCTGACTCAAAGTATGAAGAAACGAGGGTGACGCTATCCTTTTGCACAGCAAGATGAAAAAACAGAAAAAAAATGAAATGCACTATTTTTTTTTTTTCCTCTGTCATTTTTGTTTTAGATGAACAACAAATCCAAACAGTGCAGAGAAGCTGCAGCTGAAGCCGGTAAGGAGAAAGACGCTCGATAATTTAAGGAGAAAAAAACTTGTAAATTCATGTTTTACGTTATAATCCAATGTGGTTTACCAGGAACATGATTTTTTTTTTCTTTTCTGAATATCGGTCATGCTTACTTCCTTTTTCCTATTAATCCACAAAAAGTACAATACGCAGAATGTAAACACGAGGTTGTCAAAAGTGGTACTTTCATATCTCACACGTAAAACTGGTGTGGATTGCCTTTAGAGAGCCAGTACAAGTCAAACATTGAGCAGCTTGACCGGGTTCGACAAGAGTGGGAGTCGACGCATGTTGAGATCTGTGAGGTAAGACGCTGTTGTTCCTTTCCAGTTGTTACTTAGAATATGCTTTTTCATTCGTGCCACCAACGCGGCGCCAGAGCTGCGTTGGTGGCACGTCTGTTTTATTTCAGTCAGGATATGTAACACCTCCCCTTTGCACACCACATAGTAAGTCATTATTCTGAAAATACATTTCCGTGCCCCGACTCTTCCTGAATGTGACTGATAGCATCAACACGGCTGGAGCGCTACAGCAGCTGTGAGCATCCCGATAAGTTCAGTTACAGGTGAACACTGTCAAAGCACAGCATGTTCCGGCGCAGAAGGGAACAAAAACAAAGCAGCAAATCAGAAAGAGAGTCATACTCGTGAAAAGTCACACACTGAAAAGTCATACTAGTCAACATGTTCAAGTCATGCGTAGACTTGAACATGTTCTTTAATGCCAACGAATATGAGGTTTAAAACATGGAGTTGCAACTAGAGGCTAAACACATTTATGTAAACCCAAAAACCAATGTCTTCCAGATGTTTCAGCAGCAAGAAGAAGATCGCATCAGTGTCGTAAGGAATGCTTTGTGGGTGCACTGTAACCAGCTGTCGATGCAGTGTGTCAAAGACGACGAGGTAAGCTGATTTCACACCTACTGAGCTGTCAGCGACACGGCGCCACATATTTACATTTCCTTCCTGACGAACTTTTTGTTTCAGTGTTATGAGAATGTACGGAATTCGCTTGAAAACTGTGACATCATCACAGACAACAACAACTTTGTGGAGATGAGAAAGTGCAACCCGACACCTCCAGGTATGTAATGCCTGCAGGCTTCTTCTCCTGATTTGAATATGTTCTATTCTGAGAAATCATTTCAATATAATCTTTCAGCTGAATAGGCAGTACATAAGGGCTAGGTGGAGCTTACTGAATCGATTTTAATGCCTCTTTTTTTGCCCACAGCTCCGATTGGATATCAAAACTACTACGAGAATAATGCTTCTGTGCAGGCAAACGGCAGTGCTGGATTTGTAGAGGGAGTCAAGAAAAGGTTGGATTATGACAACCAATAAAAATAATTCTCATCTCTCTTGCACTCTCTCTCTCAGTCATGTTCTAGTGGACTTCTCTAACAGCTTTTTATAATCTTTAGGATTTCAAATCTGCTGCCAGGAAGCTGTACATTTGGCTCCAAGCTGACCATCAATGAAGGAGTGTCAGAACCTCCTGGTACTGAACCAATGCTATTCAACTCATCCTACAAGTTCTCATAATGATTCTTCCAGACAAAGCAAGATGAACAAAAGCCATACCCTGCTTAAATTTAGTTTACAAACTTTTTCTCAACCAGTGAACTAACTTCTAGCTTCTCTTCTATAAAAAGCATCTCCACAGAAATACAGGTTTTGCAATAACCTTTAAATCGTTTCTACATTTTGTCACTTGACAACCACAGGCATCAGTTCCATTGACATCTTTGCATCAGATCTTCATGAAGTGGTGCAGAATTGTGAAGTGGAAATAAACGATAGATGGGTTTCCAGATTTTACAAACAAAAATCTGAAAAGTACAGCATGCATATGAATAAGCCCGCCCTCGAGTCAATACTTTTGCTGCAGTTGCAGCCCCCTTTAGTCTATATGTTCAAATCTACCAAATTTATAGGTGTTGAACTTTTTGCCCACTCTTAAATGTCTTTGAACATCAAGTCTTAAGTTTCACCTCAGATTTTCAGTTGCATTTAGGTCTGGGCTTTGACTGGGCCATTCAAGCACATGAACCATTGTGCTGTAGCATTGACTATATGTCTAGGAAAGGTGAACCTCTGGTCACAGTTAAACCAGACTCATATGATAAGCTGCAACACCATAACATGTTCAAAGCTTGAGGTATTGTTTTATAATTAACTCTGTTCTCCACAACTTCCTTATCGACCTTTCTGTGGTTTTTCATAGTCTTCATGATACGTCAGTGAACACTTGTTCACTACTATTCTCTAGAAAACCTCAGAGACCAACACAGGACAGCTGGAGAATAGGTTACAAGCAGACAGGCTCTATTTACTATTTAAGCCAACTGTTTGCATTGGATTTTATTTAAATGCATCAAAGTAAGGAGGGGTAAATATGCAGAACCTTTCAGATTTTCATAATGTAAAAACACATACAATTTTGCAGTACTTTGTGTGGGTGAATCATTTTAAATCCTAATGAAATACATAGATGTTTGTGGCCGTAGCACAAAAAAAAAGTTTGCCAATGCTCTAACCCCAAACCTGTTTCAGTCAAAAGAGAAACAAAACTCTAGAGATAAGACAGTCAACGTCTTTGTGTTAACACAGCAGATATTAAAATGAGTTACTATATTGAGGACAAAAACAGGTGTGCTCTGTTTAACAGAGGCAAAAGGAAAAAAAGAGAAAACGCTGTCATGTCTTCTAACATTTGTTATTTGGACAGAGGAATATTTAAAACAGCACTGCTCATCTACTGAGGGTTTAGAATAATGATACTGAAGATTATCTTCAAAACATTTATTAAACCGGATAGAAAATGACATAATTAGATCAAGACATTTATTTCCATGGTCCATGTTTTGAGTTGTTTATTGCAACCTTCAGCCTAATAATAACCAATTGTTTGTCTTCAGCAGGAACATCGGAGGGTGTTTATGCTTCCATTCCTGGATCCCAGAATTTCAACCAGAGCAGGAAGGAGTACAAGGCTATATACGACTATGTAGCACAGGTCTGGTCATTGGCACTGGTTATTATTTATGTAGAGTTTCCGTTTTTCTTGCCTTTTAGGGACAATTTGTGAACTTGACTGTTGCTGTTCTTCTTTTAGGGGGAAGATGAACTCTCAATATCTGTTGGGGATGTTGTGGTTGTGATAGATGAGGGAGAAGATGGCTGGTGGACAGTGCAAAGAAATGGTCAGTCTGGTCTGGTTCCTGGTTCTTATCTTGCTAAGGAATAAGTTTTCAGGCCAGCCCGTTTTACATGTACATTTCAGAATGGTTTTGTACCTTGAAATCACAAGGCATCTCAGTGGCATGCACGCTTTCAGAAAAGGTCCCCCTGCCAACACCCGGCAGCCCCTCCTGGTCGTAGAGCGTATTTCCAAAAGCAAGCTATTTTCTTTGTTCTTTACAATCCTTTGAACTAAAGGTTGATCACAACACACTGAGCCCACTTTATGCCAAGAATCCAAACTAAATAAATGTTACATACATATATCTGTAAATAATGGCACTTACACATATGGCAATTAGTGTAAAACTAATCTATTTTGGGATCATCTTAGCGTCTCTTTCTCAAGCTGTTGGCAACAAAGAGTCGTGCAGATCTTTTGCACAGAAACATGGCACTAAAACTTCTTCGCACACTTTTAGTTCAATGTTGAGTCTGAAGTTTCAAAGGTTTTGTATGATTTCTGTTGTTGCCTTGAATGTAATTTATGTCTTGTTTGCATAAAATAAAAATAAAAAAAACATAATTGTGAAGTTTCCATTTGTATTTATAAGGCATGCGAATACTCATATTAAGATTTGAACCTTTTATAGGTCATGTATATTAGGGCACTGCTGTCTTAGGTGCTCTTTGGTGAGAGGCCACTCATTTGGTAGCTACTACTTATATAAACACAGCAGAGACATTTTAAGAATGCAAAGAGTTTCACAAGTGACCTGCAGAGGCAACAATGGAGTCATGTGATTAAGCAGGGTTAAAATAAACATATAAAAAAATGACAGTCTAGATAATAGCAAGCACTTTTCCAGCTCTGGTTTTACTTAGCAGGAAATGACAAAAAAAGAACTGGTCTTTGACACATTTGATATTATGTATATCCAGCTGCAAGCGTACAGAAGCATCCTGTGGACTCCATGCTGTCATTATTTGACAAAGACGAAGCAAAAACTTGTACAAGCTATGCAAGAAAAAATATCACTTATGTGAGTTGTTAAAGCCACCATGTATTGAAGTAACTGAAAGGCCTTTTATGCATAACTCAGTTCATCACATTCTTATTGGCACACTCTTCTCAACATTGCTTCAGGTTTTGAGGTTTGTGCAAGTTATACAAATCATGCCACAGTTCAGTGGCATCAAAGTCTTGGGCCATTGCAACATTTGCATTCGTTTTCTGAGCTTTTTGTGGATTTCCTGCTGTGTTTGGGATCATTGTCCTATTGATGAGCCAGTCTAGGTCAGGCTATTGATTAGAAGGCCTCACGTTTGACTCCATAATACTTTGCTATACAGAGTGATCGAGCAAATGGCTGCATAACGAGTCCAAATTACCTTCCACCACATGACAGCTGAGGTATGCTAATTTTTCTTGCAGACGCAACTTTGCACACCAAAAGTTGAGTCACAATGAAGATTGGGCAACAGAAACGAGCCATGTTTGTTCTGTGTATTTTTAACAGAGTCCTGTAGGCTTTAATATGTAGCTCTGGAGTTTGCGAGTTTGCAATTTCTCTGAGAATTGTTAACCCTTGGGTGAATTTGCTCAACTCTAATTGAGCAAATTCACCATCTACAATAACAACTGTAGATGGTGACCAGAGAGCTAAACAGGTCAATAAAAGTACATACACAATTACAACATTCGTACAAAACAATATTGTTCAAGGCAGCAAAGTTAGACTGCGGAAAAATTAATCTTAAATTGCTTGGAAATGGCATTTTAACTGTTCCCCAAAAAACTGATTGCAGATTTCTGTCCGTCCCAGCATTGGATGAATACTTACCTTTATGCACCAGATGGATCAACCAAAAGAATATCTTTATTTTCTTGAGATGGTCAATAAATCAACCGTGTCTCATTGGTGTCAGTTGCCGGCTACTTTCCTAATTAAATCCCATGGAAGCAGCAACCTTTTATCATTTTGACTTCATCTGTGCTTCATACATTAAGTCAGTGGTTCCCAAGCTTTTTCTTCTGCGGCCCCCCAGTGGTTTCCAAACATTTTCTGCGCCCCCCCTATGGATTACAAATGGCTGTCTGGTTGAAACGACGCGTGTGACAGGTGGGGGGGGGGTGCATCGACTTTTTTGGGGGGAAAATGAATGTACGTAGCTGAAAATAGACACCAACATCGGTAGCCTACAAGGTACTTGTTAAGCTTAAGGTTCTGTATTGATATTAGCTAGTCATCTTTTAGCTAACATTACCTGCATCCAACAGCTTTACTCAACTCAGTCGGTTAGTTTGGAGGGAAAAACTGTGAAAAGTTCTTTGCGTTTTGCTGGTTTGCTGCCGTGATTCTAACACAAACCTACGTAGCTCCGCACAGCAGCAGCAGGTCTCCTTCACAGGTGTAAACCCAGCGCGAGCGTCGTAGCCCTCATGTTGCGTTTAAAGGCAGCTCGGAAAAACAGGTTACAACATGTTAACAACGGATTAAACAGTTTTAACTGCTAATAAAAGTGACAGAGGACACAAATATGGGAAGTGTGGAAGCCTCTACTGCAGGGGTGTCAAACTCAATTTCACTGAGGGCCACTTCAGCATATTGGCCACCCTCAAAGGGCCACATTGACGGTACAAATCAGGAGTGCCCAGCTGCAGTCCTTCAGACTGCAACTTTTAGATGCATCCCTGCTAAAACAAACCCCAGGCAAAAGGTTGACTTCCCTCATTAGCAGCAACTCAGTTCTGTAGAGCCTTATAATGAGTAAATGATCCAGGTGTGTTAGAGAAGGAACGCATCTAAAGTTGCAGATGGTAGATCTGGAAAACTAGACTTGGGCACCCCTAGCATAAAATGTATGAAAATACAATGTTAAAAATAAATTAAACACCTCATATTGTTAAATAACTCTTTGGAGCTTCTGGTTAGGAAGCCCATTCAAAACCTTTGGTTGAAATGGAGCGTTAAATTCAAGTCTCCATTACAGACCAGAGAAAACTAAAGAGAATGCAACTTTGTGTTAATCCATTTGAGGAGCCGGCAGTTTATCTTGAGGAAATAAATGACGATGCAAAAGTTAATTAGACTGTAACATGCGCAGTGCGCTGCTCAACCACTGCGGAGGCAGTTACGCTACGCCACTGCGAAGAATTAAAAACCGCTGGGAGTAACTCATCCAGCGGATTTAACAAATGGAGCCTTCTGGGTTCACGTTACCCAGGAGAGCGGCGCTCTGGAGGAGCTGCAGACGTAACATCTGTCCGTTTCGGAGAAGCGAAAAAAAAAAAAAAATCCTTAAAGCGCACACCGGACCCCGCAGGGTAAAACACTCAGAGTTCAGTTGATCTGTTTGGATCAGACAGATCCAACTGACTGATGAATTAGCGCAGATTTTTCTGCAGATTTGAACTAGGAGGAAGTGTGTTCAGACCCCAGCGGGTGAAGTGATGCTAATTTAAGTGAAGTCGCTTAATTTAATTTATTAAAAGTTATTGGGGCCTCAGTCAGTGGTTTTTTTGTCACTACGGAGAAAAATGTAGATGCATTTATCTGCTTAATTTGTGATGGGATCTGGATTCACGGTGAATATTCACTAAACCGCATAAAATGCGGCTAAATAGCCGATGTTAATATGATTATAATTTCACGGATAAAAATAGTACAGGTCCAATTTTTTTTTTTTTTTTTTTTTTTTTTTTTATGTTGTCGGTCAAGATAACGGATAACAAAAAAAAGTCTAGCGCGACCTGCCGCCCTGACACCAACTCACACACATCTTCATTCAGTCTTACTTGTAGATCGATTTTTCTTTTCTTGGACGTTTTGATGTTAGCTTGTCGAAGTCTCAGTTTTATTCGCTGGTAAAATCAATAAGCAGCTTAAGGTGACTCTGCTGCTCTCTAGTGGCGAGAAGCCGTAATGTTGGCTGGTAACAACCGGAATGGATTATGGGAGATGTCGTTTGTCGTCAATTCGTGCTCAAAACCTATTTTAAGTCAATCATGGACCTATAAAACGCTGGGGGGCCACATAAAATGACATGGCGGGCCACATGTGGCCCGCGGGCCTTGAGTTTGACACATGTGCTCAACATGTGTCAAACATGTTGAGCACATGTATCAAATTGACATGTATCAAATTGACATAGGAATAATAGCCATTCTAAGGTAAAAACCCAGCGCAGACAGTGTTCATGTTTTGTTTTTTTTTTCATCCAGACGGCTTCCCGCGCCCCCCCTGCAATGACACGGCGCCCCACGTAGGGGGCGCGCCCCACAGTTTGGGAACCTCTGCATTAAGTGAATGGTACAATCTGTTAACTTTAAAAGATAATAGCTTAATTTTTAAAGGTTACGGTAAAAAGATATGGTCTTTTCCATATCTCCGTTGCATCCTGAAGAAATACTATTTTGAACTGAGTATCTTACAACTAGCTTGGGGACAATCTGAGAATTTTACAAACTGACATAACGGGGAAACACCAAAATCTTGACAGAGTAAAATTGCATAAGAAAAAGAGTAATGCTGTCATGCAGATGTCTGAACAAACCAGAAAGAGATATCATTTGTTCTCAACTTTTACTTAAACACATTATTTACATTCTTCAGTCTCATCATTGCTATATGAGACAATATGAATAAACCATATTGTAGTAGAGTACCTGGGACAGACAAACGGCTATGAGAGAAAAACAAAATCTATCTGAAAACCAATTAATACATCAAAGGTTAAATACATGTATTTCCTAAAATAAAGCTCACATAAGTTAAAGCCAGTTCTGTAAGAGCTCGCACACAAAACCATGCTGCTGAATCAGGAGATGGTGGTGTCCATTTTTTATGCCGTTAAAATTTAAAATAGAGTATTAGGCATCCGCAGAAAGCAGGAGCAAAGTAGAAATCTCCGTCTGTCATTCAAGTACATGATAGATTCAAAAATAGAAATAATGCAAACCACAATAAGGAAACTATCCTGTCTATACATAACTCGTGTTTTCAAAATTTGGTTTGGGTGAAAACAAACATAAACCTCAGATCCCACCAAAAAGGAGAAGTATTATGGGTAACTTTCAGAAGAGTTAAATAAAATGGACCAAATGTTTTTTTTATTTTTTTTGTATGATTAACTTTAACATACATTTACTTTTAGTGTATAAAGATAAAGCATGATCACAGGTTTTGCATCCTCTCACCAAAGATACATATTCAGAAAAATTGAGAAAAACGTTTCACTTTTTACGCTATGGTACCCCCGCTGATAAGAAGCTCGTAGGCAGGATCTCTGCTTCTGCGGCACAGCACGACACAGGCACACAGCATCCCCAACATCTGGAAAGATAAACAAACATTCCCACACTTTTATCAACCGATATATCCCATACTATTCCAGGTTCATCTTTTCCTATGTATTAGTTCTTTACATCCAATTTATTACATTAAATACTAAGTCGCACTATGGTTTTAGAGCAGCTGTTTCTACAATTGAAATACTTAAAATCGGGAAACTTTATGGTTCTAAAAAGTTATTTCAAAATGATATTGATTTATTTTTTTTTTCTTCTTCTTCCCCATTTTTCTAAGAGAGGGAGGAAAGTGGAAACAGGAGAAAGGAGAAGGGAAGGAAGGAGGGGGCGCAGGGGGAAGAGAAAGGAATACTAGATACCAGATATTGAATGATCACATGAAGGGGTATGCTGTCTAGATTAATATAACAAACTGAAAAGAGGATTGTGAAAGGTTATATCACTCTATGTGAACAGATGAGAAGCATTTTCTTCATGTTGTTTCTAAATAAAATTTTGTATAAAAAAAAATCAGGAAACTACAAAAATGGAGAGAGAGAAGGGGTGGACAAAAGGGACAAAATCAGGACACAAGGAAAGTAGAGCGAATTACCTGGATGGCAGCAAACGTCAGCGCAGTCCAGATGACATACATCATAATCTCCTGTAGCTTCTTCACAACCAGCGCTTCACAGCCCTACAAATACACACAAATTATGTTCAAACATACAAAACTACAAGTCCTTATTAAAAATAAATAAATAAAAAATTAAGCCTTTTTACTTCTTGGTAGAGGTCTTCAGGATGAGTAAGAGACCCTGTGCAACCTGCAATTTTGCAGCAACTGATGGGAACGCTGTTGTTTTTCGATTCTTTATACCAGTGTGTGTGCCGCCAGTCTGAGAAATTGTGGATGCCGCAGCACTGAAGCTGAAAATGAAAACAACAAAGTCGATAATGATGGCTGGAAACAGATGCACGGCTGGAGCAACACAAGGCCATCGCGGATGGCTTACAAATAAAACGTTTTTTTTTATTTTTTTATTTTATTTACCTGTCTCTGAACATAGTCAATGGCCCGGCTTTGGGCGTTGCTGTTCGTGCCATTGTACTCGTCATAAACTTTCATGATAGAAGTGTTGACTTCATCTTCAACCTGGAAACAATAAAGGAGGGTAAACATTACTGCTCTATTAGATACAAAAACAATATTTAACAGCCTCACAGCAAACATGAGCTGATGGGAGAAGGTGGAGGATTGCTTAAGGCTAAGTACACACACACATGCACACACAGACATTTGTCCACATGATAATGCTAAGACAATTGAGTCAAGCGCTTGCCAGACCGGTCCATATTGTGATGTCAAACCACACAGATGAAAGTCCACGATCCACTACCTCTGGTTTTTCTAGTCAACTCAGTCATCACACAGCAAGTAGCCTGCACCCTTTCCTGTGGTTCTCAATTTTATGGGTCAGCAATTTTGTTAGCAGGAACTAACTACCAGAAAAGATCGCCTGCGTCGCAAATTAGACAATTACATTTCTCTTTCTCACCTTCGCTCTGTAGACGTATCCGAGAACCACCACAGCCACTTCTGTCATGAAAACCAGCAGGAGAATGACGACAAACTGTGGATTGGATTTCAAGATTATAGGTACATGGATAGTAGACACCACTGTTCAAGTTACTTTTTCCAAATGTATTATTCACTGCTTGTGGCTCGACGTTTAACCAAACAGAATGAATTGGAAAAGAATTTTAGGTGAAATAAAACGTGCAACGTTGCAGTCGGACTGGTTTACTCACCGTGGTAAGTCCACAGTGGCTCTCTCTCACTGTCGCGCAGCATCCGATGAGTCCAATAAGGAAAAGCAGCGCGCCTACTGCTATGATGATGACTGCAGGGATCAGAGTGTAAACGTCCTCGAAGAAGTGATCGTAGTCATCGTAAGTGATGAATACATAGGCCCCAACATAGCAAAGGATGCCAGCAGCGGCCTGTGGGTAACCAGAAAATGTTACATTACATTTACTTTTAATTTTGCTGTCAACGCAAAAACCACCACAATGTAAAAAGCTTCAAAAACGTTTCACCTGGTTTTTCACCAGGTGAAACATGAACCCAAAACACTACTGTTTCATCACTATGCTTCAAAGCTGATGTCATGTTCTGAAACAATGCATTTTCTTGCCTCTTCTGCATATTAAATTTGTGCAATCTCTTTTTGATTGCTTTTGCTATCAGTACTTAAAGCATTTCTTCTAGGTTACCCTAACTGGAAGTTTTCTCTGGCTGTTGCTGCTGGAAAAACCAGTTCAGGGAAAACTTGTTGCTGCTTAAAACCTGCTTTGCTCGAGGGTGTATACGTTTACCAGCATAATGCTTAAATTCGTTTAACCTTAAATTGCCCTCATAACAAAAGGAAAGAAAAAAAATCTTCAACCACCCATTTTTTGAAAAACAACAAGCCTTTAAAATATTGGCTCCAAAAAACGCAGCAAGAGTTGCTCCTTATGTTACCAAACAACCGATATTTCATTCCAATATTTTAAGTGATTAATAAGAAATTGGAACCAAAAGAATATAAATAATTACAGAAAACAGAAACTGAGATCTACCAATTGATCAGAGATTGTAATTTAGAAAAAGGTTAAAATACTGGATTGTTGGTTTAGCTATCAGAACAATTTTAATTTTTTCCGTGTTTAATTGTCCTGAAATACAACTTAAGTAAACTATTCTACACTGTATAGTAGTGAGATTGTAATATTGTGTTTTTGCCTGCAATTGTAGCCAAAGTTACGTTTGTTTGTTTTTTAAGATACTTTTATTTGGACTCGTTTGTTATCCTCATACATTCCACAATTTTGAGGTCATGTAGTCAAATTATTGTTTTTATATCTATATTTGCTTTATTTTCTTTTATATGCAAAGAATAAAAAAAAAACTGGATCGTTTTGACTTAGCAGGCTCAGCTGATTATGTCTTGTACATTACTATGAAGCCATACACTACCTGTTACAAAAGCAATTTACTGTTCCCAATAAGTTATCTGTCTTCATTTAAACAACTCAACATGCACCTACCATTAAAACTACGTTTTATTCCCTGATTTGAGCTAACACAACTCTCCTGCCCTGAGTTTGCTATTTTTAGACCACTAGCAAACAATTTTGCTGCATCATTCTGTGGTCTGTTTTTATCTACACAGGATCCCCCACCCGTAGGAAGAGTAAAAGTCATACTACAACTGCAAACAAAGGCTCCTTTAACGCTAAAACTCAGCTAACAAATACAAAAACAATTAGCGGAAATTATACAGTATCATACCCTGCATTTTTGAAGTGGATTAGTTTCTACTGCTATTCTTTCTGTGAATCTTTCGTGAAACACAGATATCAGACATGTTGAAGCTGGCTGGGCAGCTGACTACAGACAAGCTAAGCTAATGGGGGGGGGGGTGCACTTTGTGTGACGCATGTATAATAATAACAATCAAAAAACCTGCAAACCTACCCAAAATATCAGGTTTAGGAAGACCAGGACCGTCTTCGAGGATGTAATTCCACACTGTCCCATCATTAATGCGGAGATTTAAAGCTGCTCCTGAGAGAAAACAACGAAGATTTTTACTCAAACATGTCCCTGCTTCTGCTGCTGCTGCTTCTGCTGTTGCTGCCTTCTCCGCCAGCCATATCCTAACTCTGCGCATACACGGACACACACAGGGAGGCGACACAGCGCCACCAACATCCGGAATACAAGCAGCGAGCGCTAAATAAATAATTTACCGAACCAACCCATATAATCTAAATTGTTATATTCAAGATAGGTTATTTGCAACAAAAAACATTTTTATCGCAAATTTGAGTAAAACAAAACAGATGCGTGAACTTTAAAAGGAGGTATTTTGCCGACATCTAGTGGCCAAATGGATACTGTTTTTTTCTTCCATTTTTTTGTACCTACTGGATAGACGACAGTGTTTAACAAATTTACGAAACTTTTTCTAATTTAATCTTGTTATTTACACAGTCTTCAGAGTAGTTTATTGAGATCGTATGTAAAAGAGAAACTATAAGTAATACACATTATTTGTGGAAAAATAATGTATAAATCATATAAAAAAGTGTGGCATGCTCACCTGAAGCCACATTATGTGTAGAAGCCACCTTTGTGTTGCTTAATGGTACTCTATTCCGTGTTAGAGAACATTCATGATTAATCAACATCATTTGTCGGATGGAGCAAGACAAAAAATCTGCTGAAGGCTGGAAAAGAATTGAAAATGAGGAGCAAGTTTACCTTAAGCACTACAACTCTAGATCAAAACATATTCATGTATTAGAACATGAGGCCCAAAGACCAGAGATCAATCCAGTCGAGAATCTGTGGAAATACTTGAAAATCACTGTTTATAAGTGTTCTCAATCTGATCCAAATGACACTGAGCTATTTTTCAAAGATGAATGGGTAAGCATTTCATGGTCTAGCAATGCTGTAAGACACACCTGTGCATTTACAGCAAAAAAATGGCTCGACAACATTTTGATTGAGGGAGGTTGACCACAAATGCATGTCACATTTTTCAGTTGTTTTTTTTAAAAAGCATGTCTTATTTTTATTTCTTTTCACAACTACTTTGTGTCAGTCTATAATATATAATTCTCAGATAAGTTACACAGATGAATGTTTTTGTAACCTAATGAAGAAATGTGGAAAACCTCACAGACTGTCTCAATGACCAGCATAGTGTTAAGCAATCTGTCTATTTTGGTCATTTTTATTATAATAATTGAAGTTGGTACACAGTTTTCAAGGTAGTCGAAAAAATGATATCTTCTATTTAAATGATCTTAAATTTTTGTAGACAAATTTGAGATTCATGATTAATTTAGACCACACATATTGTGACAAATGCTTTTATTGGAGTTTGTTACATAAGCATACTTACTGGATATTGAAACACACTCAAGAATTTGATGCATTTTCAATAAAGCAGCTCACTAACTTTATGCATCTGTTTATGTGTTTTTATAACAAAAATGTCATGCACAGCCATACTATAGCACAAGCCTGTAATACAACTGCTGTCAAATACATGCTATTTCATAGCATTACAGAAGCTGAAGTCGGCATGTGTGCCAAATATTCTGTCCCAGTGACTGAAGTGAGGTGCAAAATTAGTATTGGGTTTCTGATGGTGCACATCATGCTTGCTGGGTCCTCCGTACATGCCAAACGGAATCAGGCGAGATGTGGACCAGGGGAAATCATAGCCACAGTGATCCTCCACCGAAACATACACGTGCACTATCATGAAAGCCCATGTGGTGAGTAGATGAGATTTCAGGATGACAGGATTTAGAGTGGTCCAAAAACCCACTGTGACCAGCTCCCAGCCACCCAGACACTGGGTGGCAAGAGCAAAGGGAGAGGAGTACTTGTGGTGAATGGCATGAAAGGTGACGTACAGCCAGCGGATCCTATGATGGAGCAGGTGCCAAATAAAGTACTGGAAGTCAAAGAGAAGGAGGTTGCCTATCACCCCGGCAATCAGCTCTAGCAGTTTGGGAGCCTGGTCCGGGAGGTCCACCGGTGGTCTCCATAACCACTGAGCCACTGAAGCAGGGAGCACGAGAAACACATGGTTGTACAAGGTGACACCGGCACAGTGGAGCAATGTAGAGGCTGTCGGCCGGTGGCTAGGTTGTATCTTGAACTGTTGCACCCATGGCCATCTATTCCCCATGATGTCACAAGCAAGATAAGGAATGCAGAAGATGAAATACGAAGACACGGTTAGCACAATGGGGAAGAGTGGGGATCTCACATAGTCCCGGTAGTTTAGCCTCAGGGTGTCCCACAGAGGTTGCAGGAGAGAGTTTTGTCCCAAGTAATTTGTCCAGATATCCATGGTGTTATCTGCAAAAGCCATCCTTGGAGCAAATCAGAGGCAGTTTTTTTGATGACTGAAGATGCTGCAGTCAGACACAGCAGCTTTGCTGAACACTTCAGCCCATGAGTGTCTGCCTATGCTCCGCTCTCAGCGTGGGTGGCATCGAGTATCAAACAGATCCGAGAAATTATTCATGCACCCTGGTTAACTGGTAACTTAAAGCGCACTGTTCACATGTTGTAGTACTCATTATGGAGAATTGTTTCAAATTGAGAAAAAAAACAACAACAAACAAAACAAAACAAAAATAACTAAATTCTCAAAATCTCTGCTAGTGGTGTATCACTATTTAAGAACCAAGGCAGAAAGGAGAGGTACCTTTTAAAGGATAAGCAAATTTTTTTCCCCCTAACAATTAAGAAAATGCCTTCATACTGTGCTTCTGGAAAATGCAAAGTCTAAAGATTCAATTTAACACAGGGTCTTGTGCAAGCAAAATAATCAACATGTTTTAGAGTTATTTTGTTATAAACCAGCACAAAGTTGTACAAGAATTCATGGGTGTCAATATTTTTTGTGTTTCTTTGTGTTTCCCCCCCACTCCACTCTTTTTAAATAATCTTTTTACAAATAACAGGTTTATTAGTGTGAAGTGTTCTTTTTTTCCTCTTTTTTAACTGGTCAGGAAAACTTAATTACAGTTTAACTATATATAGATATTTGGTTTAATTCTTTTTTTGCAGAATATACCATGCTATAGAAAACTTTTATATATATATATATATATATATATATATATATATATATATATATATATATATATATATATATATATATATAAATAAACCTGCCAAATAAACCTTGAACCTCCCTGCTGCAGAGGGCGACAAACTGTTAATTCATCCTATCACAGACACATCCGGACCCAACACGCCACAGCTTTGTTTTGGTTCCAGCACGGATCCATTTTTCCATTACGAGGTGGGAGTCATATTGGATCAGCGGGACGGATGGGACGCAGTTATTGGTTCTCGTGTTATTCACGGACGCTTTGAGGCGATCTGTCGTGTTCTTATTTCGCTGCATGTATTCCTATGCGGGTTAAATACTCAGATGGCGAGCCAACTCGAACGCTCTGCAGATGTGGACGCTTTGGTCAAGAGACTGGAGAAGGAGTCTCTGACTAAGTTTGTCACTTTTTCTGTGGACCGACATTACAATGACAAAGGTATAGGAAGATATTCTTCCTGTAAGATTCTTTAAAGACAAATAAATAATGTTACCAAGAATGACATTATTTCCGTTTTTTTTTTTTTTTTGCCAAAATACTTGAGTTGCCATATTTAAAGGAACAATGTTTGTTTATTTGTTTGCTTATTTTTTTTTACTAACCAATGTACATTGTGGATAAAAACAGCTGGATAGAAAAGTGTAGGTTTCCACTTTGAAAAAGTTTTTCAAAAAGCACATTGAACAGAAAAAAAATATTATGCTGTGTGTGTCTGAATGGTTGATGACATCACAAAAGGCACAAGAGTCAAGCCCGTCAGCTGCTCATCGTAAACGTTATGATTGTGATTGCTGATCCACAGATTGGCAGCCTTTACCTGTGAACCGGGTCCACTGGCAGTGGGCCGGCGGTTCTGGGATGCCTTCGATTGAATTCACCGGAATCCCTTTCATGTTTGTGGGCTCCAAAAGGCTTGTCTGCCATCAAGGCAAAGATCTTGCTGCGGCCCAGAAGAGGAAGTATTTTGAAGAAAAAACTAGAAAGATGGTAAGTTTACACCAACACACAAAGACATTGATGCATTGAAACAAGAGACATATCAGAGGAACACAGAAGAAACAATATCTTGAAAGATGCAAGTATTGATAGTACTATTGTGGGTTTTAAAGTTATGGTTCGATACACTTCAGTCCAGAAGGATATACCAATAAGTCAGTTGATAATACTCTATCATCAACTGACTTGTTGGTAGCTTTTGAATTAAGTTCAGAATTTCTTCACATTACACAGCTAGAAGACCACAGCCTTGGCTGCCCGAAAACCCGTCGGCCATCTACAAAAAAGGTGGGATGTCCAGCAGCCATATCAATCAGCAAGATTGCAACATTCCCTAAGTTCAAGGTTGGTGTAGTCTAATAAAAAACTAAGTGCTGGTTTATTTATTTATTTATTTATTTTTTTGGTTTTCGTTGTACGATCTGGCGGTTAAACCAGATAACCCATTGCCCTCTCTAGTTTACAGGATTTAAAATGTACAAAAAGTAAATTTTTTAGCTAAATTCTTCTTTGCCTTCCTCCTTGTCTTGATTTTCTCATGTTAGGTGGTGGACAGTGCAGAAAGGAGTAAGAAGGCAGCTTCAAAAATGCTAAGAATGGCCCTGGAGAGGGACCCGGTCATTTGGGAAACACGCTATGCGGTCCTACATTCGAACGAGCATGCGGGACATGCAGATGGGAGAAATGGTAAGAAAGTATTTAAAAAAAAAAATAAAAATTTGCACAAATATTTTTGAGATTAAAGTTTTATTTAGACAAA
Source organism: Poecilia mexicana (assembly GCF_051168715.1). Taxonomy (NCBI): domain Eukaryota; kingdom Metazoa; phylum Chordata; class Actinopteri; order Cyprinodontiformes; family Poeciliidae; genus Poecilia; species Poecilia mexicana. The sequence goes on from NW_028263375.1 coordinate 12,759,760, forward strand.
AATAAATAAATGAACTGTGGTTCCCTTTCTTGTCCTTAAAGAAGGAGATGCGACCTCACGATCTGGCATGATGTCATGCAAACGAGCAAGGAAGTCAGATCTGAGAAGGAAATGCGTCAAACTCACCAAACAACTCCTGGACAGCTTGAACTCTATTGAGGACTATCATATGCTTGAGGAGGTTTCACAAGTTTTAAGCACCCTGCTGAAAGACTTAGCTCGTCTGAACAGCAAGATGGAGGGAAAGTCTCTTCATCCTGAAGCCAAGAACTCTAGAGCTTTATCTGAAGTTCCAGCCCATTTGTCACGGAGGGACCCCGAGGGACCTGAATCTGCACACAGTGATTGTTTAGGAGCTCGGGCAGCCAGTGACCAGGAACTCACCAGTTAAACATCCCAATTTAACATTTCCAGACTTTTAAAGCTTTTTGTTTTGCTTTTGTTTGGTGTTCCTGTTACCTGGAGTTAATGACTCCACTGCCTGTCTGTAGGATGTCCTCATATGTGCACATTTTGTGAGATTGGTTTACGTTTTTGTCTTAGCACAGGTGTGTTTACAGGGTAAGATTTTGCAACTTTGTTACTTAGAAATGTGATTTTTTTTAATAACAAACATATTAGTTTGTGCAAAGTGGCTAAATTGGTCCTTTTACATTTCTGAAAAAAATCTTGGATTTTTCTTTTTTTTAAAGGAAAAGCACTGTGTATTTTGGTTAGTAATATTAGTAATTATTAGTTTAGTCTACTGATAGTACTAACTGTCCATGGACCAATTTAGTCTATTATTTTTTGCCAAAGAATAAACTCTGAACTCTATAAAAAGTCACTGGACTCTTTAAAATGCTAGGAAATTTTGAAATAAAATTGTTATTTTGTCCTTTATCTGGATAATGAACAATGCATATGACCAAACCAGCCCAGAAATGGTTCACCTGACATAAAATGACTCTTTGCAATACTGTGGAAATTGATCTAAAGATTATATCCCTTCGACCTTGTGCAACCTGAGTGCTCGCCCTTGAAAACAATAAGGTGACCTTGTCAGAAATAATGGTGTGCCCTATGTTTCACTTAATGACGGCTGGAGATAGACATTAGCTTCCCCCCTGAGCAGGGATAATGTGCTCAAAGAAAATTTGGAATTTTGCCAGTAAAATTTTGTAGCAATCTTTTTTTTTTTTTTTTTTTTTAAATGTTTTTTGAAAATCTTCAGCAAGGCTGTTCAGTTGACCTATAATTATGTTTGCTTTTAAAGATTTCTTTTAAGAATATAAGCTTTAATTCTTGCGTTTATTGATTTTTTAAAAGGCAAGTTGTTCTTGTTACAGAAACTTTATTTCAAAATCTATTTTAGTCATCTGGATAGTCACATAACCAAAAGTGTCAATAAATACATTTTTATTTCATCATGAGTTTCATTTCCATTCATTTGATGCATTGATGAAATTATCCTTTAACAGAGCTGCTCAGAACTCACTTATGCCTGTCTCCAGACAGCTCAGCAGAGGTTTAAGACCCTAAAACAAGGTAATAGCCCCACTTGGATTTCCAACCAAACTTATGTAATATTGATTAAAAAGCTGCTCAGTGATGCAAAAACTTAAAGGATTAGTGTTAGTGCCTGTTCAGACCGTGATTATGTTTACTGAAGCTTATCAGAACAAGAAGGGCTGTGATTTCTCTTCTTATTTTTTGTAGTTCAAAGCCCTACTCATTATACTAGGCTAAGAGGGGTGAAAAAAAAAGAAAATACAGCTCATAATGATTAACACTACCATCATGTTTAATCCTATTGTGTATCACCACTGCTTTGTTTAGCAATTTATGTTTTGATATATTAGATTTAATTAGCTTTTATTAAGTTATATACTACTGAATATAGAATTGGGTGTCTTCATATCGATTATGTACACCCCCTGCATATTCTTTTACCACTATGTGGCGCCAAAGTATTATACAGACCTGTCATTCACCTGAGTAAAACTATCACTATTTATTTTGTTTGAATGCTCAGAGAGAATGTTGAATTGTATTTTAGATAATGTTAAATTAAACAAACTAACTTGATATAAATTATACTGATTTTTTTTTTTTAATTAAGCATTTTTACTTTTTTGGCAGACAGTAACACTCTGCAACGGAGCCAGAAATATTGCTTTCAGACCCTGTGACCTGACCTGCAGACAAACAAAAAAGAGTTTAGCTGCAAGCACTGCCACTGCAAGCTCAGCACCTATGGGCTTCCAAGAACTGAGGATATTCCAACTCATGAGTCAAACAAAATAGGTCAGAGCCCAGTTCTCCATGTTTTCCAGGTGAATCAGCAATGGCCTCAACAAAGCTGCCCCAGTTGGCTTTCAAACTAGTCTAGCACAACATTAAAAAAAGGAAACAAGACAAAAACACTCCACAGATCTATTCGGTGTCCACGTCATGGACACATTTACACACATATGGGGAAGTATCAGGTATTGGCCAAAACTATAATAATTAAAGCAAATCTTTAAAGGGGATGCTGAAGTGTAGGATTAGGTTGTGAGATGCTGCTCTGCAGTATTTTGCTAAACAAGCTAAAATCGAAATTACTAATCTGGTAATGATATAAACTGAAAAAGCAGCTATTAAATGCAGCTGTTTTAATTGGAGTAGGAAGACATCAGACTCCTTAGTGGGTTCATCAATAAATAAAACGTTACTTTTTCAAAGACATAAAATAAGTTTTAGAATCCAGATGTTTATGAGGGTTCGCCATGAAAAAAAACTGCATGAGGATAAAGTTGAACTGCTTCCTTTAAAAAATATTAAGTGCAGAAAAAGAAGTTTACGTGAGACAGCAACACATGTGGATTGAGGATCTGACAACTTAGAAATTGTCATGTTTTCATCTTCCGGGACACTAGGCGGCGATAGAGTCTCAGGTTACAACGCAAGTAAAGACGGTTCTTCTTGGCACCCACAGTAGAAGATAATCATTTACACTTGGTGGAAGGCGTTTCACTAAGTGTACCTGTTGAACTGCAGGTGAAAAGTCACGGAAGCGGCAAGAACAAAAGAATATACTTCTACAAGAGGAGTGCCAGCCAATCGCTAAAGAAGAAGAAAGGGCGTCATGTAGAGTTAACTGTGTAGTTAGCTGACAGTTGCTAAAGTCCACTTTTATCCTAAAGCTCTAAAATACTGCGGAGCTTGTCTTACTCCGAAAAAGTGTTTCACTGCATCTAAGTGGATCTGAGGTAAGGCTACATTCCCACAAAAACATCATTTTCGTGAATTAACTCACTGAAACACTTGTCCAATAACCGTGAGTGAACGAAGTTATTTTAGTTTACGCTAATGCTAAAATTAGATGATCTGGCAATCATTTTATCTTCTAGATTAAAAATCACGAAGAAACATATCTTTAATTGCTCAATATCACAACCATGTGAAATAAAATGGTTGCACACTAAATATCCCACAAATATATAGGGGGGAAAAAAGAAATTAACTGTTTTGATATTTTACTTATTCTTTATTTTTCTTCGGTTTTAAACTGTTATTCATTTGCATATTTCTATTTTAAAAAGCATGTTTTTAATCTGTCTCTCTAAGAATTTCCATCATTGTTTTAGTGGAAAAAAATATTTGATATATTTTTTAAAAATATATTTTTAATTTAATAAAAGGAGTGTTGACAATTTTTTCTGTGAGAGCACTGCTTTAATATTAAAATGTCTAATTATTGCTGTTGCTTCACTAGAGAAACTACTACGTGTCAATTATTTGAAAAACAGAAACTGTGTACTTTCCCTCAGGTTTTAACAATGGAGAATGAGGGAGAAGTGAAAACTGAAGAGGAAAAAGCTGAGTCATTTCCACAAACACAGCAGCTGTGCCGCTTCTTCTCCCAAGGACGGCACTGTCATTTTGGCAAGAGGTGTAGATTTCTGCATGTAAGAGAAGATGAAAAAGATCATGAAAAGAAAAGTTTTGAGTCACCCAGCCAGCCTGATTTTACTCCCTCAAACTCTCAGGACAGTGGTCAACTTGAGGGAGACAATTCGGCACTTGCCCACAACCCAAAGTTTGCCCCAGGCTCTGCCCGCCGCCCTTGCCGCTACTTTCTCTCTGGACATTGCACCATGGAGGACAGATGTCGCTTCTGGCACCCGCCACAGTTACCTCCATTGGACGACCCATCTGTTACTGCTATTCGGAGTAAATCCACACCCCGCCATCCTCCGGAGCCCCATCCCGGTGGCCTGCAGGAGGTGAAGTTGTGCGAAATGACCGAGGACACGGCCAAGCAGCTGCGAGACACGGAGATCAGGCAGCTGAAGAAGCGTTTCCCCAAAGATCAACTGATCATTCAGGAGAGAAGTGACGGCAAACTGACATATTACAGGGCTTCTGTAGAGGCCACGGATCCAGACTGGGTAACAGTCTTGTTGTTCATTAAAAACATTATCTTTATAGTTTATCCCGGTACATTTTATTATTGTTAATGAACAAACATGAGTTGCGGTACTGGATCTATATCCAGCCTGTTGAAACAAGTGATTTGATCATTTGTTTTCGCGTTATTACAGCCTTTTGATCTAAAAGAAGTTGACATTATGGTTAGCTTCCCAGACAACTATCCCCTTGAGGTAAAGAACACAGTTTTACCTCTAAGAAAACATGACACAATATCATGTTAACTACCTGACATGCAATAAACACCTCTTGATCTTTATATTTCCACAGATTTTCACATTAGAGATCCCACTGGACCAGAACTTGCCTTCAGTCATGGCAAAGTAGATTTTTTTTTTTTTTGCACATACAGTTAAGTGTTGCCTGTAATATTACAGGCATTTCTGTACATGTTTGGCTGTGCAGGCATGTGCAGGAAGCATCTCTGGAGTGGCTTCAGGCTAAGCATGCTACCAATCAGCTGCTGGGAAAGGTGGAGCTGCTGTTTCGTCCTTTTCTTCGCTGGCTGGATCGGAGCTTGGAGAGGCTGTTCACCGAAGGAGCCAGACAGGTGAGGCTGAAGTCTACAAGGGAAAATTCAGTAAAAATGAATGAAAATAATTATTTTTGACGTCTAGATACATATGAAAAAGGACAATTAAACATGGAAAGAAGAAAAATTCATGAATTTGTTTTATTTCTTCTTTTTTTTTAATTGAGCTAATAGTTTGTGTTTTTTTTTTACAAGTGTTATTATTTCAAGCCTGACCTCTAAAGAAATAGCTGAAAGTTGGTCATTATAAATATGGGAATCATAAAATAGTTTTTAAAAATACTAGAAATTAGTCCCATGAATTGAACCTTGGATTATTTAGATAAAAGAATATTCAGGATTGAATGGTCCAGCCTAAGTGCACATAGGCGACTTGCAAAAGAGATTGGAAAAATATTTTCAGTCTCTAGATTTGCAAAACTGTCAGAGACATCCACTGATTGCCTGCAGCATTTTTATAGATTAACAAAAAAACTTTAGAAAAGGTTGTATTTGGAGGAAATCTGACTGCCATGATAGAGGGTCAGCTCTCCTTTCCTTTGTAATTCTTCTTGAAGAGTTTACTGCAGAACTTGATCAAAATACAGTTCATCAATCCTTGTTGTTTTGCCTCTGTTCCAGTTTAAGAAAGACATTGATTTAGAAAAAGCTGGCCTGCAGTTTATAACGTACCAGGAACTCCAGATTTCGGTGACTGAAACCTCCGACCCGGCTTCTGGTGTCGCCGGTGACGAGGACGCCCGCAACTCGACTGAAAAGACAGAAGATGGGGACTCCGAGGAAGAAGAGCACCAGAAGCCCATACAGAGTGACGAAGGTCAGCTGCTGGAGGAAGATGCGAGCCATCTGGTGGAGAACATCAGAATCAGCGATCCCCGCAGAGGCACCGAGGTCAAGTTGCTGGGCCTCAGGCTGGGGGAAAACACTGCCACCGTTACTGCCCAACGGATTACTGTTTGTCTGCAGTGTAACAGGTCATTTATCCGAACACACAAAAATGATTTCTTTCCTTTTGATCTGATTCTGAGAGTGGAACCTGACCAGTCGCTGCTTTTTGTTGGCTTCAGGTGCAAGGTGACTGCAGATCTGACTCTTACTGGAAGGACAGCCTGCTCGGCTCAGTGTGACAAGTGTGATGCGGGCATAAATGCTGCATTCAGGCCCTGCATGATCCACCATTACAGCGACGTCCTGGGATACCTGGACCTTCAAAACGCCACCGCCTCTGACCTTGTACTTCAGGACTGCGACCTGACTGTGGGATGCCTCAGCTGCTCTCAGGAGATCCCGGTGGAGGTGATGAACATCAGAAAAGGCCATCGAAGAAGGGCGGAGTATATATAATGTACTTAACTTCTTTTCTCTCTTTCTTTTTATTTATTTATTTTTATTAGAGCGTTTTTTATGGACAAACGAAGGAGTTCAACTGTGAGAACTGCCACAGCAAACTCAGCATCTTGGCTGAGAGCACGAGGTTCCAGTACATTCAGCCTCGCTCCTCCAGCAAAACAGGTCAGAGCCCACTTTGCTTTCACATGGATCAGCAAAAGGTTCATAATCTTACAACAAGAAGGCTGCCCCAGTTGGATTTCCAACCAAACTTACATAATGTTGTTCAAAAAGCCGCTCAGCGTGTGGAAAAACCTAAAGTATTAGCATTAGTATGCTTCCAGACCGCCGTTAACTTCCGCTGCACCCAATTATTCCTCCCCGCAGGTCCGAGTGGCGTCAGCTACAAAACAATAAGAGATCCGGCAGTCCAGAATGGGAAGCCGCTGCCGGATAAAGGAACGTGTAAACATTTCAAGCAGAGCCATCGCTGGCTCAGGTATCGTCCCTATAGTGACCCTTATTTAACGTTGCTATCGATGTCGCAGCCCTGGAAACAATCTCCCCCTCATATCGCCAGGTTTCCCTGCTGTGGTCGGGCTTATGCCTGTGATGTGTGCCATGATGAGAATCAGGACCATCCCATGGAACTCGCCACCAGGATGATCTGTGGATTTTGTGCCAAAGAGCAGGTGGAGGATACATTTTCATTCAATTAGTTTTAAAGATGAAACAACAACAACAAGCTGTTTGTTTTGAAGATCTGCTGTTTTTTTTTTTTTTTTTAAATCGAGTTTCCGCTGTTTGACGTTGCAGCCGTTCGGTAACGGAAAGCCTTGCGTCAGCTGTGGGAGCATGATGACGAGAGGCACGCGCACCAGCCACTGGGAGGGAGGGCTGGGATGCAGAAATAAAGTCAAAATGAGCAGGTACAACTCCACATGGCATAAACTGACATCTTTGGCAAAGTTCAGTACCAGGATGGATGATGGTGCCTAAAAGATTTGCTCTCTTCTCTCTGTAGAAATGATCGACAAAAACACACCAACACCAACAAAACGGTTTCAAGGAAGGCGGCCAGCGAGAAGAAGTAAAGAAGAACCTTTTTGCTATTGTTGTGAATAAATGGCATAATTCATAAACCACAACGATCTCAACTATTTTGATCTCTTCTCAAAATAAATCACGTTCTATTGATTATTCCATGTGTTTTTTGTTTTTCCTTATCTCTTTTGAAACTTCATCCAGAGAAACATTCTACACCTGTGATGGAATCACAACTCTAAGGCCAAGCTTAACATCTGGGTCCACTGATAAGAGAGTCTTTGATCTATTACTAGTGAGATTACAACCCACGAGTTTAAAAAAGAAATTGAAATCTCGGCAGGAAACGAAGCTGATTTTAACCACAAGTTTCATTGTTTCATTCACCCTTATAAACCATCTTTGGAAGCAATTAGTCCAAGTTGTCTCAAGCCATGACATGGACTTCTATGAAAAAGATGTTGCTTTCTTGGTACGAAATACAATGTACAGATTTATTTTTTTGTATTTTACATTGAGTTAAGCAGCTTAAATTACTTAATAGAAGGAAACAAATCCAATCCGACTTACTAAAGTAGAAACTGAGGTGATGTGTGCTGATAAAATATTTTAAAGTTAGGGTTGTCAATTCAACCTCCCTAATTTTGTTGCTTTAGATGGTTTTTATTTCTAGTTTGCATTTTGTTGGAGGAGATTAGGTGGGTGCATAAAA